>NC_044560.1:116160614-116460614 GCF_007565055.1 Rhinopithecus roxellana | reverse complement strand
CAGATATAACTTTGAAGTAGTTCGTGACTTTGTAATACTGTGAAAATAAATAATGATGGTCCTGAACCTCTTCTGGCCAGTCCATAAAAAATTGATACCTTATCTCTTTATTATTAGAAAACATTATTACAAAACTACCTATTTTTTTTTCTTTTTTTTTAAGATGGAGTCTTGCTCTGTCGCCCAGGCTGTAGTGCAGTGGCCTGATCTCAGCTCACTGCAAGCTCTGCCACCTGGGTTTACGCCATTCTCCTGCCTCAGCCTCCCGAGTAGCTGGGACTACAGGCGCCCGCCACCTCGCCCGGCTAGTTTTTTGTATTTTTTAGTAGAGACAGGATTTCACTGTATTAGCCAGGATGGTCTCTATCTCCTGACCTCGTGATCCGCCCGTCTCGGACTCCCAAAGTGCTGGGATTACAGGCTTGAGCCACCGCGCCCGGCAACAATCACTGCATTAACAGGGTTTTGCTTATGTGTTCACAGTTTCACTTGTAAGAAGCTGCAATTCTTTGTGCAGGGATTTTCCACCTTCGCCGAACTGACATTTCTCCCTTGTATTTTCTCATGTTTAATAACGCAAGGCTTGTAGACAAAAGCTGTCCCGTTTGTGATACATTCAAAAGTTCTGTCTCCTGTATGAATTCTTTGATGTACAATGAGCTGTGGCTTCCTATGAAAGCTTTCCCACATTCACTACGTTCAGGAGTCATCTCTCCTTTATGAATTTTCTGGCGTGTAATGACACATGACTTCTGAGAACAGGATTGTCCACATTCACTATGTACAAAGGGAGTCTTGTCGATATGAAATCTCTGATGTGAAATGAGACCCAACTTCTGGATAAAGCTTTGTCCACATTTACTGCATATACAGGGATTCTCTAGAGTAAAAGTTTCCTGCTGTACAATGAAGCTGTCCTTCTGGGTGAAGCCTTTTCTGCAATCATTGCATATGCAGGGTTTCTCTCCAGTATGGGTTTTCTGATGTAAAAGAAGATGTGATTTAATGAGGACAGCTTTCCACATTCAATGCATTGATGGATTTTTCTTCTGTTTTGTTTCTTTCATGCGTAATACATTCTTTCTATAACATTCTTTGCCATATTCAGCACATTCATGGGATTTCTCTCCTGTATGCATTCTGTCATGTTCAGTGAACCTGGACTTTGGTGGTATACAGTTTCCCACATTCACAGCATACATGAGGTTTCTCAATTTGGGGAGCTCTCCAATGCTTAATAAATTGAGACTTCATGCTAATGGATTTTCTACATCCAGGGAAAGTGATTTTGTATAAAATTTCTCATGCTTTGCATGGAGAAAGGATTTCCCATCTCCATTTCACTCATAAGAACTCTATTTTATGGCTTCCTGTTCTGTTTAAAATTTGAGTTTTTCCATGATTTTACCCTAAAGGAAAATGATTCTGGCCCAGATGAACCGTATTTTCAAAGACATGATGTTCATAGCATTGTTCCATTCTCTTCAGACATTGTTGATTATCCAAATGTCCCTGAAAAAGATGACCAACGTTTTTTATTTCTAGAAAAGGAAAAAACAATAAATGCAAAGGTGTGGATTGGCTCTTTACTGTCTACTACATGATCTCAGTATAATAATAATAATATTGTATAATATTTAATGATATTAGATTCCTTAACATAATAAAATACTTATATAACAATATATTAAGTAATCTAATTTAATTAAATTTTATAATATTAGTATTGTAATTACTATTTTTTTTAGATGGAGTCTTGCTCTGTTGCCCTGGCTGGAGTACAGTGGTGCGATCTTGGCTCACTGCAACCTCTGCCTCCCAAGTTCAAGCGATTCTCCTGCCTCAGCCTCCTGAGTAGCTGGGATTACAGATGCATGCTATCACACTCAGCTAATTTTTGTATTTTTAGTAGAGACAGGGTTTCACTATGTTGGCCAGGCTGGTCTTGAACTCCTGACCTCATGATCTGCCCGCCTTGGCCTCCCAAAGGCCGTGAGCCACTGTACCCAGCCTATAAATACTATTTAATAATATTCCTTATCTATGGGCAACTGGTAAAAAAAAATTTACACAAACCATGTGGCAAAAGCAGTAAGTATACAAGCAAGCTTAAATAACTCACAATGAATAAATATAGATTTGGCTACTTTCTAAATATCATCTTGAAAAACATGCAGAGAGAGTATTAAAACAAACAAGAGGCCGGGTGCGGTGGCTCAAGCCTGTAATCCCAGCACTTTGGGAGGCCGAGACGGGCGGATCACGAGGTCAGGAGATCAAGACCATCCTGGCTAACACGGTGAAACCCTGTCTCTACTAAAAACTACAAAAAACTAACCGGGCGAGGTGGCAGGCGCCTGTAGTCCCAGCTACTCGGGAGGCTGAGGCAGGAGAATGGCGTGAGCCCGGGAAGCGGAGCTTGCAGTGAGCTGAGATCTGGCCACTGCACTCCAGCCTGGGTGACAGAGCGAGACTCCGTCTCAAAAAAAAAATAAAAATAAAAATAAAAAAAAAAATAAAACAAACAAGAAAATCACCTTTAGATGAGAGAAATAGAGGTTGAAGGAAAACCTGATCCAAAATTACGAGGGCTGCATTCAGTTATTCTACAAATCCTTATTAAATGCCCATCAAGTACTGGCCATGGTGCTGATGCTGGTGACACACAAACATATTCTTTATTCTCAGTGAGCTTACGTTCTGGTTGGGGAAAACAAAAACACAAGCAAACTAAAAAATGAGGTATCTGCAAATTATGAGAAGTGGTCTGAAGGAGCAACGGAGACAGAGAGAGGGGGAAGAAAGGAGGAGATATAATGGAGGAAGACAAGGCTCACTGATGAGTTCAAAATGAGGGGATGAAGAAAGTGAGGAATTAAGGTTTGTTCCTAAGTATTCTGCTTGAGTCAAGAGATAAGTGGAAACTGCCTTTGCGAGAGTGAATATTACCGAGGTTTGGAATGTAGGAGAAATAAGTATACTTTTAAAAACATACATATTTAGATTTTTATTAGATATTAAAGTACAAAGTACCCAACTGGATACCTAAATGTTGAGAAAGGGCTTGAGAAGGGCAATGTGGAAAATATCAGGACATAAATATTTAAGGATAAAAGACTAGATGAGATCATGTTCAGAGAATGCCAAAACTGAATAAAAATTAAGGCAAAGAACCAAGATGTTAGTCATTTAAACATTTGGCTTGGAAAAGACCACTAAAGGGAACCAAACACTCATCAGGGAAATAAGCAGACACACTTATTTTAAACAAGTATCTTGGGAGAGTCAAGTCAGAATGTCAGATTTTGACTTCAGCTTAATCTGCGACGCTCTTAGATGGTCATCCTGTTTTTAACACGTATCCGTTTTCTTCATTCTGTATCATCAAACTAATTTTCCCAAAGCACCAATCTCACATTTAGAGTGAAACTTATTCTTAATGTTCAACCTTTAGCTTCACTGTGGGCACATTCTCCTGTGCTTCTAAAGAAAGAGGGAAATATGAGAAACAATGATCATTTGGAAATTTTGCAACAGGCCAATGAACCATGTTGATTTCTCCAGAAGCAGATGTGCTTCTGAATAGGATAAGATGTATTACTGAATGGGTGCTGCTGCTGGTGCCCAGATGTGTTGTCTGTCACCTTCTTCAGTCACATTTGGCATGTGGTACCTACACAGATGTCACATCTGAATTTTTCCCATTTCATTGTCCCTAATACACTCATCCCTTGTCATGTAACTAATAGCATCTTCTATAATTCTACAATTACGTCTTGGATGGCATCACACAATGGGCCTAAGGGACCACCTTCTTCCTTTTAAACCAAGACTTATGCCACCTTTAAATATTTCTTAGAGGCCGGGCACGGTGGTTCATGCCTGTAATCCCAGCACTTCGGGAGGCCAAGGCGGGTGGATCACCTGAGGTCTGGAGTTTGAGACCAACCTGGCCAACATGGTGAAACCCCATCTCTACTAAAAATACAAAAAATTAGCTGGGTGTGGTTATGGGCACCTGTAATCCCAGCTACTAGGGAGGCTGAGGTGGGAGAATCGCTTGAGCCCAGGAGGCGGAGGTTGCAGCGAGCCAAGGTCACACCATTGCACCAGCCTGGGGACAAGAGCGAGACTCCATCTCAAAAAATATATGTAATTTATATACATATATACACACATATATATGTATTTATATTTATACTTATATATGAAATTCTGGCTGTTCCTTATTATTGCATCATTACTGTTACTGTGTGAAAGGTAAGACTACCCATAGGCTAGAAAAATACAAAAGAAACTTACCCTCTACCATGCTACCTCAATTACTAACACAAAATCCAGTCAGCCTGGCAATAAAAGTTAATGTTGCTATGATTACCCCACTTATCCACATTTCCATTCTACTACTTCCCCTACAGACACCTTCTAACATTGGCTTTCATATGGCTGGCTTCGTTTTGGCAGTCTCCCCCATGGCCTGACAAATTTTCCATTTAATCTCTTCATTCTCTGCCCTTCATTATCTTTATTCAAAATTTAGATATGCCTTTTACATATCATGCCATCATTCCCTATGCTCTATATATCACTTTAACCTTTATTTCCTTTACATTTCTACCATATTCCCTATCTTTGCTGATCATTTTTTAAACTGCCCTGATTTCCCCACAGAACTGATGTTAACAGTCTTTTTGAATAAATATAGACATTGACCCTCCTAGTCTTAAAGCTTGAAACTTATATTTGTCTTATCTGAGTTCGTTTCCCCTGAAACCAACCATCAGGCCTCCCAGATAGTATCAAGGAACTGAAATTTACCAGATCACTGGACCTAGACAATGAGATGGCAGACCCCTCATCCATCGTGATTGCCTAACCGACCACCTGATTCCTGTTAGCCAGCTCCCCTTCCTTACCCTTCCCTAATTCCTGTTTTATATTCCTTGCCTGTTATATAAGCCACCAATTTCAGTTGGTTGTGGGGAAACAGATTTGATATTTATCTTCCTCTCCCACCTGATGTTACCCAAAAAAGGCTTTCTTCTCTCGCAATACTCATTATCTCAGTGATTGTCTTTCTGTGTGGCTAGCAACGGGACCTAGACCAAACCCTTGGCATTTCAGTAACATCTTGACATGTAACTTCACACAACCTAGAATTCTAACAATACCTTGTGTTCAAATCCTGTATTAAATATAGATGTTTCATATTTTTTTAATAAAAAATTATCACTATTAGAAGATATTTTCTTGTTTCTCAGAAAATTCCATCCATTTTAGCATATATTAGGGCTGTGAGTTACCAAGTATGTCACAGCAGCATCCCCTAGAGAATTTTATCAACACTATCAGGGATTGTACTCCAAATCTAATCAACCCAGACTCTCAGAGGAACAGGCCTTAATACATGCATTAGAGGCCGGGCGCGGTGGCTCAAGCCTGTAATCCCAGCACTTTGGGAGGCTGAGACGGGCGGATCACGAGGTCAGGAGATCGAGACCATCCTGGCTAACACGGTGAAACCCCGTCTCTACTAAAAATACAAAAACTAGCCGGGCGAGGTGGCGGGCGCCTGTAGTCCCAGCTACTCGGGAGGCTGAGGCAGGAGAATGGTGTAAACCCGGGAGGCGGAGCTTGCAGTGAGCTGAGATCTGGCCACTGCACTCCAGTCCGGGCGACAGAGCGAGACTCCGCCTCAAAAAAAAAAAAAAAAAAAATACATGCATTAGATAAGCATACTCCAGCAAATATTTGGATTTAAGAAATGCTTGACTAGGAGCAGTGGCTCATGTCTGTAATCCTAGCACTTTGGAGTCTGAGGCAGGTAATGCTTCAGGTGGATCGTTAGGGCTCAGGAGTTCAAGACCAGCCTTGGCAACATGGTGAAACCTCATTGCTATAAAAAATAAAAAAATTAGCCGGGCATGGTGGCAAGTGCCTGTAGTCCCAGCTACTGAAGTGGGAGAATCCCTTGAACCTTGGACGTGGAGTTTGCAGTGAGCCAAGGTCATACCACTGCACTCTAGCCTGGGCAACAGTGTGAGACTCTGTCTCAATTTTTTAAAAAATGACTTCCTTTTCTAGAGGAATTATGAAGAAACAGTATAAGCTACTTAAGAATAAATGTAACCATAAGGTCTAGGACATAAAAAAGTGAACCACAAATCTTGGGGTGGGAACGGAAGAACTTGGGTAATTAGAGACTGAGAATGTTATATATAGAGAGAAAATACAGAAATAGAATTGAATATTTTATACTTGTCAATTCCATCCTAATTAAGGCAAACATTTAATGTGACTCCATTTACTAAGCCACTGGTACAACCTTCTGATGTGATACAGCCATTGAAAAATTTTATATGTAGTCCCAGCTACTTGGGAGGCTGAGCCAGGAGGATCTCTTAAGCCTAAGAGTTGAAGGTTACAGTGAGCTGATGGCACCACTGTACTCCAGCCTGGAAGACAGGGCAAGACTGACTACCTCTGGATGGATGGATGGATGGATGGATAGATAGATAGATAGATACAGATACATAGATAGATGTATATAGAGATATATACTATATATACATACATACATGTATGTATGTTTGTGATGAGAATTTAAGTGATGAAATCAAATATTTACCCAAAGTATTGCAATTGTGAAAACTGTAGGAAGAAACGAAAAAAATGTTCCTCAATAACAAGCAGAAGTGTGGGGGTGGGTAATAGAGATTTTTTTCTTGTGTTGGAATAAATCTGAAAGAAAATATTTATGAAACGACACGGTAAAGTTGGGAACTAGAGAGAAAAAAACTCGACTTTAGTAGCAAACTCATAATTACCTTGTCCAGAAATTTGTAGACAGTGATACGAATATAGGAAGGGAAATGTTTTTCATTGCTATTTTTAAGACAGACTTGGACTTGAAGAACTGAACTGCATGTAGATCTACTAGGTAAATGTAGCTTTAATCACAGCTGTAACCAGCAGTCAATTATTAAGCCTCAACCCACCCACTCTCCAGGGCCCTTGGGCCTCCAAAGCTCCAGCCTCCTCAGGCCCCTAAACCACAGACATGTACAGGCCTCCTCAAACATTGACTGCAAATTAAATCTGAAACCTCTTTCACTAAAACCTTCTCCAGCCCCAAGCTTCTCTATCACATTAAATTGCAAACCCGGACTGGACACCAAGTTCATTCATGGACACACACTTTCCCACTCCGTTTCTCAACCACTGATTCCCACAGCATTCCCTCAACGACCATAAACCTTGACAGTTGGGCTATCAATCGTTAATATCTTCCAGTCTCTTAATTACTGACCGCCAGGAGCCCTAACACCAAAGCCAGTCTTCTCCGATGAGTAAACCCAGGGAGAACCTCAGGACGCAGGGTCCCACATGATCTCAGAAGAGGGGGCTCCCCTTCATTGACCCCCACAGGCCTTTCTCTGGGAGCCACATCCAGACCCCAACCCATCTGATCCTGAGTCTCTCTCGACTCCACCTAACGCTGGGACCAAACTCTGAGCCTGCGTCCAAAACGACTTCCATCTCCCTCCGCAGCCATTGCTAGGGTCTTTGAGGGCCCTCGGCATCTGGTCGGGAAACCTGGCCTTCCCAGATGTCAGAGTTCCTCCCTCGGTCTCTCATTGTGACGTATCCTGGCCACGCCCATCTCCGCGACTCCCGCCAGAGAACCCGGAAGGAAGAGCTGTTACTACGGCGTTGGAAGACACTGAATTATTTCAGGGCACCTCAGTCACTGCGCAAACTGGATAAATTATCAGAAAATTATAAAAACTTGTAACAGACGGAGCAAAAAAATAAGATGGCCGCGCACTCTACTCCATACTGAGCCGTTAGGAAGAAGCATCATGGCTGCAGTTCATTTTAGGAGGTGTCAGTTTCCATTCAATAGAAAATACAGTCTGTTGGGCGTTTAGGCCGGAATCGTATTTCTGAGGGCCTCTTCAGGACCAACAAGGTGTGCCAAAGGCGAATTGGCTGAAGGAGAATAGGGGGACAGCGGTCACAGAGTGGACCAAATTTGTGGACATTGTGAATCTCCTTCAAGGGATGCAGAAAAGAATGGGCAAGGCTAGTCTAGCCGAGAATTGTCTTGAGGCCAAATACGGGGGCGATCTCTATGATGATCAATGCCCACATGCAACTGCATACAGTGTGTGGTTACCTGTAATAAGGAAAAAGGAATGAGCCCTCAAATTTAATCAAATATTTCCCTAAAACACATGAAGATGGAAATGGAGCATATAAGAGCGTTAAATTACTAGAGGCCGGGTGCCATGGCTCAAATCTGTAATCCCAGCAATTTGGGAGGCTAAGTTGGGAGGATCACTTATGCCCAGGAGTTGGAGACCAGCCTGGGAAATATAGCAAGACCCTACCTTTACCAAAAAAAAAATAATAATCATACACAAATTAGCAGAGTGTGGTGGCATGCACCTGTAAGTCCCAGTCACTTTGGAGGCTGAGGTGGGAGGATGGCTTTAGGCCAGGAGGTCAAGGCTTCAGTAAGCCATGATCAGGCCACTGCACTCTAGCCTGGGCGACAGAGCACGACCCTGTCTCAAACAAAACAAAACAAAAACAACTGTTTAAATTTTTTAAATTATTAAAATAATGCAGTCACCATTTGGCAAACGGCACGCTTAATAAATGTCGGCTACAATTTTTATGAAGGCGAGGGGCGATATGCCTTTTGAAAGAGGTAACCTGGAATTGAGGACCCAGTTAAATTTATTTAGCTGGGATGCCAATTTCTGAAGTGAGTTCAACACCTGGTCCCAAGGACAGGCCTGGGCAGCCCCGTAGCACATCCTGATTTATGTGTTCAGGGAGTAAGAAGATGCTACGACTGCTATGATGGGATGTGCAGATTCACAAGGCAAGAAGTAGAGAGAATCTGAAGTCCAGGTTGAAGAAGAGTCCATTTCTTATACTCTTAACTGCAGAGCATCTGTACTGAATCCCTCCTGTTACAGGCCACTACCTTTATATTTTGTTCATCAGTGTATCCTGTGTGTACAAGTGTTTGCCACAGTGCAGATGCTCAAAAACTATTTGTTGTGATCACCCAATAACCCAGAGTTTGGGTTTCAATTGTGAGGCAGCCACTTTAAGGAAACTTCCACTTTATTTTTCCTTGTGAGCAGGACTGTTTCTAACATGGATTTATCTTTATTAGATCAAAGGAAGGAACTCTGACTACAGGAGAGGACAAGGGTCTTAACCCCAGGTGAGAAGGAATGATGAAGATAAATCATATGTTCCAATTCAGCATACCACAGAGGAGTCAGGATCTTTCAAACAGTAGCAACTCTCCAAGGTGAAAGATCTGTAGACAAATTTCAGGGTTCTTATCCAAGACATCCAAAAGTATCTCACCTTTACCCATCTTACATGCTGTCCTTTATTTTTAGAGAATGAAGTTATTTTGTTCTTTTAATTGGGGTTATTCTGTGAATCCTATTCCTTCTCTGTTCTGCCCCTCTTATGACAGAAATGAGTCTCTAGTCAGGATTTTTTTTTTAAGTTTTTTTTTTTTTTTAGAATAATACTAATCCTTAGAATTTTTTTTGGGTAGCTCCTTTCCTTCAATGGCAAAAGTAATTTTATCAATTGTCCGCTGGGTTATTCATGCACCTTCATTCATCTTCCAAATCTACATATAATTAATTTGTATTTTGGTATCTGCTGTGGTATACACAATTGCCTACAAACTATCAAGGAATTTATAATTTAGGTAGAGATAAGACATGAACACTTTTTAGAAAAGTATTCATATCCTGTTTTATAAAATTGAGTCCTTTCCCCTTCCGACTCCAAATATGTCCCCTGAACAAGAAATTATCAGAACAATTTGATCTTTATACTGTACGTCTCTTTCAACTGATACAGGCATATGCAGTTTTTAACTACAGCTGCTGGAGGGTAGAATAGCTACGTGCATATAATCCAGCTTTTTAAAAATGCTAGCTTGAAATTTTGCTTTGTTTCCCACTGCCATCATCCACGGATCCTACATAAAGGAAACAGTTTCGGGTAAAGAAAATAGATCATTCAAACTATTCTGAATGGTGTTTATGCCAACAATAAGACAAACCACAGGGTTAGGATGAGGACTACATTTTTTTTTTTTTTTTTTGAGACAGAGTCTCTCTCTATCGCCCAGGCTGGAGTGCAGTGGCCGGATCTCAGCTCACTGCAAGCTCCGCCTCCCGGGTTTACGCCATTCTCCTGCCTCAGGCTCCCGAGTAGCTGGGACTACAGGCGCCGGCCACCTCGCCCGGCTAGCTTTCTGTATTTTTTAGTAGAGACGGGGTTTCACCGTGTTAGCCAGGATGGTCTCGAACTCCTGACCTCGTGATCCGCCTGTCTCGGCCTCCCAAAGTGCTGGGATTACAGGCTTGAGCCACCGCGCCCGGCCTATTTTCATAGTTTTATTTCTATGATTTCCTCTGAGGATAAGGCAGAATGTACCACTAGCAACCCTGCCACATTCACAGCCTTCAAAGGTCTTCCAACAGTTTCTCTCCTGTGAAAACCCCCGATACCTACTAGGGTATTATTTCTGAACAAGGACTTTTCCATGATCATTATATTTCTGCCAACTATAAGCTCACTGATGATGTGACCTATGGTCACTGATGAGAGGATCTATCTTCCCATAAAAGACTTTCCCAGTCTCTACTTCATACTATTTTTCTCTGAGTATATGCTTGTCAACCATAAGGTTTTACTCAAGGGTTTTCCACCTTGAATGTATGTTTGCTCCTGTGTGTTTTTTGTGACATAGATGTAATTGATCACTGAAAGCACTACCACATTCATTGCATTCATAAGATTTTTATTCTGTGCAAATTCTACTATCTGCTGAGACTGAACTTCTGGCAACAGGCTGGCTCACAATGGCTACTTTGCTATCTGCTTGGAACTGTTAGTTAACGAAGTCTGAGCTGCCACAGAAGGCATCTGCACAGTCACCATGTTAACAGAGTCTTTATCCTGTATGAGATCACTTGTATGTGATAAGCTATGACTCTCTGAGAAAGGATTTTCCAATTTGACTGAACCTACACGTTTCTCTCTTGCATGCAGCATTCCCTTATGATAAACAAGGCATGACAAGTGGGAGAAAGCTTTCCCACAATCAGAGCATCCATAGGGTCTCTCCCCTGTATGAGTCCTCCGATGTCTGTTGAGACATGATTTATCTCTGAAAGCTTTCCCACAGTCGCTGCATGTATAGGGTTTTTCTCCTGTGTGAATTCTCTGGTGGTTAATGAGACCCGACTTGTGTGAACAGGATTTTCCACACTCAGTACATACAAAGGGTGTCTTTCCTGTGTGAAATCTCTGATGGGATATTAAGCATGTCTTCTGGCTGAAGCCTTTCCCACATTCATTGCATACATAGGGTTTCTCTCCAGTGTGAGTACGTCGATGAATAAGGAGATTACCCTTTTGGATGAAGCCTTTTCCACATTCATTGCATATATAGGGTTTTTCTCCAGTATGAATTCGCTGATGTACAATGAGATTTCCCTTCTGAGTGAAGCCTTTTCCACAATCACTGCATATATATGACTTCTCTCCTGTGTGAGCTTTCTGATGCACATTCAGCTGTGATTTCCAGTGGAATGCTTTGTCACATTCAGTGCATTCATAGGGTTTCTCTCCTGTATGAGTTCTCTGGTGTTGAGTGAGCCTGGACTTTTTGGAGAAGGTTTTCCCACACAGGCTGCATCCATGTGGTTTCTCTCCTGTATGAACTCTCTGATGATTAATGAGCCAAGACTTCTTGATGAAGCCTTTTCCACAATCACTGCATATATATGATTTCTCTCCTGTATGAATTTTCTGGTGCACATTGAACTGTGATTTCCAGCGGAATGCTTTGTCACATTCAGTGCATTCATAGGGTTTCTCTCCTGTGTGATTTCTCTGGTGTTCATTGAGCCTATACTTTCTGGAGAAGGCTTTCCCACATATACTGCATCCATGAGGTTTCTCTCCAGTGTGAACTCTCTGATGATAGATGAGGCGAGACTTCTTGAGGAAAGCCTTCCCGCACTCAGTGCATACATGGGGCTTATCTATCTTTTGAGTTTGCTGATGCTTAATGAATTGTGAATTTGTATTCGTAGAATTTCCACCTTCGGGGAAGTTCATTTCATTATGAAATTGTTCATGCTTGGCATGAAGGAAGGATTTCCCATCTCCATTAACCCCCACAGACTTCTTGATTTCATACCTTTTGTTCTGGTTGATTAAACTTAAATTTGATTTCAGTATTTTCCCATGTAAGTCAAATGTATCATGATTTTGCCTTAAAGGAAAATCACTTTTCCTCTGATGAATGATGTTTCCAAAGGCATTATGTTTATGGCATTGTTCCACTCTCTTCAGACATCTTTGGTTTTGTGAGTGCATCTGTAGACGATTGTCAACTTTCTTGATTTCTAGGAAAGAAGAGAATAATAAATCTTTGTGTGAGCATGGAATAGAACTGTTTCACAAATAGCTTTGTACAGGCTGGCTCTACTGACCACACTATTTCCATGGTTTAAAAAACTCCAAGTAGATATGCCTATTGTCACTTGGATAAGAATAAACCATTATAATTTAAACAAAGAAAACAAAAAATAAAAGCAGTCAGTGTATAAACAAGGTAAATTTCTCAGGAAATGGCAAGTTAATTCCTGCTCACACTCATGCCAGAAACCTTACTATCATCTTTCATTTGTATGTTTGTCTCACACCCTTTGTCTACTTCAATAGGAAATTCCGTATGTCCTCCTTTATAAATATATAGTAATCCCTCATCTATGGGCAATATGTTCCAAGACCCCCCCACCATGGATGCCTGAAACTTTGAATCATACTAAACCCTATATCCGTTATGTTTTTTCCTATACAGTGCATATACACCTATAATAAAGTTTATAAACTAGGCACAGCAAGAGATTAACAATAACAAATCATGAAATAGAAGAATTATAATAATAGGCCAGCATCACACTCTTGAGCATTGGAGACATTATCAAGTAAAACAAGGGTTACTTGAACACAAGCACTGTGATACCTTGACAGTTGATCTGATAACCAAGATGGCTACTAAGCGACACAGGTGGGTAGGGTACACAGCATGGATATGCAGGACAAAAAAATGATTCCTGTTCTAGGATGGAGCAGGATGGTGCAAGATTTCATGCTCCTTGGAATGGTGAGCAATGTAATTAAGAATTGTTTATTTCTGGAATTTCCCATTTAACATTTCCAGGCCATAGTTGACTGCAGGTAACTGAAACTGTAGAAAGAGAAACTGCGGATAACAGGGGACTCCTGTATTCTGCAACTAACTAACACTCACCGCCACCCCCCCCACCACCTAGGTGGAAGAGAATCACTCTGTCTGGTACTATAGCAATAGCCTCCCAAGTGAACTTCAGGTTTCAACCTCTGCCTTCTCCTGTATACTTTCTACAAAGTAGTCAGTGATCCTTTTAAATATAAATGACATCATGTCACTCTTCTACTCAAAACTCCCTCACGTTTCCTCATCTCATAATTTTTTAAAAAAAGTCATGGCCGGATGTGGTGGCTCATGCCTGTAATCCCAGCACTTTGGGAGGCCGGGGCATGCAGATCAGAAGGTCAGGAGATCAAGACCATCCTGGCCAACATGGTGAAACCCCGTCTCTACTAAAAATACAAAAATTAGCTGGGCGTGGTGGCATGCAACTGTAGTTTCAGCTACTCGGGAGGCTGAGGCAGGAGAATTGCTTGAATCAGGTTGAATCACGGAGGCAGAGGTTACAATGAGCCGAGATCATGCCACTGCAACTCTAGCCTGGTGACAGAAAGACTCTGTCTCAAAAAAAAAAAAAAAAAAAAATCAAGTCATTAAAATGTCCTTGAAAGGTCATAGACCTGTCTACCCCAAACTCCAGATCTCATCACACTGTCCTTACCTCCATATTATCTCCAACCACTGCCCGTCTTGTTCACTCCTCTGTATTCACACAGGCTTCCTTAAAGTTCCTCAAACGCACACCTGCCTTAGGCCTTTGGACCTGCTATTTTATCTACTTGGAAGGTAATTCACCTGAGGGATGTACTCACATCTCTCATACAGCTGCTCAAAGGCATCTCACCAAAGACCCATTCCCACTCCCGGCATCCCTCATTATGCTTTGTTATTGATCTTCCCAGCATTTTTCACCACAAGACATTTATCCATTTTGATTAATTTTGTGCCTCTTCCTTTTAGCATGTAATCTCCAAGAAGAATTTTGTTGATGTTCACAGCTGTCAGGGCCCGTATGTAATAGGCTATCAAAAAATATTTAAGGCAATGAAACAAGGAAAGTATGGGACACACTGGGGAGACTACTTCAAATGTAGTGCTTTAAATATAGTTGGCTTTGAATTTAGGAAAAGGAAAAGGAAAGCAAACTCTGTGTAGGCAAGATGATACCATATCATGGAGATTCAACTAGAATATCACTTGACAGATGAGAAATTTCCATCTTATATGACTGCTATGATTCACTGGGACTCAATGCCATCAGATTATGGTAAGAACAGAAAAGCTTTAAAGGAATAAGCCCAGCAAAATAATTTAAGAGAAACTAAATAATGGGCAGAATTAATGATTCCAAAAGTAAATTGAAGCAAAGCAGGCATGAGGTTTAGTAATCTGGTTTGGGTTGGAAAGAGAATGAGAATTCTTCAAAAATCAATGGAAAGAACAAGGACTTTAAATACGGGAGCTGAGGAGGCAGGGAAGTTTCAAGGTAACCCTATGGTGGCCAGGTTGACTCAAGGAGTTGACATGCAAGTGGGTAAAAAACATGGTACAAACATGTAAGTTAGGAAATATTAAGGGAGATGTCAATCTGAGAGTCTCCATAGAGAACAAGAACTTAAGTCATCAGAATGAAGGAAACTTTTAAAGGATATGAGAACAGAGCAAAATAAATGGAAAACAGAACCTCTGGAGGACCTCAGAGTGGGAGAAAAAAGAGAAGCTAAGGAAGCAAATACATGCAAAGCAACAGACCAAGTTACTAAGGGGCACAGAGTCCAAGATAGTGTGGGAAGACCTTAGGAAAAAAAATCAACATTATCTAAAGGGGCAGAAAGGTATAGTAGCCAGGAAAGAGTGCTGATATCCAAGATCACTCTTTGGAGACAGACATGGAAGGAGGAATTTCATAGCAAGAGAAGCAGAATGAACAGGTAGAGATGCTCTGATGGGGGAACAAGAAATGATGAGATTTGAGAATCCTAAAAAGGAAGAAACATTGAGAAAAACAAATCAAACCTAGATTAAATGAAGACTGATGAGGCTGGGTGTGGTGGCTCACACCTATAATCCCAGCACTTCAGGAGGCCGAAGCGGGTGGATCACCAGAGGTCAGGAGTTTGAGATCATCCTGGTCAACTTGGTGAAACCCCATCTCCACTGAAAATACAAAAAAACTTAGCTGGGTATAGTGGTGGGTGCCTGTTATCCCAGCTACTGGGGAGACTGAGGCAGGAGAATTGCTTCAACTGGGAGGCAGAGGATGCAGTGAGCCGAGATTGCACCACTGGGCTCCAGCCTGGGTGACAGAGTAAGACTCCATCTCAAAAAATAAAATAAAATAAAAAAAAAATAAACAGTGATGAAATCCAAGAGGAGATAAAGAGGTAGATGTTCCTCTAAACACCTGAAGGAGAAAGAGCTTTTGTGTCGGGAGAGGGATACATGGAGGCCCTGTCCACATAGCCTCAGATGCCCTGACAGCTCAGACACTGCTGAACAACTAGCATGTGACTTGCTAGCCACCCTCCTTGCTGGCTCCCACCCTGAACTCACCTGGACAGATTTGGCTGTGGATTTCATTTTCTACTGTCCATGGTTCTCCTTGTTCCAACTTGGAGAGTGCATCTGGCTTGCTGGCTTGATACCCTGTTCATAGGAAATGATAGACAACTTAGGCTCACTGAATTAAGCTATGGTCTATCAACATGGGACCATGTTCTGTTTTAGGAACTATGTAATTTATGTGTCTGCAAAGCAAAGGGATTTCCCCTGTGAAGGGGGCACATTATACTCTTTTATCTGGGGCTACGGAGAGGACAGATCTACCACTTGAGAGTACCACAGGCCCTCCATAGCTTTTGAAAGCTGAGAGAGCAAAGGCCTTTGACTGGGTACTCTCTGAGTGACACAGGGCAGCTGTCCTCACCCACTGACACCAGGTTGCTATAGTTCTCCAACATCACGTCTCGGTACAGGTCCTTCTGAGCAGGGCCAAGGAACTGCCACTCCTCCCAGGTGAACTCCACAGCCACGTCCTCCAGGGTCAGTGATTCCTGTAATAAGAGAGTCCTGCTTAATATGAAGTATTTCTCTTTTTTATATGGAAGCAATGTGAAGGACATTGTCCGGCTCATTTTCACCAAATAGTCTGCATCTATATATCTAGGTACTGTTGATTTTTTAAAAAATACATTGTCACAGAGGCAAAATCCATCTCCAAAGTCTATCTATATTCAAAATCTATCTCTAGCAAAATATTCTGTAGTTGTATAATTATCTATCATTTAACAAATCAGAAGTTTCTATAAGAACCAATCATTTAATCCTCTTGCTAATCCTTTTTTTTTTTGAGCACATATTTGCTAGACACTAAATATATTTTAGCGATATCAGGATGAATAAAGCATACTCCTTTATTCACCATGAATCTTCAATGAATCTTCATGTGCACTATCAGAATCAACCAGGAAGAAACCCCAAACGCTGCAAGATATTACATAATAAATAAGTGTATTTTATATGTTAGGAGGAGTAAAAGAATCTTTCCAAAACATGTCCAAAGAACAAGGGACAATTAAGTATTATTACCCCCTACTGCTAAACGTGACTGGCTTAAAAAATAAATAAATAGGCCGGGCGCGGTGGCTCACGCCTGTAATCCCAGCACCTTGGGAGGCCTAGGTGGGCAGATCACCTGAGGTCAGCAGTTCGAGATCAGCTTGCCCAAAATGGCAAAACCCCATCTTTACTAAAAATACAAAAATTAGCCAGGCATGGTGGCGCATGCCTGTAATCCCAGCTACTTGGAAGACTGAGGCAGGAGAATCACTTGAACCCAGGAGGCAAAGGTTGCAGTAAGCCGAGATCATGCCACTGTACTCCAGCCTGGGTGACAGAGCGAGACTCCATCTCAAAATAAATAAATAAATAAAAATAAAATAAATAAATAATAAAAAAATAAAAAATATTATTCAAAAACCATACACACATATGGTTTTGAAGTATTTATATTTACATTATCAGGCATGTAAGCAGCCTAACTGAAGAGATAGTCAATGAACTGGTAAGTAGATCTGAAAAAACTACCAAAAATGCAACAAAAGGGCAGAATAATGCAATATATAAAAGACAGATTAATAAATACAGAGGATAGGTAAGGTCTAGCATGTACCAATTTAGTTTGAAAGAGCAAATACAAGATTTAATTCTGACATCAACTCCTGGAAGACCCATAGGTTAAGGTTTCAAGACCAACCTTACTTCAGACACCAGTCACAAGTGTGAGGTCCCCAGGTTACAAAGACTTTTGTCCCTTGGCTACAAATGTGGGGATTTCTGCAACCCACCCTGAGGTTCAATAATCTACTAGAACAACTCACAGAACTCAGGAAAGCACTTTACTATTACTGGTTTATTTACAACCCAGGAACAACCCAATGGAAAAGCTGCACAGGGCATGGTATGGTGGTGTATGGGCATAAATTTCCAGGCTCTCTCTGCATGCACAAACCTCCCAGCACCTCAATGTGTTCACCAACCCAGCTCTCCAAACCCCACTGTTTATGAGTTTTTATGTTACACAGGCATGGTTGAATAAATCACTGGCCACTGGTGACTGAACTCAATCTCCAGCCTCTCTCTACTCCCTGGAGATTAGGGGTAGGACTGAAAGTTCCAAGCTTCTAATGAAGGCTTGGTCTTTCTGGCAACCAGTCTCCATATTGAAGCTACCTAGGGGTCCACTGAGAGTAGTCTCACTAGAAAAAAAGAGCACCAGGCATAGTGGCTCACAGCTGTAGTCCTAGAACTTTGGGAAGCCAAGGGAGACAGATTTCTTCAGCTCGGGAGTTAGAGACCAGTCTGTGCAACATGGTGAAACGCCATCTCTACAAAAGAAATACAAAAAATTAGCTGGGCCTGGTGGCACACACTCCCAGCTAGTTGGGAGGGTGAGATGGGATGATTGCTTGAGCCCAGGAGGCCGAGGCTGCAGTGAGCCGAGATTGCACCACTGCACTCCAGCTGGGTGACAAAGTGAGACCCTGTCTCAAAAAAAAAGACCCTTATCATTCAGGAAATTCCAAGGGTTTTAGAAGCTCTATGCCAGGAACTGCAGACAAAGACCAAATATCTTTCTATGATACCACATGTGAACAATATAGTCCCGATCCTACTTTGCCTCAATGTTGAAATTAAAATCTAAATTTACTGATGCACAAATCCTAGTTTACCAATTTATACTTTTTCACTTAATTCAATTGACTTTTAAAGTCTTCCAGAAATCAATCATGTGATGAAGGAAAGAATAAAACAAACCAAAAGTCACCTGGGACTTGATCATTTTCTTCTGTTACTGGGAAATAGCCAGTAAGTAGGATGCTGTGTCTGTAGTCTCTCCTTGAGCTGCCCTCAATTTCTGGCTAGAAATCTTGGTCTCTGGTGAATTATATCCCTGCAAAAGATGGTATCCAGGTCCTGGAACCTCCTCCTCACCTCACTTGAAGTGTCTTGCCCCTGGAGTCAGGAACTGCGGGCTGAAGAGTAAATTTATTTGAGTGTACATTCCCTGCAGGCCCAGGTGCTGTCACTGCTGCTGTGTACTCACCTTAATGCAAGGCCATCTCTAACTGTCCCTTTATTTGGGGCCCCAGAAGTTTTTACCCACCCTGGGGCAACAACAAATCCTGGGGCAACAAAATATAACATTCTATATGTATGACCAATACATTTACAAACTGTCTTCTGTGACATGGAAGTGGGGTGACTGTGAGAGGAGAGTTGGGAAAGGAGAACCAGCGCCAACATGATGCTGCAACACGAAGAGACTTCTTAGATCAGATTTTAGAAAAAGGACAGAGAAGGTGAGGATTTGGATATTTATTTCTTTAAAACCACATGTCCACATGCCTGGTCCAAAGTCATCATACACCTCACATGTAGGCATGCCTCAGTTTGAAGACAAATGTACTAAGCCAAGCAGAGGCACTGTCTTATTTGATTTCTCATTACTACCTACTGCATTATATCCTTATAAGGTATCAATCATTATTTTCCACTCCAATATTGACCTAAGGCTTACAGAGAAAGCATCATTACCAAACAGGACATGTTCACAAATCATCATCATATGAAAGAAACAACAAAGAAAAGTATATTTAAAAAATTAAAAAACATAAAACAAGACTATATATTAATTTTGGATATGTACACATTTAATAAAACATGCATTATATGAAATTAGTTCAAGAGAATAGTTATCCCTAGGGATGGAGGAGAGGAAAGGGGGTGGATTAGAGGATATCACTGAAGGTGCACTTGCATCAGCTTATTTCTTTTCTAAAAGTACCAACAACAGAAAAAACAAAATCAAGTATACTGTGGAGGAAAATCTCATTGAGTAAAAATGGCAGAGTAAGTAGGTCCAAGGGTCTGTCCCTCTACATAAAAATCAAAAACTCAAGTAAAAAAACTATCAAAAAATCAAGTAAAAACAATAAAAAATGAAACAAAAACTTGGTCAGGACTCTGAAAAATAGTCAAAGGTTTACAACAACAGAGTAAATGTTGAATAAAAAAAAAGGCAACTGGCTGGGCATGGTGGCTTATGCCTCCCTATAATCCCAGCACTTTGGGAGGCGGAGGCAGGAGGATCACTTGAGCCCAGGAGTTTGAGTCTGCGGTGAGCCATGATCTCATCACTGTACTCCACCCTGGGTGACAGAGTGAGACCCTGTCTCAAAAATAAAAATAAAAAATTGATTGTTGTCTTTTCTAACTACCTGAAGGACCTACGCAACAGGCCCCTTCCTGTTTTGGAACTCACTCAGGGAGGAAAAGTAATGGGCATTTCTCAAAAACTTTGTGAAGCAGAACAACAACCTTCAGCTGCCTGGGGCAAAAGATTACACTTGAGCCATAGAGGAAAGGTTGAGAGAAAAAGTTAGGAGGAAAGTGTCTTGGGGAAATCATGCCATTCAAAAGCACTCGTATAGACTGAGGAATTTATAAAGCCACATGCATGCACAGGGGAGGATGTTGGCTGAGAAAAGACCTGAGAAGACTCTAAACATTCCTTCTGGCTGATGTCTACAGGTTCAGTGCAAGCAGGAAGTGAAGGGTAAGGCAGGTTTATAGATGCCCTGGCTAATCATTAAAGGAGTAGCCCAGCACACAATCCACAACCACAAAAATATTCTACTAAGTGAAAATGTCAGACACTCAGGTGCAGGAGCTCACATCTGTAATCCCAGCACTTTGGGAGGCCAAGGCAGGCAGATTGCTTTGAGCTCAAGAGTTCAAGACCAGCCTGGGCAACATGAAGAAACTCCATCTCTACAAAAAGTTTAAAAATTAGCCAGGCATGGTGGTGTGCGCCTATAATCCCAGCTATTAGGGTGGCTGAGGCATGAGAATTGCTTGAGCCCAGGAGGCAGAGGTTGCAGTGAGCCAAGAGTGCACCACTGCACTCCAGCCTGGGCAACAGAGTGAGACCCTGTCTCAAAAAAAAAAAGAAAATATCAGACACTAAATGTCACATTATATGATTTCATTTATATAAAATACCCAGATCAGGTAAATGCATAGAGACAGAAAGCACACTGGCCAGGTGCGGTGGCTCATGCCTGTAATCCCAGGACTTTGGGAGGCCGAGGCGGGCAGATCATCTGAGATCAGGAGTTCGAGACCAGCCCGACCAACATAGAGAAACCCAGTCTCTACTAAAAATACAAAATTAGCTGGGTGTGGTGGCGCATGCCTGTAATCCTAGCTGAGGCAGGAGAATTGCTTGAACCCGGGAGGCAGAGGCTGCGGTGAGGTGAGATCAAGCCATTGCACTTCAGCCAGGGCAACAAGAGTGAAACTCTGTCTCAAAAAAAAAAAAAAAAATGTTGGGAGCTGAAAAGGCCAAAGGGATGGTGATCAACTCAGCATTCCACTGGAGGCTACATGATCAAACAGCGAACTGTTCATCATAAGTACAGAATGTGGGCAAACTTGCTTCTGTACCTGTCCCAGAAAGTTTGCTGAGGGCCATCACTCCCTGGCGCCAGGCTCCTTGAGGCTATCTACGGGGACATCTAGAGCCTATTGTTAAAGGAATGCAGTCTCACAAGCCTGCTGTGAACCAAAGGGCCCGACTGACAATTACTCAACAATCACCTGCCTCTCCCCCAACCCCCTGCCCCCTGCTTCTCTCTATCTCTTTTGCCTAATAAATACAGAGGGCTGCATAAAGCTCAGGGCCCTTGTCCACTAGAGGCAAGGTGCCCCGACCCCTTCTTCCAAATATACTCTTTTGTCTTTGTCTTTTATTCTAGCGTTTGCCCCGCTTTGTTCAGTCCACCAGGGATTGTGGTCGGTTACAAGTGGCGCTCCGAACAGCAACAGAATCAGGCGCTCTACAAAAAGAGACAGAAAGCACATGGGTGGTTTCCAGGGTCTACTGGAGGGGAGAATGTGAAGTGACTGCAAGTGGTAGTTGTACAACACTGTGAATGTACTAAGAGCCACTGCACTGTTGCCTTTAAAATGATTAATTTTATGTCTTGTGAATTTTACCTCAATTCAAAGAATTAAATACATCCTATAAAAGTTCTATGAATGAAGAAAAAAAGTTCTATGAAACTATAAAAGCACACTCTCTAAAGTGAAGAGCAGTATCAAAGATGTACAGGATCACTATCACTATTTTAACTATTCTGGAAATGCTACCCAATTAGTTCGATAAAGAATCAAGTATAAATCATCAATATTAAAGAAGAGGAAACAAATTATATGACTAAGCAAGAGTGACAGTTTTATAGATTCAATTGAACATATATAAAAAATAAGTTTTTATTCAGATTGATGATTTCATATCTAAAAGTTGCAAGCATTCCAAAATAGACATACTTCTTTTTTTTTTTTTTTTTTTTTTTTTGAGACGGAGTCTCACTGTGTCGCCCGGGCTGGAGTGCAGTGGCCGGATCTCAGCTCACTGCAAGCTCCGCCTCCCGGATTCACGCCATTCTCCTGCCTCAGCCTCCCCAGTAGCTGGGACTACAGGCGCCTGCCACCTCGCCCGGCTAGTTTTTTGTATTTTTTAGTAGAGACGGGGTTTCACCGTGTTAGCCAGGATGGTCTCGATCTCCTGACCTTGTGATCCGCCCGTCTCGGCCTCCCAAAGTGCTGGGATTACAGGCTTGAGCCACCGCGCCCGGCCAGACATACTTCTTTATCAGTATTAAGTGACTAAACAATTTTGGAAATAACACTTTGCATTGAATACTTTCATTGGAGATATTACTAGAACCCAAAACCCACCTTGGGAATTTTTGCAAAGGATATAGTAACACATGCATGCAAAGTTGATCTAAAGGATTCAGGTCTATTAACAGAGGATTAATTGGCTGATTAGAAGTACACACATCCAGTGAAATGGAGCTATCTAGCTATTAAAAATACTAACAATTCTATATTTAGTAAAAATACAGGTACCTCAGTTACGTATATCATAAGTATATGAAAAGTGGCTCAACATATGTGGGGAAAGTCAGCCTGTTACTGTGTTTATATAGAAAGAAGTAAATTTAAGAGACTCCATTTGGCTCTGTATTTGAGATACTGTTAATCTGTGACCCTACCCCCAACCTTGTCCTTGCAAGAGACATCGCTGTGGTGATTTAAGGTTTAAAGGATTTTGGGCTGTAAGGAATGCGCTTTGTTAAACAAATGCCTAAAGGCTGCTGGTGGTTAAAGGCCATCACCATTCTCTTAAATCTCAGTAAAAGAAAAACATCTGTCTCCTGCCCATCCCTGGGAAATGGAACATCTCCGTGTATCTGTATGTCTTACTGCTGATTTACTCCCTTATCTTTTGAGCAATAAATACTGAGGGAACTCAGGGACCGGTGCCGTTGTGGGTCCTCTGTAAGCACAGCACCGGTCCCCTGGGCCCCGCTTTTCTTTCTCTATACTTTGTCTCTGTGTATTATTCTTTTTCTCAAGTCTCTCGTTCCACCTAACGAGAAGCACCCACAGGTGTGGAGGGGCAGGCCACCCCTTCAAACATAAGTCTCCATAAAAATGCAAATCGCGGGCCGGGCGCGGTGGCTCAAGCCTGTAATCCCAGCACTTTGGGAGGCCGAGACGGGCGGATCACGAGGTCAGGAGATCGAGACCATCCTGGCTAACACGGTGAAACCCCGTCTCTACTAAAAGTACAAAAACTAGCCGGGCGAAGTGGCGGGCGCCTGTAGTCCCAGCTACTCGGGAGGCTGAGGCAGGAGAATGGAGTAAACCCGGGAGGCGGAGCTTGCAGTGAGCTGAGATCTGGCCACTGCACTCCAGCCCGGGCGACAGAGTGAGACTCTGCCTCAAAAAAAAAAAAAAAAAAAAAAAAAAAATGCAAATCGAAACCTTAATCAGACACCATCTAACACCCATTAGAATGCCTGTAATAAAAAACCAAAAATAACAAGTGTTGGCGGGTATATCGTGGCAATGGAAACCCTCAAATATGGCTGGTGGAAATAATGCACCAGCCAAAAATGGTGCAGCCACTTTGGAAAAGTCTGGTAGTTCCTCAAATGGTTAAACACACCATATGACCCAGCAACTCCATTTCTACGCTTATATATAACAGAAATAAAAACAATAAAAGCTTACACACAAATGTTTATAGCACATTATTTATAATAGCCAAAAAGGGGAAATAATCCAAAAGTCCATCAACTGATGAAAGGGTAAATACAAGGTGCTATATCCATACCATGAAATACTATTCTGGCATTAAAAAAAAATGAAGTACAGATACATGCTCCAACACAGACAAACCTTAAAAACATTATACTATGTAGGCCGGGCACAGTGGCTCACACCTGTAATCCCAGCACTTTGGGAGGCTGAGGCGGGCGGATCAACTGAAGTCAGGAGTTTGAGACCAGCCTGACCAACATGTCGAAACTCTGTCTCTACTAATAATACAAAAATTAGCCGTGTGTGGTGGCATGTGCCTGTAATCCCAGCTACTTGGGAGGCTGAGGCAGGAGAATCACTTGAACTTGGGAGGTGGAGGTTGCAGTGAGCTGAGATTGCGCCACTGCACTCCAGCCTGGGTGACAGAGTAAGACTGCCTTAAAAAAGAAAAAAAAAAAAATTATGCTATGTGAAAGAAACCAGTCACAAAAGACCACATACTATATTGTGGCATTTACATGAAATGAAATAAGAGTAAATTAGAAGAAAACAGAAAGGTCAAAATAAGCAAATCTATAGAGACCGAAAGTAGATTAGTGAGTACTTAGTGGTAGGGCATAGGGAGTGGAAACAAAAGGGTACGGGGCTTCTTTTTAAGTGATGAAAATGTTCTAAAATTGACTTTGGTGATGGCTGCACATAGTGAAATCCACTGAATTATACAGTATGTGACTAATAGACCTGTAATTTGGAAAAGCTGTCAGTAGAACTTAATTATGATAAACCTACTAAAATATTTAGGGGCAAATGTATGAATGTCTGCAACTTACTTTGAAATGCCCCAAAAAAGCAAAGCAATATTTTACAAGATGGATAAATGTGGCCGGGTGAGGTGGCTCACACCTGGAATCCCAGCACTTTAGGAGGCAAAGGAGAGAGGATCACTTGAGGTCAGGAGTTCAAGATCAGTCTGGACAACATAGTGAGATGCCATCTCTACAAAATGAAAAAAAGATGGATTAATGATGAGTAGAAGGATGATATACAGATAGATACATAATAAAAGAAACACAACAAATGATGATAAAATCCAGGTGGTAGGCATACAGGTATTCAACTGTAAAGTTCTTTAAATCGTGTTATATGTTTGAAAAGTTCTGTAACCTGGAGAACAGGGAAGCTTGTTCAGTAAGGTGACCAAAAACAATGTAAATATTTTATAAACTAATTGCTCTTCTATGTAAGAGTAAATTGGAAGAGAACAGAAAGGTCAAAAAGAAAAACACACCATTTACAACTGCAAAAAAATTAAAAACCAAGGTGCTGATGAGGGTCAGGGAGAAACATGTTTGGGTAAACACAGAATCATAACCGGTTCTTAAAAATGATAAGTGAACTTTTTAAGTCTTAAAATTCTATCTAAATATATCCACATACTTAGTGATTCAAGTTGCAATGGTGCAGTTTTGCTTCTTGATGGTATACTATCACAGAAATCTTAAAAAAATTTTTTAAACAAAAATATGTATGTTTACTATAAGAACGTTTATAATATAACATTAAATAAGGCAAATTATACCAATGTTTCAGTAGTTTATCTGAATTGTGAAAATCAAGCATAGAAAACTGAAATTGAAATATACAAAAATCTTATCAAAAGTCATTACTGGGGAACACATTTTGGGATAAGAGAGATGTTGTTTTACTTGTGTCAGAACCTGAGAGAAAATATTTATGTGTGTGTATACATACATTCACACAGTAAACTTGAGGAAGAAGGATGAAAATCTTTGTCTTTAATAGAAACCTTACCATTTTCTTCTTGTGTTTTTTCCTTTCTCTTTTCTTTTTCTTTCTTTCTTTCTTTTTTTTTTTCTGTTGAGACAGGGCCTCACTCTGTTGCCCAGGCTGGAGTGCAGTGGCTCAATCATAGTTCACTGCAGCCTAGACCTCCCCAGGGTCAGGTGATCCTCCCACCTCAGCCTGCGAGTAGCTGGGACTACAGGCATGTGTCATCACACCCAGTTAATTTTTGTATTTTTTGGAGAGACAGGCTGTGTTGTTCAGGCTGGTCTCCAACTCCTGGGCTCAAGCAATCCTCCCACTTTGGCCTCCCAAATGCTGGGAATACAGGTGTGAGCTACCGCGCCAGATTTGATTAATCTTTGATCTTCCCCAAGGTTTCCTATTTACCAGGATGAGAGGAAGGAGAGATGTGAGAAGTCAAATGAGGTCTGTAAACCAGTCCTTGCAGAGAAACTTAAAAGGGACTGAGAGGGAATGTACCGTTGGACTTCAACACACACACCAATCAGGATGTCCCGGCTGCCAAGGTTTCAGCCTTCACAAGTGTCTCCACGACTGTCACATCTAGACCTCCCTAACACTGGTCACACCCCCTAAGATTAATCCCAAAACCTGGACCACACACCCAGGTTCACATGCACCCGGGCTCCTCCTCACTGAGTCACATATTAAATCCTGATTACAGTCTGGAGCAAAGGCTCACGCCTGTAATCCCAGCACTTTGGGAGGCCAAGGTGAGAGGATCGTTTGAGGCCAGGAGTTGGAGACCAGGCTGGGCAACATAGTGAGACCCCCATCTCTGCAATAAGTAAATAGATAGATAGATAGATAGATAGATAGATAGATAGATAGATAGATAGGCGTGGTGGCGCTCACCTGTAGTCCAAGCTACTCGCGAAAGCTGAGGTGGGAAGATCACCTGAGGCCCGGGAGATGGAGGCTGCAGTGAGCCACGATTGCGCCACTGCACTCAAGCCTGTGTGACAGAGCGAGACCCTGTCTCAAAAATAAAAAAATAAAATCCCGAATCCGCGGCAGACACCGTTTTCCTTGACAAAAACCACTCCTCACGCCAGTCCTCAACCACCGAGCCCTACAGAATGACCCGCAAAGGCACCAAGCCCTGATCACGGACTTCCAAGCGTTGCTCTCGACAGACTGACCACTGACCACTGGGATCCCTCAGGTCTGAATCCGGAGACGCCCCAACCCCAATATCCCGACTCCCACTTGCTCCAGCTTCCCCCACAAACTCCACGACTCCGCACTAAACGGACGCCCACAGACACCCTCCTCCCCTCATCCTGACGAACGGACCCACACACAGACCTGACTTCCCGGGGAACCCACCGACGCTTCCCAGAGCCTGCACTTTTCCTGAATTCTTCCACTTGTGGACCCTCCCACAGCCTCCAAGCCGGCCTACGGCGGCCGACGAAGGTCTGAAGTTTCTGGTGTACGGAGCACGGGCGACTGGGAGGTAGTAAGTTCGCGTCCTCTCGTCACGGATGCTGAAGGCGGCCATCTTTGAATCCTGCATGTACCGTAGGTAAAGTGGATCTTTTCTGCCCAAGTATGCAGGGATGGCTCGGACCGTGAAGAACCCCATATTTTGGCACCTAAATCCTGCGCTCATTTCTTTTCGGAGGCTCGCGCTTAGCCAAGACAAACACAGGATGGGCTACGTGCACCTTAGCGGGCTGGGGAGAAAAGTCATCCGCTTTGCACAAAGAATGACGGGAATGACACAATGGGCGCGGCCATCTTAGAAGTTAGGTGTCCGTACAAGTGAAAACGCTGTCGCCGCTGAGGAAAAAGAGCAATCGCACCCTGAGTCGTATACCGCGAAAACGCTTCTAACTACCTGGGCAAGAGGAAGATTTTTGAGGACAAAAAGGGTGTGGAGAAGCAACTGAGGTACGAGGATATTGTTCACCCCGTCAACGGAAAGTGAAAAAACAGCGACCAGCGGGAACCTTATTTACGTTTGAGGGGCATGGTCACCGCCCAGTGCAGGTAAGGAGAGCAGCCAGGAGCCAACAGGAAAAGGGAATCCAATGTGGGAGGCGGGAATTTTTCTTAAGAGAGGAGAAGGGCTTCCCTCTGCTGGAGGTGGAGTCAATCTTAAGGTCGGGGCTTTCCGAGAACCAAGTGCCTAAAATCCTCTAAGGAATAAATAAGACGACTCTGGGAGAATGAAAAGTTGTGCAAGCCCGGGCGGGCGCGATGGCGCGCACGTGTAGTCCTAGCTACTGGGGAAACCGAGGCAGGAAGATCGCTTGAGCCCACTAGTTCCAGGCTGCAGTGAGCTATGATCGCACCTATCAATAGCCACTGCACCACGCAGCCTTGGCAACCCCTTCTTGAGGAAAAAAAGAAAAAAGAAAAAAAAAGTTGTGCAAGAAAAGAAATCATAGAATACTACCTGACTAACCTATAAATATTATTTACATAGTCATCATAACCTAAATTCTAATTCTGATCCAACCTAAATTAAGACAATTCCATTGGAAGAATGAGAAGGAAATTCCTACGTGTAGTGGAGTGTTTATATTTCTAACAGAGTTTTCATGTGTCCTTCATGATAAATCTATAGAAAATGCCCCAAAATGCAAACTCCATTTCAGAAACATACCATGTTACTTAAAATATCGAATCTGTGAAGAGTAAAAAGCTTTACAGAACTCTATGACTCCTTAGGAGAATTGCAAAATAAAAGCAAGAATTTTATGACTCAGGAATTCCACTCCTAAATATTTATTCAACAGTAATGAAACTATATGTCCTCACAAAGTCTCACAAGAATGTTCTTGGCCCTTTTATGCATAAAACCCTGAACAGGAAACAGTCCAAGTGTCCATCAGTAGATGAATGTATAAGCAAACTGTAATGTAATCATACCCTGGAATACTACTCAACAGTAATAAAAGAACAAATCACAGATGTATGCACCAATATAGATAAATGTCAACAACCTTATGAAGCCAGCCCCTCTACACCTATGGGTATTTCTTGTCAGGTGGGACGAGAGACTGAGAAAAGAAATAGGACACAGAGAAAGTATAAAGAAAGAACAGTGGGCGCAGGGGACTGGCACTCAGCATATGGAGGACCCGCGCCTGCACTGGTCTCTGAGTTTCCTCAGTATTTATTGATCACTATCTTTACCATCTCGGTGAAGGGGATGTGGCAGGACTATAGGGTAATGGTGGGGAGAGGGTCAGCAGGAAAACATGTGAGCAAAGGACTCTGTGTCATAAATAAGCTTAAGGAAAGGTGCTGTGCCTTGGTATGTACGTAGGCCAGACTTATGTTTGACTTCACACAAGCATCTCAGTGTAGTAAAGAGCAGTATTGTCACCAGCATGTCTCATCTCCAGCCATAAGGCGGTTTTCTCCTATCTCAGTAAATAGACCGTATGATCCGGTTTTACACCGAGACATTCTATTCCATTCTATTCCTCCCAGATGAGCAGGAGACAGATGCCTTCCTCTTATCTCAACTGCAAAGAGGCCTTCCTCTTTCACTCATCCTTCTCAGCACAGACCCTTTATGGGTGTCAGGCTGGGGGGCGGTCAGGTCTTTCCCTTCCCAAGAGGCCATATCTCAGGCTGTCTCAGTGGGGAGAAACCTTGGACAATACCCAGGCTTTCTTGGGCAGAGGTCCCTGCAGCCTTCCGCAGTGCATTGTGTCCCTGGGTACTCGAGACTGGAGGATGGTGATGACTTTTACCAAGCATATTGCCTGCAAACACATTTTTAACAAAGCACATCCTGCACAGCCCTAAATTCATTAAACTTTGAGTCAACACAGCACGTTTCTGCGAGCACAGTGTTGCGGCTAGGGTTACAGATTAACAGCATCTCAAGGCAGAAGAATTTTTCTTAGTACAGAACAAAATGGAGTTTCTTATGTCTACTTCTTTCTACATAGACACAGTAACAGTCTGATCTCTCTTTCTTTCCCCCACACCTTATTCTGAGAGAAAGAAGCCAGGCAGAAAGAGAGAAGAGAGAACATGTTATATGATTCCATTTACATGGAATAACAAGTGTAGTGAGGATATGGAAGAACTGGAACCTTCACATACTGCTGGTGGAAATGTAAAATGGTGCAGCCACTTTGGAAAATAGGCAGTTCCTCAAATGGTTAAACATACTGACCATATGATCTGACAGTTTCACTCCCAGGTTTATATCCAAGAGAAATAAAAACATGTCCATATAAAAATTTGTGCATGAATGTTTATAGCAGCATTATTTATAATAGCCTGAAGTGAAAACAACTCAATTATCCATCATCTGATGAAGGGAAAAATAAATTGTAGTATTGTGGGGAAAAGAAAGAGGGATCAGACTGTTACTGTGTCTATGTAGAAAGAAGTAGACATAAGAGACTCCATTTTGTTCTGTAATAGGAGAAACTCTTCTGCCTTGAGATGCTGTTAATCTGTAACCCTAGCCCCAACCCTGTGCTTGCAGAGACATGTGCTGTGTTGACTCAAGGTTTAACGGATTTAGGGCTATGCAGGATGTGCTTTGTTAAAAAAGTGCTTGAAGGCAGTATGCTTGGTAAAAGGCCATTTGCTAATCTCTAGTACCCAGGGACACAAAACACTGTGGAAGGCCACAGGGACCTCTGCCCAGGAAAGCCAGGTATTGTCCAAGGTTTCTCCCCATGTGATAGTCTGAAATATGGCCTCTTGGGAAGGGAAAGACCTGACCGTCCCCTAGCCTGACACCCATAAAGGGTTTGTGCTTAGGAGGATTAGTAAAAGAGGAAGGCCTCTTTGCAGTTGAGCTAGAGGAAGGCATATGTCTCCTGCTCGTCCCTGGGCAATGGAATGTGTCTGTGTAAAACCTGATTTTATGTTCTATTTACTGAGATAGGAGAAAACCGCCCTAGGGCTGGAGGTGAGATGTGGTAGTGGCAATGCTGCTGTTTAATGCATAGAAATGTTTGTGGAGATGTTTGTCTACATGCACATCAAGGTACAGCACCTTTCCTTAAACTTATTTATGACACAGATCTTTGTTCACATGTTTTCCTGCTGACCCTCTCCCCACTATTACTCTATTGTCCTGCCACATCCCCCTCTCCGAGATGGTAGAGATAATGATCAATAAATACTGAAGGAACTGAGAGACCTGTGCCCACATGGGTCCTCCATATGCTGAGCGCTGGTCCCCCGGGCCCACTTTCCTTTCTCTGTACTTTGTCTCCCTGTCTCTTTCTTTTCTCAAGTCTCTTGTTCTACCTGACGAAAAATGCCCACAGGTGTGGAGGGGCAGGCCAACCCTTCAACTATAGCCATACATTAGAATATTATGCAGATATAAAAAGGAATGAAGTGCTGAAACTTGCTAAAACATAAATGAACCTTGAAAACGTCCTAAAGGAAGAAGCCAGTCACAAAAGACTTAAGATTATATGATTGCATTTATATGAAAAGTCCATATAGACAAATCTAGAGGTGGGGGGAATGGCAGAATTAACAGGTGTTAATATTCACAGTATGAATAAGAAAAAGATAACCAATATAAAGTTGAAAAAAATACTGAAGTAAATAAACAAGCAACTTATAAAATATGAAATAAAACTAAGGTAAGATTTTTATTCATGAAGGGGCCGGCCCTCCACATCTGTGGGTGTTTCTCATCAGGTGGGGTGAGAGACTGAGAAAATAAATAAGACACAAAGTGTAGAGAAAAGAAAAGTGGGCCCAGGGGACCTGCGCTCAGCATATGGAGGACCCACGCCGCCGGCACTGGTCTCTGAGTTCCCTCAGTATTTATTGATCACTATCTCTACCATCTCGGAGAGGGGGATGTGGCAGGACTATAGGGTAATGGTGGGGAGAGGGTCAGCAGGAAAACATGTGAGCAAAGGTCTCTGTGTCACAAATAAGTTTAAGGAGAGGTGCTGTGCCTCGATGTGTACATAGGCGAGATTTATGTTTGACTTTACACAAACATCACAATTCAGTAAAGAGCAGTATTGTCGCCAGCATGTCTCATCTCCAGCCCTAAGGCAGTTCTCTCCTATCTCAGTAAATTGAACTTACCATCAGGACGAGCAGGAGACAGATGCCTTCCTCTTATCTCAACTGCAAAGAGTCCTTTGTGGGGAAAAGAGAGGTCAGCTTGTTACTGTATTTATATAGAAAGAAGTAAATTTAAGAGACTCCATTTGGCTCTGTATTTGAGATGCTGTTAATCTGTGACTCTACCCCCAATCTTGTCCTTGCTAGAGACATCGCTGTGGTAATTAAGGTTGAAAAGATTTTGGGCTGTAAGGAATGTGCTTTGTTAGGCAAATGCTTAAAGCCTGCTTGTGGTTGAAGGTCAGTACCATTCTCTTAAATCTCAGTAAAAGAAAAACATCTGTCTCCTGCCCGTCCCTGGGTAAATGGAACATCTCCGTGTATCTGTATGTCTTACTGCTGATTTACTCCCTTATCTTTTGAGCAATAAATACTGAGGGAACTCAGGGACCGGTGCTGGTGTGGGTCCTCTATAAGCACAGCAAAGGTCCCCTAGGCCCCGCTTTTCTTTCTCTATACTTTGTCTCTGTGTATTATTCTTTTTCTCAAGTCTCTCATTCCACCTAACGAGAAGCACCCACAGGTGTGGAGGGGCAGGCCACCCCTTCAGTCCTTCCTCTTTCACTAATCCTCCTCAGCACAGACGCTTTACAGGTGTCGGGCTGGGGGACACTCAGGTCTTTCCCTTCCCAAGAGGCCATATCTCAGGCTGTCTCAGTAGGGGGAAACCTTGGACAATACCCAGGCTTTCTTGGGCAGAGGTCCCTGCGGCCTTCTGCAATGTATTGTGTCCCTGGGTACTCGAGACTGGAGAATGGCAATGACTTTTACCAAGCATACTGCCTGCAAACGCTTTTTAACAAAGCACATCCTGCACAGCCCTAAATCCATTAAACCTTGAGTCAACACAGCACATGTTTCTGCGAGCACAGGGTTGTGGCTAGGGTTACAGATTAACAGCATCTGAAGGCAGAAGAATTTTTCTTAGTACAGATCAAAATGGAGTTTCTTATATCTTCCTTTCTCTACAGTCTGATCTCTCTTTCTTTCCCCCACAATTCACCCTTAAGATCGACAAAGATTAAACGGTCAAGGTTGTGAGGAAATATGTATTGCAATAGACTTAGCCTTTCTAAGCGTTTTTTTTTTTTTTTTTTTGAGATGGAGTCTAGATCTGTAGCCCAGGCTGGAGTGCCTTGGCTCACTGCAACCTCTGCCTCCCGGGTCCCGGTTCAAACAATTTTCCTACCTTAGCCTCCCAAGTAGCTGGAATTACAGGTGTGCGCCACCATGCCCAGCTAATTTTTGTATTTTTAGTAGAGACAGGGTTTCATCATGTTGGCCATACTGGTCTTGAATTCCTGACCTGTTGATCTTCCCGCCTTGGCCTCCCAAAGTGCTGGGATTACAGGGGTGAGCCACCATACCCCAGCCCCTAAGCCTTTTTTAAATATGCAGAATGAAGGTAATATTTATGTCTACCATCTACAGCTTTTATAGTATTATGTAAGATAATGCATATATTATGCTTGACATAGGTACCTATTCAAAAAAAGTGTATACACTTAATAAAATATTAACTAGTAGTTTTCAGTGGAGTTCTTGGGAACAATGGATAGCAGCTAGTATAGTATATACACTAATGGAACATTTTTTGGACAACAATCTGGAATTATTTACTCAATTAAAATTTTTCATTTTCTTTGGATCAGCAATTCCAAAACTTAGTAGAAATTATTGATTTGACATGCAGCTTGCACAAAAATTTCTACCACTCCTTTCTCGGATACAACTTGGTCAACAGCAAGGCCCCGCCCTCACTATTAGATCCGCCCCCTACTGTCCCTTTACCTTCACCTTTCACCCTGGAGATGTCACCCAATACCCACCACTAACCCTGGGTGAGGGAGATCTTTTCATTCAGCTGGCTCTGATTACCCTGTGCCCACAGTGATCTCCAAACCCTATACTGTTCCCCATAAGCACTCCTGGAGGTCGTTTCACCTGCTCCCCTAAGGGACGTCGTTCTTTTCTGTACCGATGTGTACACCTTCTCCAAGATGGCCGCGCATGCTGTAACGTGGAGCTGCTTCGTACTTATAAGTGACAAAAACATAGGTGGCCATGCTAAGCTTGGTGCGCCTTGCCGGGCAAGATTGGACCTGTGTTGCACAGTGATGGGATGGCGCATGCGCATCGTCATTGGTGACGCCCGGGATGGACTCAACGTGGACCAATAAAATTATCGTGAGGGGGGAAAGATGGTGTAGGGAGACTCTTTCAAGATGGCGGCCCCCATATGTATCAGTCACGAGAGCGCCGCCATACTCTCTCTCAGCCTCTTTGTCTTAAAAGACCCAGAAGCTGAATCTAATGGGCCCAAGGTGATGAGTGTAAGGCTGCAGACTGGGCGGCTCTAGAGATTAAACTTGACCAGTGAGGTGGAGCTGCCAGGCTTGTGAATCTGTAGCAAAAGTGATGGACCCGGGCGCTTGTGACCCAGCTGGTGGCCCAGGATCTTTTTTTTTTTTTTTTTTGAGGCGGAGTCTTGCTCTGTCGCCCGGGCTGGAGTGCAGTGGCTGGATCTCAGCTCACTGCAAGCTCCGCCTCCCGGGTTTACGCCATTCTCCTGCCTCAGCCTCCCGAGTAGCTGGGACTACAGGCGCCCGCCACCTCGCCCGGCTAGTTTTTGTATTTTTAGTAGAGACGGGGTTTCACCGTGTTAGCCAGGATGGTCTCGATCTCCTGACCTCGTGATCCGCCCGTCTCGGCCTCCCAAAGTGCTGGGATTACAGGCTTGAGCCACCGCACCCGGCGGCCCAGGATCTTTTAAGGGGGCTCAGTTTCACGTTCGCGGAGCAGAATCAGGAGTTGGGTTTGTGGAGATTTGAGATTTATGGTAGGGGAGTCTGGGGGTCCATGAGGGGAGCTAGCCAGTGTGGGGAAAAGGGATGGTAGGGAAAGCTGCCAGCTTTCCCTGAGATTGGGATTGGGGTGGGCTGGAGGGATTGGGGTGGGCTAGAGGACTTAGTGCTTGAGGTTAACCTTTGTCTAACCCCAAGGTCGGGGACTGGGGCGACCTTGGAGGCAGATCAGTGATTGGAGTGATCCACAGAGTGATTCAGCAATTGTGATTTTTCCCAGGATGTGATTGACGTATTATTGAAGGAAATTGCGTATCTTTTGGGGATGTATCAGTACCTTAGGCCTTCTGGGGGAAGTTCAGTTCTTGAGACAGCGTTGAAGGGGACGGTGTCAACAGTTGAGACATCCTTGGGGATAAGTCAGTGATTATCCCCAAGGATAATAACCCCTGTTCTTCTCAGGGTCACTAATTGGAGTGTCCAACAGGTGAGGTCAGTGGCTGAAATGTCCCTGAGTTAGATTAGTATTGGGGCATCTTTGGAGGTGGTCAGTGAATGGGGTGGCCTTGTAGGGAGGTCATTGTTGGGGCTGAAGTTTTTCTTGCCTTTAAGGGTCTTCAGTGGTTACTAAGAGTTACGAGGGTCTGAGTGTTTGTGTCTCGATAGACCAGTGATAGTTTCCCTGTAGGAATCAACTAGGATGATCTAGGGTGGCCTTGTGCTGATGTTTTAAGTATGACGTAGGCAGGCATGGGTACCCAAGAAATTTGTAGGGGGGTTGGAGCTTTGGAAGTCTTTGGGTTTTGCAAGGCGTTGGGATTTTTAAAGTCCCACTGACTTTTCATAAGTTGCAGGGTGCCATCCCCTTCACACCTGTGGGTGTTTCTCATCAGGCGGGACGATGATTTGTTTTTCTAAGACCACCAGAGCGGGCACAAAAGAACCAGCGAGTAGGCAAGTGTAGGAGCAAAACTGCAAGTTTATTTTGGTCACCTAAGGTGTGGGGAAGAGGTCTGTCGGCCTCCGGCAAAGAAGGCCGACAGAGCCCCCCGGTGGGGCTCTCGGACGGAGTTCCCGCAGTCCTGACATCCCGACAGGAGTGGAGGACTGAGGAAGGCCTCGCGTGGCGTGCCTCTGGAGCGGCTTTTCTAGGAGTGGGAGGGCAACAGGCGGGGCACGGGCGTGTCAGGGGGCGTTCCACAGGTGCGACCAGGTAAATCTTGGTCTCTTCGGATTGACGTCACCTGGCGCATGCCTAGTTGGTCTGCACCTTCCCGGGCACCGGCTGCATTTTCGCGCGCGCGGGAAAAGTTGGTGAAGAACCCGGAAGTGCACCATCTTGCCTCCGTTCGTCCAAACAGACGAGAGACTGAGAAAATAAATAAGAGATATAGACAAAATATAGAGAAAGAACAGTGGGCCCAGGGGATCAGCGCTCAGCATACGGAACACGCGCGCCAGCTCTGGTCTCTGAATTCCCTCAGTATTTATTGATCACTATCTCTACCATCTCGGAGAGGGGGATGAAGCAGGACAATAGGGTAGTAGTCGGAAGAGGGTCAGCAGGAAAACATGTGAACAAAGGGCTCTGTGTCATAAATAAATTTAAGGAAAGGTGCTGTGCCTTGATGTGCACCTACACAAACACCTCGATGCATTGAGGAGCAGTATGGTCACCAGCATGTCTCACCTCCAGCCCTAAGGCAGTTTTCTCCTATCTCAGTCAATAGAACATACAATTGGGTTTTACACCAAGACATTCCATTCCCAGGGACAGGAGGAGACAGATAGATGCCTTCCTCTTATCTCAACTGCAAAGAGGCCTTCCTCTTTCACTCATCCTCCTCAGCACAGACCCTTTATGGGTGTTGGGCTGGGGAACAGTCAGGTCTTTCCCTTCCCACGAGGCCATATCTCAGACTGTCACATGGGGAGAAACCTTGGACAATACCTGGCTTTCCTAGGCAGAGGTCCCTCGGCCTTCTGCGGTGTATTATTGTGTCCCTGAGTACTTGAGATGAGAGAATGGTGATGACTTTTACCAAGCATACTGCCTTCAAGCACTCCTGCACAGCCCTAAATCCATGGAACCTTGAGTTAGCACGGCACATGTCTGTGCAAGCACAGCGTTGGGGCTAGGGTTACAGATTAACAGCATCTCAAGGCAGAAGAATTTCTCTTAGTACAGAACAAAATGGAGTCTCTTATGTCTACTTCTTTTTACATAGACACAGTAACAGTCTGATCTCTCTTTTCCTCACACCTGAGCACCAGTTTAAGTAAAACTTTAAGCAACTGCACATAGTGTTTTTCTTCAATAGACAAATTCTGCCCCATGTTACCCTGATTCAGAAAACTTCCCGTTCCCAGTACTTCTTTTTTTTTTTTTTTTTTTTTTTTTTTTGAGACGGAGTCTTGCTCTGCCGCCCAGGCTGGAGTGCAGTGGCCCGATCTCAGCTCACTTCAAGCTCCGCCTCCCGGATTCACGCCATTCTCCTGCCTCAGCCTCCCGAGTAGCTGGGACTACAGGCGCCCGCCATGTCTCCCGGCTAGTTTTTTTTTTTGTATTTTTTTTAGTAGAGATGGGGTTTCACCATGTTAGCCAGGATGGTCTCGATCTCCTGACCTCGTGATCCACCCGTCTCGGCCTCCCAAAGTGCTGGGATTACAGGCTTGAGCCACCGCGCCCGGCCTCCCAGTACTTCTTTAAAGCAGTGCTCACAGTACCTCTTTATGTACTGACCTCATATCTGCTGCCAGCCAGCTCCTCCCGGGGTCCCCATTCATCTTGTCAATTTCAGTTCCTCTGCTCCAGCAGACCTTCTTCATTCATGTCCTTGTGTCCCTGTGTGCGGACGTGACTATGTCATCCGATTCTGTCGCTGTTCATTGAGCCACTATGCGGCGGACTCTGTTGGACTGAACAAAGGAGGACGAATGAGGGAACAAAGACAAAAGACAAAAGAGTGTATTTGGAAGAAGTGGTCGGGGGCACCTTGCTCTTAGTGAACAAGGGCCCTGAACTTTGAGCTCTCTTAGGATTTATTGGTAGCGAGAAGGGGGGTGGTTGTCAGTCCAGAGCTGGTCTGCAAGACTGCATTCCTCAAACAATAAGCTCTAGATGTCCTAGTACATAACCTCAAGAATCCCAGCGCCAGGTAATGATGGCCCTCAGCAAACCTTCTGGGGCTGGGACAGAAGCGAGTTTGCCCACATTCTGCATTCATGATAAACAATGTGCTGTTTGATCATATAGCCTCAGTGGAATGCTGACTTGGTCACAATTCCCCAGCCTCTGGCTCTCTACAATTACTAATGTGTTTTGTTACTATTATTTAATAATAAATAATATGTTTTATTATTTAATAATAATATGTATTATTACTAATACGTTTTATTAATATATTACTAATATGTTTAAGTATAGGTTTTCTAGGGAAGCAGTCAGAACATCTACAGGTAAGTTTGACTCAGCAGAACATACAGACTTTGGATTTGAGCAGACCTAGGTTTTTATCTGTATTCTGCATTTATACTGTGAGAACATGGGCGAGTTTTTCAACTTCTCTGAGATTCTTTTTTTATTTGTATAAAAACAAAATCATTAATAACTACTCATATAGTAAAAATACTTAGCACGTAGTAGGTACCCAAGATGGATTAACAAACAATATTCCACTTCTATCTGTTTCTCTGGATTTTTTTTTGGCTTTTAAAATTTTCTCGTTTGATTTTTCTCCCCCTTTCTCTTTATAACTGTCTTTTTCCAAATGAAGACCTTTGGGTATAGTTTTTGGCAGAATTTCATAATTTAATGAAGATGACTTTGTTGGTGTTTGCTATATAAAATAATTGTGTTTCTTGTAAAACCAACCATCTGGTACTGTATATTACTTTTTTTTCCTTTAAATTATTAGATTAACCTATCACCTGAAGAAAACACAGTTAACAGTTAAATAATTGTGTATATGCGTGTATCTAAGGCACACATGTGCACAACTCAGACAACTCAAAACATCTGTTATAATCATAGTTTACTAAGGCAGTGAATTCCTTTAATCCTCAGGTCCTGGCTTCCTGGGATAAAATATTTCCTATAAGGGAAGGAAGTGAAGGTATTAAGATCAATACATCATCTTTGACCAGTGACCAGCTTCAGAGAAAAGCCAGAGTCAACAATAGAACAAATATTCCCGTTGCTGGCTGTATCTAAGGGCACCAGAAAATGCCCAAGTCCCAAGTGAGTTATACATGTATATTTTGACTTCCTACTTGGTTTTCCAGTGGATTTGAAGAGGTTTCATAATGCTCATAATTAAAGGGATATTATGAGCCTGGGCACAGTGGCCTCACACCTGTAATTTCAGCACGTTGGTAGGCGGAGGTGGGAGGATCACTTGATCTCAGGATTTCGGGACCAGCCTGGGCAACATAGTCAGACCTCATATTTGAAAAAAAGGAGGCTGGGCGTGGTGGTTCAAGCCTGTAATCCCAGCACTTTGGGAGGCCGAGATGGGCGGATCACGAGGTCAGGAGATCGAGACCATCCTGGCTAACACGGTGAAACCCCGTCTCTACTAAAAAATACAAAAAACTAGCCGGGCGAGGTGGCGGGCGCCTGTGGTCCCAGCTACTCGGGAGGCTGAGGCAGGAGAATGGCGTGAATCCGGGAGGCGGAGCTTGCAGTGAGCTGAGATCCGGCCACTGCACTCCAGCCTGGGCGACTGAGCGAGACTCCGTCTCAAAAAAAAAAAAAAGAAAAAAAGGAAAAAAAAAAGGATATTATGTTTGTTCAATATTTATGAGGTGAAGGGGGCCAGCCCCTCCACACCTGTCAGTATTTCTCTTCAAGTGGGACAAGAGACAGAAAAGAAATAAGACACAGAGACAAAGTATAGAGAAGGAAAAATGGGCCCAGGGGACCAGCACTCAGCATAGAGAGGACCCGCACCAGCACTGGTCTCTGAGTTCTCTCAGTATTTATTGATCGCTATCTCTACCATCTCAGTGAGGGGGATGTGGCAGGATTATAGGGTAATGCTGGGGAGAGGGTCAGCAGGAAAACGTGAGCAAAGGTCTCTGTGTCATAAATAAGTTTAAGGAAAGGTGCTGTGCCTCGATGTGTACATAGGTGAGATTTATGTTTGACTTTACACAAACATCTCAATGCAGTAAAGAGCAGTATTGCCACCAGCATGTCTCACCTCCAGCCATAAAGCGGTTTTCTCCTATCTTAGTGAATAGAATGTACAATTGGGTTTTACACTGAGACTTTCCATTCCCAGGGACAAGCAGGAGACAAATGCCTTCTTCTTATCTCAACTGCAAAGAGGCCTTCCTCTTTTACTCATCCTCCTCAGCACAGACACTTTATGGGTGTCGGGTTGGGGGATGGTCAAGTCTTTCCCTTCCCAAGAGGCCATATCTCAGGCTGTCTCAGTGGGCAGAAAACTTGGACAATACCCAGGCTTCCATGGGCAGAGGTCCCTGCGGCCTTCCACAGTGCATTGTGTCCCTGGGTACTTGAGACTGGAGAATGGTGATGACTTTTACCAAGCATACTGCCTGCAAACACTTTTTAACAAAGCACATCTTGCACAGCCCTAAATCCATTAAACCTTAAGTCAACACAGCACATGTTTCTGGGAGCACAGGGTTAGGGCTAGGGTTACAGATTAACAGCATCTCAAGGCAGAATAATTTTTCTTAGTACAGAACAAAATGGAATTTCTTTTTTTTTTTTTTTTTTTGAGATGGAGTCTCACTCTGTCGCCCAGGCTGGAGTGCAGTGGCCGGATCTCAGCTCACTGCAAGCTCTGCCTCCCAGGTTCACGCCATTCTCCTGCCTCAGCCTCCCAAGTAGCTGGGACTACAGGCACCCGCCACCTCGCCCGGCTAGTTTTTTGTATTTTTTAGTAGAGACGGGGTTTCACCATGTTAGCCAGGATGGTCTCGATCTCCTGACCTCGTGATCCACCCGTCTCAGCCTCCCAAAGTACTGGGATTACAGGCTTGAGCCACCGCGCCTGGCCGAAATTTCTTATATCTACTTCTTTCTACATAGACACTGTAACAGTTTGACCTCTCTTTCTTTCCCCCACACCAGTAACATAGTCATGTGTATCATTAACAAGAATTACATACTATCCATATTGTATGTGCTATATTTTATATGACTGGCAGAGCAGTAGGTTTGTCCACATCAGCATCACCATTGACAACTGAGTAATGCATGCTACTACCTTGAGATGGCTACAACATCACTAGATGGTAGGAATTTTTCAGCTCCATTATAATCTTTATATATATGTATATATATAGTTAAAGTTCTGGGGTACATTTGCAGAGCATGCGGTTTTGTTACATAGGTATACATATGCCATGGTGGTTTGCTGCACCCATCAACCCATCACCAACATTCGGTTGTTCTTCTAATGCTATCCGTCCCCTAAGCCCCCACACCCTGACAGGCCCCAATGTGTGATGTTCCCCTCCCTGTGTCCATGTGTTTTCATTGTTCAACTGCCACTTATGAGTGAGAACATGTGGTGTTTGGTTTTCTGTTCCTGTGTTAGTTTGCTGAGAGTGATGGTTTCCAGCTTCGTCCATGTCCCTGCAAAGGGCATGAACTCATCCTTTTTTATGGTTGCATAGTATCCACGGTGTATATGTGCCACATTTTCTTTATCCAGTCTATCATTGATGGACATTTGGGTTGGTTCCAAGTATTTGCTATTGTGAATTGTGCTGCAATAAACATATGTGTGCATATGTATTTATAGTAGAATGATTTATAATCCTTTGGGTATATGCCCAGTAATGGGATTGCTGGGTCAAATGGTATTTGTAGTTCTAGATCCTTGAGGAATTGCCACACTGTCTTCCACAATGGTTGAACTAATTTACACTCCTACCAACAGTGTAAAAGTGTTTCTATTTCTCCACATCCTCTCCAGCATCTGTTGTTTCCTGACTTTTTAATGATTGCCATTCTAACTGGTGTGAGATGGTATCTCATTGTGGTTTCGATTTGCATTTCTCTAATGGCCAGTGATGATGAGCTTTTGTTCATATGTTTGTTGGCAGCTCCATTATAATCTTAAGGGACCACCATTGTGTGTGCAACCTATCATGGACTAAAATGTGGTTATGACTGTTTCCCTATTCCAAGGAATCAGTTGCTATATAGCAAGCCAACCCAAGACCTAGGGATGTGAATTTATTTTTATGACATTCATGGATTCACTGAGTCAGGAAGTGAGACATGGTGATGGCTTGTGTATTCTGGGGATTGCAAGATCTGAGGTTCCTCAGGTTCGATAATTTGCTAGAATAACACAGAGCTCAGCAGAATTGTCATATTCATGATTTTATTACATAGACCAGATACAAGTTAAAATCAGAAACAGAGAAAGGTGTGTAGGGCAAGTTTTGGGAGATTCTGTGCAGAAGCTTTGAGTTTTCCTCTCCCCGTGGAGTTACACGGACAATGTTTGATTGTCCTAGCCATGATGTGTGACAACAGGCATGACATATTGCCAGTCCAGGAAGCCCACTTGAGCCTGGGTGTCCAGGGTTTTTATTTGGCTTTAGTTATTATGGGCGAGGCTGACTACATGAGTGGCTGACCTTATTCTTCAGCCCCTTCAGAGGCCACTGTACTATGATGTGGCCCAAGGCTCCCATCATACATTGTTAGCATACATGATCTTGTGTGACCCAAGGCTCCCAGCAAACAAAGACACTCATCAGACAGTATATTCCAATGGCTTAGAGTAGGAGTGCCCAGTCTTTTGGCTTCCCTGGGCCACACTGGAAGAAGAATTGTCTTGGGTCACACATAAAATATACTAACACTAACAACAGCTCATGAGCTTAAAGAAAAAAGAAAAACTGCCGGGCGCGGTGGCTCAAGCCTGTAATCCCAGCACTTTGGGAGGCCGAGACGGGCGGATCACGAGGTCAGGAGATCGAGACTATCCTGGCTAACACGGTGAAACCCCGTCTCTACTAAAAAAATACAAAAAACTAGCCGGGCGAGGTGTTGGGCGCCTGTAGTCCCAGCTACTTGGGAGGCTGAGGCAGGAGAATGGCGGGAACCTGGGAGGCGGAGCTTGCAGTGAGCTGAGATCTGGCCACTGCAATCCAGCCCGGGCGACAGAGCGAGACTCCGTCGCAAAAAAAAAAAAAAAAAAAAAAAAAAAAAGAAAAAAGAAAAACTAACATATCTCATAATGTTTTAAGAAAGTTTACAAATTTGTTTTGCATTCAAAGCCCTCCTGGAGGCCAGGCACAGTGGCTTATTCCTGTAATCCCAGCACTTTGGGAGGCCAAAGTGGGCAGACCACTTGAGGTCAGGAGTTCGAGACCAGCCTTGCCAATATGGTGAAACCTCATCTTTACTAAAAATACAAAAAATTAGCTGGGCATGGTGATGCATGCCTGTAATCTCAGTTACTTGGGAGGTTGAAGTGGGAGAATTGCTTGAACGTGGGAGAATCGCTTGAACTTGGGAGTTGGAGGTTGCAGTGAGCTGAGATTGTGCCCCTGCACTCCAGCCTGGGCGAGAGAGTGAAACTCTGTCTCAAACAACAACAACAACAACAACAAACAAAACAAAGCCCTCCTGGGCCACGTGCACCCCATGGTCCACAGGTTGGAAAAGCTTGATTTAGAAGTTACCTCCCAGGGACAGGCAGAGGCTGAGCCTTTCTTTGGAATGTTCAGTTTATGGGTAACCCAGACTCACTCTGTTAATCCTTTACTGCACAGCTTGTCTTCACACCATGATGTCTTGAATCTCAGCTGGAAGACTCAGAAGGTTAGGGACTGGAATCATCTGAAGGCTTCTTCCTCTCTGTTTCTATGTGCCAGGCTGGGATTACTTGAAAACTAGGCTCAGCTGAGGCTGCTAGCCAGAGCACCTTTGTGTGACCTTCTCGTGTGGCATGGATGGGCTTCTTACAGCATGGTGCTGGCTCTGAGACAGCCAAGATGAGGCTACAGGACCTTTTCTGCCTTAGCCTCAGAAGTTATGCTGTGTCACCTCTGTTGCATTCTGCGGCTAGCTCACCCGGTAGAGCATGAGATTCTTAATCAGTTTTCCAACATCCTACTTTCATGAGAAGAGTTTTCTGTTGCTCATATAGCCTCCAGTGGTATACTGAATTGGTCACGACCCCATTTTCTTGCCCTCCAACAAATGCAGATTGAGCATCCCTTATCAGAAGTGCTTGGGACTGGAAGTGTTTCAGATTTTAGATTTTTTTTTTTCAGAATGCTTGCATTATACTTACTAGTTGAGCATCCCTAATCTGAAAATCCAAAATTTGAAAAGTCCTGGTCTTTGAGTGTGACCTTTGTGCATCATGTCAGCCCTCAAAAGAATTTCAGAATTTGGAGCATTATAGGTTTCAGAATTTTGAATCAGGGGTGCTCAACCTGTAGTGCTGAGGTAGAGAAACTCCTATTTACATTGATTAGTAAACAGTTCCAAGTTATGTTGACAGAGTCTTAGATTTTTCCTTCATAATCTCTTCATACCCGAGAATGCAGTGTCAGCTCTCTGTTCAAAGCCAATACTTCCCTACTTCTTTTTTTTTTTTTTTTAATTCCAATTATATTAAGCTCAAAATATTCACAATGTCAGCTGGGCAGTGGTGGCTCACCCTTGTAATCCCAGTACTTTAGAAGGCTGAGTTGGGAAGATCAGTTGAGCCCAGGACTTTGAAACCAGCTGGACAACATAGTGAGACCCCATCTCTACAAAAAAATACGAAAGTTAGCTGGGCATGGTGGCACACACCTGTAGTTCCAGCTGCTCAGGAGGCTGAGGTGGGAGGATCGCTTGAGCTTAGGAGGTCAAGGCTGCAGTGAGCTGTGATCATGCCACTGCCTTCCAGCCTGGGTAACAGAGCAATACCCTGTCTCTAAACAAAATCATCATCTTTTTTTTTTTTTTTTTTTTTTTTTTCTGAGACGGAGTCTCGCTCTGTCGCCCAGGCTGGAGTGCAGTGGCCGGATCTCAGCTCACTGCAAGCTCCGCCTCCCGGGTTTACGCCATTCTCCTGCCTCAGCCTCCGGAGTAGCTGGGACTACAGGCGCCCGCCACCTCGCCCGGCTAGTTTTTGTATTTTTTTTTTAGTAGAGACGGGGTTTCACCGTGTTAGCAGGATGGTCTCGATCTCCTGACCTCGTGATCCGCCCGTCTCGGCCTCCCAAAGTGCTGGGATTACAGGCTTGAGCCACCGCGCCCGGCCAAAATCATCATCTTTATAATACTTCTCCAACTTGAATGAATTTCAAAAAAAATATTCACAGTATCAAACTTTCAAACAATGTAGAAGTTTATAGTACAAAACCTGAAAGTTCCATCCTAATCCTTTTTCACCATCTTTAAAATAATCAATCTCAAAACATTTTTGTGTATTCTTACGGTTTCCTGTATCAGCATTGGCATATCTAAATGTGAATTTGAGTGAATTTTTGCTGAGTGTCTCTTGCTCACCCTCAGGCTGAATGATTCTCTAGAACAGGGGTTCCCAACCCCTGCTACTGGTCCATGGCCTGTGAGGAAGTGGGCCAGGCCAGTGAGCAAATTTTTTTTTTTTTTTTGAGACGGAGTCTCGCTCTGTCGCCCAGGCTGGAGTGCAGTGGCCGGATCTCAGCTCACTGCAAGCTCCGCCTCCCAGGTTCACGCCATTCTCCTGCCTCAGCCTCCTGAGTAGCTGGGACTACAGGCGCCCGCCACCTCGCCCAGCTAGTTTTTAAAATATTTTTTAGTAGAGATGGGGTTTCACTGTGTTAGCCAGGATGGTCTCGATCTCCTGACCTCGTGATCTGCCCGTCTCGGCCTCCCAAAGTGCTGGGATTACAGGCTTGAGCCACCGCGCCCAGCCCAGTGAGCAAATTTTATCTGTATTTACAGCCAATCCCTATCATGTGCATAACTGTCTGAGCTCCCCTTCCTGTCAGATCAGAGGCAGCATTAGATACTTCTAGGAGCTCAAACCCTTTTATGAACTGCACATGCGAGGGATCTAGGTTGCACACTCCTTGTGAGAATCTAATGCCTGATGATCTGTCACTGTCTCCCATCACTCCCAGCTGGAACCATCTAGTTGCAGGAAAACAAGCTCAGGGCTCCCACTGATTCTATATTATGGTGAGTTGTATAATTATTTCATTATATATTACAATGTAATAATAATAGAAATAAAGTACACAATTGATGTAATGCACTTGAATCATTTCAAAACCATCCCCTTGCTCCGATATGTGGAAAAATTGTCTTCCACAAAACCAATCTGTGGTGCCAAAAAAGTTGGGGACTGCAAATTAAATATTTTATTAAAGGATGTAAGGAGGTTCTGTTTCTCTTTTGTGAATGAATGATTAAATATGTGAATCAGTGAATGAATGGAAGTACCAAAATAGGCTATTTTAACTAAAACATTTTTTCCTATATATTATAATGCAAAACTAGTTACATGGAAGGCAGCCAAATAACTTACTCTGGGAAAATGTATTATAAGAAATTATCATTTGTGGCCGGGCGCGGTGGCTCAAGCCTGTAATCCCAGCACTTTGGGAGGCCGAGAAGGGCGGATCACGAGGTCAGGAGATCGAGACCATCCTGGCTAACACAGTGAAACCCCGTCTCTACTAAAAAATACAAAAAACTAGCTGGGCGAGGTGGCGGGTGCCTGTAGTCCCAGCTACTCGGGAGGCTGAGGCAGGAGAATGGTGTAAACCCGGGAGGCGGAGCTTGCGGTGAAATGAGATCCAGCCCACTGCACTCCAGTCTGGGTGACAGAGCGAGACTCCGTCTCAAAAAAAAAAAAAAAAAAAAAGAAATTATCATTTGTATTAATAGCATTACACAATGGTAATTCTTTAGAATTTGAGTAGGAATGTTCTATTACAGAGCTCACTGTCATTCAAGGATGTAGCTGTGGGTTTCACCTGGGAAGAATGGCAGCTACTGGACCCTGTTCAGAAGAATGTGTACCAAGATGTGATGTTGGAAAATTATAGCAACCTGGTATCACTGGGTAAGCATAGTTTTTCTGGGTAATGTAGGTAATCAATTGCCCTTCCTTTCTGAGTGATTAAAAAGGGTCCGGCCTCACAAATACTTTACTTTTTTTAGACTTCAGTTTAATACATCATAGATTTTTAGTACTTTTCTGGCCTCTAACAGAGTGTTTTTCTCTCATTTCCAAAGGACGTTAAAGGCCTTTACTTGGCCTAGATACAAATTATTTAACCCCTTAAATGTAATCTTTGGCTGGGTGTGGTGACTGACGCCTATAATCCCAGCACTTTGGGAGGCCAAGGAGGGGGCGGATCATGAGGTCAAGAGATCGAGACCATGCTGGCCAACATGGTGAAATCCCATCTGTACCAAAAATAGAAATATTAGCTGGGTGTGGTAGCACACAGCTGTAGTCCCAGCTACTTGGGAGGCTGAGGCAGGAGAATCACTTGAACCCAGGAGGCAGAGGTTACAGTGAGTTAAGATCACACCACTTCACTCCAGCCTAGAGACAGAGTGAGACTCCAGCTGAAAAAAAAAAAAAAAAAAAAAGGACATAATTTTTCAGAAGTCTCGTAGCCCAGTATTTGCGTTCCTGTGTCCTTTATGATTTTCCTTGATGTTTTTCTAAGGTATCAGGTTGCCAAAGCAGATGCATTATTCTGGTTGGAGCAAGGAAAACCATGGATGCTAGAGGAAGAAATCCAGAGTCAGTTTTGTCCAGGTAAGTGAAAAACCAGTCCTGTAGGGGAACTTGAAGTAATACCCCAGTTAAACAAAAATAGGCGGCACCTCTGAAATGCTGTTTGGAGAAATGTTTTTGACGTTCTTAAAGCTGTGAATGTGACTAAGAACAGCTAACATAAGCTCCTCACATACCTTAATACTGCCTCCACTTTTTAATCTCTCCATATTAGAACTCTTTTGCTTGACTTTTGAAAGAATCCATGTTCTTCTTTTAGGTACTCTGATCAAATCCCTCTTTGGCTAATCTCAGAACTTGCTTTCCTGGTTAATCTTTCTCCCTGGCATGTTTAGTTTACTTGCTTTTCCCTGTCTCCATCCCCCTAATCCATAGTCATAGCCCGATTTTCAAGTATTCCTAAATTTTCCTCCCTTATCTTCATTTTATGTGTGTTTCATACCTTTCATAGTTTCTTCTGTTTTTTTTTCTTCTTCCATTTATAAATGTCTCAGACTTTCATTCTCTACCCAGTTTCACTTCCTCTTCTCTCCTTGGCCCTTGCTGTGAGCATCTACCCCTTTTATTACATGATCAAGTGGATTAATTGGTCTCCTTTCTAGAAGATGTCTGGCAATTCAATGATCACACAGAATGGCACTGAGAAAACCAAAGCAGCCTTGAAACTATGGAGAGGCACCACAAATATCATACGTTTGGCAAAATAATATCTCATCTGAGCTCAAACCTTCATACCCCTTTTGTACTTGGGAAACACCTGAATCCTGATCTAGAGTACTTTATTCGAAATAGAAGCTATGCAAGAAATGAAGGTGAATATAATGGGTATGACGAAGTTTTTCTTTATCCTAAGCATGAGAAAATTCATGCTGAAGAGAAATACAATGAATATAATGAATGTGTAAAGGCTTTCAGTCATAAGTCACAGCTCATAAAATGCTGGAAACCTCAAAAACGAGAGAAACAGTATGACTGCAGTGACTATGGGAAAGCCTTTTCCCAGAAGTCGGACCTCATTAAGCATCAAAAAACACACACAGGAGAGAAGCCCTGTGGATGCAGTAGATGTCAGACAGCCTTCCGCAGGAAGTCCTGTCTCATTTTACACCAGAGAACCCATATAGGAGAGAAACCTTATGAGTGCAATAAATGTCGGAAAGCTTTTACTGATAAGTCATGCCTTAATAAACATCAAATAACTCACACAGGAGAGAAATGCTTTGAGTGTCGTATATGTCAGAAAGGTTTTAGTGATAAGTCAAAACTCACTTTACATCAAATAACTCATACCGGAGAGAAACCCTATGGATGCAGCAAATGTCAGAAAAGCTTCAGCAATAAGTCACAGCTCATAATCCATCAGAGAGCTCACACAGGAGAGAAACCCTATGGTTGTGATGAATGCGGGAAAACATTCCACCTTAAGTTTAGCCTCATTTTACATAAAAAAACCCATACGGGGAAAAACCATATGGGTGTAATGAATGTGGGAAAGCCTTCATCCAGAGATCAGAGTTCAGTAGACATCAGAGAACTCACACAGGAGAGAAACCATATCACTGCAGTGAATGTGGAAAAGGCTTTAGTGTAAAGTCATTCCTCAATACTCACTGGAGAACTCATACGGGAGAGAAACCCTATGAATGCAATGAATGTGGGGAAACGTTCTCCATCAAGTTTAGTCTCATCCTACACCAGAGAACTCATACAGGGGAAAAACCCTATGAATGCAGTCAGTGTCAGAAGGCTTTCAGCCAAAAGTCACACCTGAATATTCATCAGTGGTCTCACACTGGAGAGAAACCTTACGAATGTGGAGAATGTCACAAAGCCTTCAGCCGGAAGTCCTATCTCCTGATCCATCAGAGAATTCACTCGGGAGAGAAACCTCATGAATGCCTTGAGTGTGGGAAGACTTTCTCTCGTAAGTTTAGTCTCACTACTCATCAAAGAATCCATACAGGGGAGAAACCCTATGGATGTAGTGAATGTGGGAAAACTTTCCCCATCAAGTTTAGCCTGGTTTTACATCAGAAAACACATACAGGAGAGAAACCCCACGAATGCAGCAAATGTCAGAAATCTTTTGCCCAGAAGTCACATCTTATTATACATCAAAGAACGCATGTAGGTGAGAAACCTTACGAATGCACTGAGTGTTGGAAAACCTTCTCCCGCAAATTCAGCCTCATTCTACATCAGAAAACACACAAAGGAGAGAAATAATAAATGGAGTGAATATCTGAAAGTTTGCAGTGAGAAGAACTAGCTCATTATACCACAAGGTTAATATAGGAGTGAAACCTCAAGGCTGCAGAAAACGTGAACAAACTTTAATTTCAAGCTTACACATCATTTCTTGTCAGAGAATAGTGCTGGGCGTGATGCCAGTCAGGAGGTAATACCTTTTCCAATAAATGTCAATTCAATATAAGCCAGTGGGAACAAACAAGAAGGAACATCTATGTGTTATTGATTGTGGGGATGTTGTTGGCATAAAATGCAGTTACATTAGTTTCAGATAATTGACACTAAGGGAAAAATTCTGTACTTCAGGTGAGGTGCAGTGGCTCACACTTGTAATCTCAGCACTTTGGAAGGCCAAAGTGGAAGGATCGTTTGAGCTCAGGAGTTCAAGACCAGCGTTTTCAACATAGTGAAACCCTGTCTCTACAAAAAATACAAAAATTATCTGGACATGGTGGTGCACATGTGTAGTCCCAGCTACTCAGGAGGCTGAGGCAGGATAATTACCTGAGCCAAGAGGTGGAGGTTTCAGTGAACCAAGATTTCACCAGCCTGGGTGATAGCCTGTCTCAAAAAAAGAAAAGAAAAGAAAAAATAAATTTGTATGTTAATGAATCTGGGAAATCATGCTTTTTCATCTGTATTTTTTTCTGCTCTCATTATATAATCAGCATTATAGAAAGTATTAAATATGTAAATAAATATGCTTGTCAGAAAACAAAGCAAAAAATATCAGAACAATACCAAATATTTAAGTGTTTTGTACCTATTTTTATTATAAAAATGATTGTTCATATTTGGGAACTGCATGTGTTAACATCACAATTGTGAATTTGTAGTATGTATGCTTAAATGTGCATAAAGCCTTCCCATAGAATATCTGCATTGAATCTTTGTATAATGCTACATAAATTATAATTGAACTGTGCCATGGACCCTACTGGACTGAACAAAGGAGGATGAATGCGAGAATAACGATAAACACAAAAGAATATGTTTGGAAGAAGGGGTTGGGAGCTCCTTGCTTCTAGTGAACAAGGGCTCTGAGCGTCTATAGCACTTCATATTTACTGAGTAAAGAAAATAAGGAGGAGGGGGTGGTTGTCAGTCAGCTACTTGATTTAGTACAGGCCTGCATGACTGCATTCTTTGAACAGTAGGCTCCAGATGTCCCAGTAGATAATCTCAAGGAACACAGCACCAGGGAGTGATTGCCTCAGCATACCTTCTGGCAGCAGGTGCAGATACGAGTTTGCTCACATTCTGCATTCATGGTAAACAGTTTGCTGTTTGATCATAAAGCCTCCAGTGGAATGCTGAGTCAGTCATGACCCTCAGGCTTTCGGGTCCCCACAGAACTGCAGTGGTTCATTGTTTTAGTAAAAAATTTAATACAATACTGTATATCTTTAAGTCCCTAGTGTTTGCTAGTATTTGTAAATGGGTCTGGAAGATGTTGTGCTGCTCTTGGGTAAAACTTTGTCTCATCAATTCTAAGGTAGACATTTTTCCAACATATTACCACTGCTAAAAAAATGTGGCATACAATTGATGGCTCAACATATTTAAATGAAGAACTTGGTGTATAAAATTGTGGTGTGCCATACAACCAAAGGTATCTCAGATTGGATGAAATATAGTAGAAGCCATCATCTTTAAACAGGGTTTTGTTTCTTATAAACCAACGAACTATTTGGGGATTGAGGAAAATGAGTCTTCCAGGTGTTATGCCCCTTCTGAATTCTAAATAGTTTGAGAAATAGTCCCTGATATCAGAGAGATGGAAATTAAATAATTGTTGCAGTCCTGGTTTTATTGCATGAATGGATAATGTGGCTTGATCCTATAGTCAAATAAAATAAGCTTCTCTTTCCTTCATAGCCAAAAGGTGTGCAAGATGTGTTTCCCTTTGAAACATCATAAGCCAAATGTAAGACATGTTTTTATTAATCCCTCTCTAGAATGTAGCAGGAAAGTCTCCTAAACTGTTTTCTTAAATTGAGAATAAATTCTAAAATACATTGAACTTGATTTTAATTTTACAAAAATATGTTTCCTTTTCAAGCACAACGTTTTTCCTTAAAATAGGTGACTGCAATTATAGCAGTTACTCAGGGTAAGATGTTGGACAGTTTAACATGACTCCACAAGTTATATTTACATAAGACTCCAAGAAAGACAAAGGCTACAGTATAGCATGAAAAATAAAATCCAATGAAATAAAATATAGGTAAATATGCCGGTGTTCTGAGACACACAGGCACAGATTCCAGGGATCTTTTTCAGTCACACAGGATACTATTGGTCTCCAGATCACCAACCACCAAATATAGGTGAGGTATCTGTTTCCGGGGAACCAAGGCACAAGATTGCTGAGAGGTCTTTTATATACACAGTTGCAGCCAAAATCAGACTTTTTAAACAGAGATCATCCATCTATTTTCAAAACACAGGCCAGGTACAGTGGCTCACACCTGTAATCCCAGCACTGTTGGAGGCCTAGGCGAGTGGATCACCTGAGGTCAGGAGTTTGAGACCAGCCTGGCCAACATGGTGAAACCCTGTCTCTAATAAAAATACAAAAATTAGCTGGGTATGGTGATGCACACCTGTAATCCCAGCTACTTGGGAGGCTGAGGCAGGAGAATCACTTGAACCCAGGAGGCAGAGGTTGCAGTGAGCTGAGATTGCACCACTGCACTCCAGCCTAGGTGACAGCAAGACCGTCTTAAAAAAAAAAAAAGATCGTGTAAGCAAGCTGGTAAATGCACCTCAAGGGGAGTTTTTTTTGGTTTGTTTTTTTGTTTGTTTGTTTTTGAGTCGGAATCTCACTTTGTTGCTCAGGCTGGAGTGCAGTGGTGCAGTCTCCACTCACTGCAACCTCTGTCTCCCAGGTTCAAGCAATTCTCATGCCTCAGCCTCCTGAGTGGCTGGGATTACAGGTGCCACTTCATAGCCTACATAAATCGATGTTTCCTGTATTAGACTGTAAAAGTCAGCAGACTATTTTGGAGCAAGATCAGGTAGTAAGTATTTCAGGCTTTGCAGGCTACATACGATCTCTGTTGTATATTTTATTTATTTTACCCTTTAAAAATACTAAAAACAAATCTTAGCTCAAGGGCAAAGCAGGCTGTGGACTGGATATGGCTCATGAGCAGCAGTTTGCTAACCCCTGGAAACCTGAATTGAACAGTAAAACTCTAAAAGTGTTAGAAGAAAATATAAGATAATGTTTCTATGATCTTAATGTGGGGAAGGATTTCTTTAAAAAGAGTTAACATAAACTATAATAGAAAATATTAAGGCCAAGCGTAGTGGGTCACAAGATTGCAGTGAGCCAAGATCATGCCATTGCACTCCAGGTGACAGAGTGAGACTCCCCATCTCGGAGGGGGGAAAAAAAGGGAAAAATGGGGAGTTGTCTGTTTTGAATTCCCAACATGTACAGAGCACCCTTGACATTGACATAACTAACTCCATTTTACAAAAAGACTTCATGTTACATTTCAAAAGAATTCAGGGGCCCCACATTGCTGTTAGATAGACACTTTTTTTTTCTTTTTTGAGATGGAGTCTTACTCTGCCATCCAGGCCAGAATGCAGTGGTGCAATCTCAGCTCACTGCAACCTCCGCCTCCCAGGTTCAAGCAATTCTCCTGCCTCAACCTCCTGAGTAGCTGGGACTAGGGGCATGTGCCACCACACCTAATTTTGGTTTTGTGGTTTTTTTTTTTAATATACTTTAAGTTCTACGGTACATGTTCACAATGTGCAGGTTCCTTACATAGGTATACATGTGCCATATTGGTTTGCTGCACCCATCAACTCATCATTTACATTAGGTATTTCTCCCAGTGCTATCCCTCCCCCAGTTTCCCACCCCCTGAAAGGCCCCAGTGTGTGATATTCCCCTCCCTGCGTCCATATGTTCTCTTCACTCCCACTTATGAGTGAGAACATGTAGTGTTTGGTTTTCTATCCTTGTGATACTTCGCTGAGAATGATGGTCTTCAGTCTAATTTCTGTATTTTTAGTAGAGACAGTGTTTCACCATATTGGCCAGGCTGGTCTCAAACTCCTGACCTCGTGATCCACCTGCCTTGGCCTCCCAAAGTGCTGGGATTACAGGCGTGAGCCACTGCACCCGGCCTTTGATAGCAACTTTTATTGAAGTGGCAGTGCACAGCAGCGGCAGAGGTTCTGCTCCTTGTGGAGCAGTATGCCCAGAGTAGCAGCTCAGAGGCAGCCCTTCAGTCATATTTCTACCCACTTTTACTTATATGCAAATTAAGTGGTGGATTATGCAGAAATTTCTAGGAAAAGGTGGTAACTTTCAGGTCATCAGCTTGTCATGGAAAGCAGCAATAACTCCCAGGTGTTACCATGGAAATGGTAAACATGACATGGCATACTAGTAGGTATGTCTTATGAAAAGCTGCCTCTGCCCTGTTGCTGTTTTAGCTAGTCTTCTATTTAGTCTGGTGTCGGAGCCTGGCCTCTTCAGTCAAGTCCCATCTCCTACCTTGATAGTGGCTTTTGTATCCAGTTTTTTCATAGAACACAATTTCAAATTTTTATGCTTGGTGTTTTCCAAACAGCCTGAAGCAAAAAGCAATAAATTTATGCGTATATATATCAATCCTCACTCATAACTTTAAAGTTAGTAGCTGAGATGCAGGGACTTGTCATGAGCCTTGACTACTCAAGCTAAGTGTCCTATTTTTTTCCCCCTTTCTGCTGTAGGGACACCTGAAATTCCCCTAAGATAGCCATGTTCAGTGGGCTGCCTCTTGACAGTTTTCTAGTAGTCAGTCAATAAAGGGTGCAGTCACCTCTCCCCAGCTCACTGAGGTAGATATAGTTGGTACTGTGCTGACCTTGGTTCCATTTGAGCCTCTGAATATCTGTGTGGCTTGTGCAGTGTTGTTGGTGCTCCAACCTCACAGTGCAGGGGTTGAGGTGTCAGGAGAGGGAACACATTAGTGCCATCTCACTGACTCCTGTGTCAAAGCAAAATTAAAATGCAGACCAGACTTGAAAAACTCCTGAGCAAACAAAACCTGGTAGACCTTAAAAACAGCCTTAACTTTGCTTGACCTGCAAACCTAAGCGACAATTCACTTGAGTCATTTCTGGCAAATGGTTGTGTTAGGGAAAGACAAAACTCAGTCTCAGCTGATCAAAAGCGGCCAACTCACATACTATTATGTCATTAGGGACTTTCCAAGGCAAATAAAAAAATCCATTTTTATAATTGTAACTGATCAGATAATTTCTTTGTTTTACTTCTTCATTCACCCTATGAATACTTGCGTCTAATGATTTAAGCATGGGACCACGAGACTTCTTTTTGGTTTGATGCTTCCCAATTCATGAACTGCTGTTTGTTCAGATAAACTCTAGAAAATGTTTACTGCGCTTCAGATTTTTGTTTTCAGGAGAGCCATCCTGGGTTAATGACACAAGAACAACTGTTTCCCTTCTGTACGTCAGATCTACCAAGATGGCCGCGCCCAGAGAGCCGTGGCACACGGTGCGGACATGTTACGTCCCCGAAGAGAAGCCTAAATCCGAGCGTACTAGCGCTGCAGCATTGACTCGCGTCCTCGTCGGCCGCCGTAGGCCGGTGCCAATGCTGGGATTTAAGGGCCAGAAAAAGAAGCAATCGCGGAATTTAGATGTAGGCAGGAGAAAATCAGGTGAGCGTTTGGGTCTCTCTGTGGAGTAGGTTAAAGTGGCAGGGAGCTTCTGAGGAGCCTGTGGGGAGAGCTGGCGGCCTGGGCGGTGGAGCCTTTGGGTTGGGGTGCCTTTGCGGTCCGGCATGGGAGAGTTCTTGTGGTCGGGCGTTAAGGGTCTGTCGAGTTCAGCGACTGAGATTCGGCGTCAGAGGTTGGGGTCTCTGAGGGTCACTCTGTTAGTAGGGCTGTCGATCACTGGCTCGAGAACTGTAGGGGGACGCTGCCCAGCACTCCGGCTTCACCACCGACCCTATTATTGTCACTCTAAACGCCACAGTTTAAAGTCGGTGATGAAGCCGGAATGCTGGGCAGCCTACGAGGGTGTCTGGTGTAGGTTTTGGGGGTGAATCAGGGATGTGTGTTAAGTGTTTAGGGAAGGCCCAGGCATATGGGGCTCAGAGGCTTGTAAAATCTGATATTTTACAAGCCCAGGCCCCTGGCTGGTGGTTGAGTTGTGAAACTATAACCGCCCACCCTTGCCGGCTGCCTAGACAGAACCGATTTGTCAAGATAGGGAAATCGCAATGTTCGAGAAAGAGCAATTCATGCAGAGCCGGCCGTGCTGGGAGACCGGAGTTTTATTAGTACTCAAATCAGTGATGAAAGAAAATTTTCAGCCGAATTAAATTTAAAGGAGTTTAAATGAGCAATGAACGATTCGCGAATTGGGCAGCCCCCAGAAGCACAATAGATTAACAGAGACTCCAGGGGTGCCTCGTGGTCAGAACGAATTTATAGACAAAAAAGTGACATACAGGAATCGGAAGCGAGGTCCAGAAACAGTGATATTGGTTACCACTCGTCGTTTGCCTTATTTGAACGCCGTTGGAACATTCAGCATTCTATGAGTATGGCCGCTGGGATTGGCAACGCTCAGCTATTGTTACAGGTGTATACGATTAAGTTCGGTTTTCAATTTTGTCTGCAGTTTATCCACAAGGACTCAAATATAGAAGTATGGAGTCCTTCTCAGGCAATATTTAGTTTGCTTAAGCATCAGTCTCCTCGAGCATTTGAGGATCAAAGTTTCCCCCCATCCGCCAGACGGAATCTAGCTCTGTTGTCCAGGCTGAAGTGCAGTGGTGAGATCTCTCAGCTCACTGCAACCTCCACCTCCTGGGTTCGAGCGATTCTTCTGCCTCAGCCTCCCGAGCGGCTAGGATTACAGGCGCGCACCACCATGCCTGGCTAATTTTTGTATTTTTAGTAGAGACAGGGTTTCACCATGTTGGCCAGGCTGGTCTTGAACTCCTGACCTCAGGTGATCCTCCCGCCTCGGCCTCCCAAAGTGCTGGGATTACAGGTGTGAGCCACCGCTCCCAGCTATGATTGTTATGATTTATAAGAAATATGTGCTTGATCTTTGTCCTGTTTCCTGGCACATGTCTCCTAAAACCCTTGGAACCTCTTTAGGGATAAGTGTCTTCCTGTGGCATTGAGATGGCAGGTGACCGGGGGCTTCTGGCTGACCTTAGGATGGGGGAGGCTGGTTGCCAGGGCAACTAACTGTGTGATTTGAGGGTTGGAAATTTTAGCTCTGCCTGGCAACAGGGAGGTTGAAGGTTGAGTTGATCACCAGTGGTTAGTGTTTTAATCAAGTAAGCCCATATAATGAAACTGGCATAAAAACTCAAAATGATTGGTGAACTTCTGGGGAACTTACAGATTCTTGAGCAGGTAGAGGTGCCTGAGGGGTGGTGCACTGAATCTCATAAGCTTCCTTGGAGGGCATGGAAGTCCAACGCCCCTTGCTACAAACTTTGCCCTGTGCTTTCCCTTCCATCTGGCTCTTCATCTGTATCCTTTGTAATATCCTTTATTCCTTTTCCCATTTGCCCTGAGAATATTCACCATTGGTGCTTGCAGCTGGAGCATTTACCCCGAGATAACTTTGTCATGAACGATCTCACTTTTATTATTTTCAGATCGTTCTAGTAGATCGACTTTGGAAACAAAAGACATCATTCTATTTATAGCATTCTGTTTTTAGTAGTGGTATTTCCATTTACAAAATGTGGTAGTTCTCAATCACTGAAAATGTCAAATCCTAGAAAACATAGCATTCCTACACGTGATGTTAACATCATTCTCAAGCAGTTCTTGGCCGAAGACTCGCTGGATGGAGCCGATTTTTCCAAACAGACAATTCTGATGATGCAGACGATTCTAATGTTAGTTCTGATGAGAAATAACTCCTAGGACAGCTTTTATATTTTATTTCCACATTGAAAATCAGATCTACTGCAGCCTCAAAGAGCATATTTATGACAAATTAAATAAGCGCTGGCAGCAAGCTGCACGTCGTTTTTCTAGACAGGAAAAGGGTTAAAATAAACTAGTAAATGTTAAGTGTTTTCCTGAGTTCTGCGAGCCATCCAGCAAATTAATCGAACCTGAGGAGGAGGCCGTGTGAATCCTGATTTATAGCTGGTCCATCAGAGGTACAGGTGACAACCTGCTGCTTGCAACTTGCATCTGAAGTTGGGGGCAGGCTTGAACTGAGCACTTAATCTGTGGTATCTGACACTAGGTCCAGATACACAGTCTCAGAATTGAAGTCAATTGTCGGATGCTGTCTTAGTCTTGTTGGTGCTGCTATAACAAGATAGCCGAGACTGGATAATTTATAAACAACAGAAATTTATTGGTTATAGTTCTGGAGACTGGGAAATCTAAGATCAAAGCACCAGCAGGTTTGGTGTCTGGCGAGGGCCCGATTTCTGCTTTCAATAGAGTGTTTTGTCGCTATTTCTCTGGAGGTGAATAATGCTGTGCCCTCACGTGGCAGAAGGCGGAAGAGCAAAAAGGGCTGATCTGTGTGTGAAGCTTCTTTTGTTTTTATTATTGCTATTATTTTCCTCTTTCTTTAGGTTTTTTTTTTTTTTTTGGATACAGAGTCTCACTTTGCCACCCAGCCTGGAGTGCAGTGGCACCATCATAGCTCACTGCAGTCTCAACCTCTCAACCTCCCAGGCTCAAGCAATCCTGCCTCGGCCACCTGAGTAGCTGGGAATACAGGCATGTGCCACCACACTTGGATAATTTTTGTATTTTTTGTAGAGATGGGGTTTCACCATGTTGCCAAGTCCTGAGCTCAAGTGATCTGCCCAATTTTGCCTCCCAAAGTACTGGAATTACAGGTGTGAGCCACCATACCTGGCCTTTTTTTTTTTTTTTTTTTTTTTTGAAGAGACGGGGTCTTGCTCTGTTGCCCAGGCTAGAGTGCAGTGGTGCAATCACAACTCACCGCAGCCTCAAACTCCTGGCCTCAAGTGATCCTCCCACCTCAGCCTTCCAAAGTGCTGGGATTACATGCATGAGCCACTGCGCCTGGCCAAAGCCTCTTGTGTAAGGGCCTTAATGCCACTCACAAGGGAGGAGCCCTCATGACTTAATCACTTCCTAAAAGCCCGTCTCTTGATACCATTGCATTGGAGAGTAAGTTTCAACATGAATTTTGGAGGGCACAAACATTCAAACCATAGCATCTGGCATTTGGGAGCTTAGATTTTTGGAGGCCGTCTCACCATTTCCTAATAAGAGTGGCTCACTGTGCCTAAGTTGTTTTTTCAAACAATGCGGTTTATCCTGAACACCTGCTTTCCTCTGGGATTCTGGAGTTTTGTTGTATGTTAGGCAGTGAGCATCTTCATGATCAGCCCCCAGTAAAATCCATGGGCACACAATCTCTCTCTAATAAACTTCCTTGGTCTATAGCATTTCACGTGTGTTGTCACAACTTGTGGCTGGAGGAATCAAGTGTATCCTGTGTGACTCCAAAGAGACTGAACTTGAAACTTGTGTCTGGCTTCCTCCAGACTTTGCCACATGTACCTTTCCCTTTGCTGGTTTTGCTCTGTATGTTTTCACAGTAATCAGTGGTTGCCATGAATATGGTTACAAACTGAGTGTTGTGAGTTCACCTAGTGAATCACTGCATCTGGGAGTGGTCTTGAGGGACCCCTGGCACAGCTGCCTGCATTCATTCACCTGTCTCCGCTTTTCTAACAGACTCTCGGGTGTCCTTGACTTGTGGCAGCATCACTCCCGTCTCTGCCTCCATCTTCACATGGTCTTGTCTTTTCCCTGTGTGTTTCTTCTCTGTGTGTCTCACGATTGTTGGGAAAAAGGCTTACAGGGTGCCGGTATAAACTGGTCATAAAAATATGGGACAATAAATTGTGGAAAGCCTCAGGAGGCCTCTGAGGAGGAAAGCCGCCTTATTGCCATCACGTTGACCTGCTCTTTTATCTATAAACACTGTGCTTAAGGAGAAAGATACTCCTTTGAAGCACTGGAATGTGGCCACATATGCCGGCTCCTAGTGAAGCCCACTCCCATGTGACTCTCCACATTCAGAGTGTTGTTTTATTGCCCTGGGATGTAAAGACTCGGAGACACCTGACAAAGGGATGCTTAGATATATTGCTTGGCCTTGACTTCAGGAGAGTTTACGCAGCAGAGACAGCATCTGGGCCCGGAGGGAATGTGTCACCAAATGAACTTGATTTTTACTCCACAGATCCTGGCTCCCCAGAAGCAAGAGACTTCAAGCGAAGGAAGGAGGAGGTTCCTGGATGTGGATGTCATCATTTCTGGGAACACTTTTAAATGGAAACTCAGATTTCACAGCCAAAATTTAGGGAGGATCCAGAAGAAACCAAAGATGAAGGATCCCAGTTCTTGGATATTTCCTGAAACAGAAGAAAATGACAGAGGCCCAGGTGACTTTTGGTTTGTTTTATTCTTAACGCGGTTCCCTGATGGATTTGTGGAAGTCTGAAGAAATCAGTTCCTTTACATTAAAAGTATAAATTGGAAAAAATGAGCTCTGGGGAGAAACAGACTTAGACTGTACCTTTTAACCAGGACACAGTGGGATCATGAATACATTGTTCACATAGCTCACACGTGACCAGTGTTGGCCTATGATGTGTGACTCTGCCGGACCCTGTTGGTTACATTAAGTGTCAACTTGTATCCAAAATCTTTGGCCACCATCACACCCAGAAAATCATGGTAAGTTACATGATGTGCACTGATTCTGAGGAGAATGCGGGTCCCTTCCTCAGGGGATATCAGTATTTTATAGCACTTAAATCTTGGAAAATTCATTTGATGCTTTTTGCTAGAGGTGACAGGATAGACTTTTTGTCCTTAACAGCTTTCTTCCCAAAAGATATACAAGCAAGTTTCGTGTGGCTGTTTCTACACGATTATTCTGAGTCCTCTCTGGGACTATACCAAGCAGAATTTAATGAACACAGTATTTCAGTAGCTCCCAGCACCGCGGCCTATATACCCAACCTTGTTGCAGTCTGTTTATCTGTGAATAAACCTAATTGCCTAAACAATGCAAGGTTTGCTTTCAAAGGCGCTCCTTGAACAGGTCACTAAACTGGCGTTTAAGTACAGATTTGACCATAGGGAGTTGAAAGTTCCCTTTGGCAATGGCTTGGGTTGTTGAGATCCACAGGGTTTGCTTTAGAATGTCATGTTGTCTCAGAAAATACAGAGCCCTTCCCTGTTTTCAAATCCAGTTGTTAACCTCTCACCTCTTTTAATGGCTTAACTTGAAAAAATTATGCAAATGACTCATGATAGTTTTAAATGTGTATATATTTGGTCTCTGTCTCTGGTTCCTGGCACAGAGCTCCTAAAACCTTTAGAATTTCCTGAGTGATAGGAGTGTATTTTGTTCTTCATAACCAGCCCCTTTCAACCATACCTGAGTTTATGTTTCAACCATACCTGAGTTTCAACCATACCTGAGTAATGAGGTGACCTCAGGATGGGGCTGGTTGCCAGAAAGACCAAGCCTTGATTACAGAGTTGGGACTTTCAGTCCCACCCCTGACCTCCAGATTCTGTCACCAGTGGTTGATTATTTCTTTTTTCTTTTTTTTTCTGAGACAGAGTCTCGCTCTGTCGCCAGGCTGGAGTGCAGTGGCACAATCTCGGCTCACTGCATCCTCCACCTCCTGGGTTCAAGCAATTCTCCTGCCTCAGCCTCCTGAGTAGCTGGGACTACAGGTGGGCACCACCACACCCAGCTACCTTTGTTGTTGTTGTTGTTGTTGTTGTTTTTAGTAGAGACAAGGTTTCACTATATTGGCCAGGATAGTCTCGATCTTTTGACCTCATGATCTGCCTGCCTCGGCCTCCCCAAGTGTTGGGATTACAGGCGTGAGCCACCACGCCCAGCCATGGTTGATGATTTAATCATGCCCACATCATAGAATCTCCATAAAAACCCCCATGGGGTTTGGAGATCACATGTGGAAGTGGGGGGTGGGGGAAGGGTGCGCTGCAATTCCACAGGAACAGAGGCTTCTGTGCTCGGCACCCTTTGGACCTTGACTTCTGTACCTCTTCACCTGGCTGTCATTTGTATCCTAGATAATAAACTGTAATTGTGTGACATTTTCCTGAGTTCTGTGAGTCATTCTAGCAAATTATCGAACCTGAGCAGGAAGGTTGTGGCAGCCCCCAATTGTGGTCAAGTTGGACAGAAGTGTGATAATGTGGGGACCCCAGAGTGGCACATGATGTGAGGGCAGTCTTGTGGGACCGAGCCCTTAAACTTGCAGTCTGATGATAACCCTCAGTGGTTAGTGTTAGCATAGGATCGAACTCTAGGATACCCAGTTGGCATCAGAGAATCAGAGGGCTGGAGAAGTGTTGCTGGAAAAGACACTGTGTATTTGGTATCAGAAAGAACCACAGATTCATGGATAGTTTTTGTTTGTTTGTTTGTTTGAGATACAGTCTTACTTTGTTAAGTATCTCCACCCAGTGGTGAGATCTCCGCTCACTGCAACCTCTGCCTCCTGGGTTCAAGCAATTCTCATGCTTCATCTAGGCGCCACCATGCCCAACTAATTTTTGGATTTTTAGTAGAGACCAGGTTTCGCCATGTTGGCCAGGCTGGTCTCAGATTCCTGACCTCAGGTGATCCACCCGCCTTCACCTCCCAAAGTGCTGGGTTTACAGGCATGCGACACCACGCCTGACCTCATGGATAGATTTTTCAATGTGAAAGTTAAATAGTACACATAGTGAGAAAACAAAGTTCCCCCTCTGTATACTTTTTTTCCTAATTCCCTAGTATGTCATTAACAAATGCTTGTCTTCCTGTTCTAGGGATTTACCTGTGAGGACATCTGTGTCTGCATGTGTGTGTATGTGTGTGTACACATGCGTTTGTATACATATACATGTATCTATGCATGTCAATGCTTACATGTATGATGGCTTATTTTTTACGGCCACTGCATAGTTTATTTGTTGTTTTGCTAAATATCATGGTATAGTTCACATGAAGGGAATCATGCTAGATTATTCTGCTCGTGCTGTATGACTATAGCATATAGTTCAGGGTTGCAAGTAGGTGCTGAAAAACACTGCAGATGTTCTTATGTTAGCAAGAGGATTTAATGGCTGCATATTACAGAAACTTATGATTTGTTGGATTAATGGAGGCTGCATGGTTATTATAAAATATAGAATATTTTACTATGACTTTGCTTCTGTCAAAGTATATTGAAAAAACTAGGAATACAGTTTATTTGTGAACATGCTGAGTTTGTACTGCAAGGGTCCACTTATATCCAAGCTTGAATCAAAAATATAATATTCTCAGGATGTGCAACTCACTTATACACAGTACCATAAGCAGATTCCACCAGGCCAACTGTGGGTCATGAGTATGCACAGTTTCAGTATATGCGGGGCATCCTAAAACCATTCCATTGAGTATACCAAAGGACAACTGTACAGGTGCAACTTATATAGTGAAAATGGGCAGAACAACTTCATATTTCTTCCATGTCAATAAAAGAGAAACACTTCATATTAAGCAGGACTGTGTTATTACAGGAATCACTGACCCTGAGGGATGTGGCTGTGGACTTCACCTGGGAGGAGTGGCAGCTCCTGGGCCCTGCTCAGAAGCATCTGTACCAGGATGTGATGTTGGAGAACTACAGCAACCTTGTGTCAGTGGGTGAGGACCACTGCCCTGTGTCACTCAGAGGGCGCCCAGTCAGTGGCCTTTGCTTTCTTAGCTTCTGGAAGCTTTGCTGTGCTCCCAAATGGCAGATCCTCAGGCCCCTCTCTGGTCCCAGAGGAGGAGGCACTATCTTCCTTCATCTTAGAAAAAAAAGGCTTTAATTTGCTAACATGCAAATTATGCAGTCCCTAACATGTACCTTTCTCCTATCATCAGAGCCACGTAGTGCAATTCAGTAAGCCTAAGTCTTCTCCCATTTCCCACAAACAGGGTTTCAAGCTAGCAAACCTGATGCCCTCACCAAGTTGGAACAAGGAGAACCGCTATGGGCATTAGAAGATGAAATCCACAGTCCAACTCATCCAGGTAAGTGAGAGAGAACCAGCAAGAGAGGAAGGCAGTGAAAGTCACATTCTGGTCATTTAGAAAAGGCATGACAGTTGTGAAAGTGTTTAGGGAGACAGAAACAGCTGCCACATATCCTTCTCCCCATATGATACAAGAGCTCTTTTTCTTATAGGAATTTAGAGAAACATACATACCCCTTTATCTCTTCTTGGAACTGAACTGATCCCTATTCATTTCTTCTTAGATGTTGTTTCCCCTAAGTTCTTCTTGCTTGGATTTTCATATCTTCCTATTCTTCTTCATCACTTGTCAGAGGATCATTTTGTGTTTCTGAGGCAAAAACAACAAACTGGTTTTTTTTTCTCTCACATAGTCACTCAACACAGCATTTATGCCACTGGATATATAGGGGTTGTTTTCTCACACCTCAGACAATTCTCCAGCAGACATCAGCTGGGTGTCCTCTATTTCAAATCAGCTCTGACACTATCTACCTGATGTGGCATCAGATCCCACAGGTTAAGGGATCGGTCCAAGACTGTCTCCCACTTCAAATGCCAGTGGCAATTCCCAGGTTGTCACCTCAGCTTCTGATGAACCAGCTGTAAAGTAGGGGTTCCCAAGACCCTCTCCTCAAGTTTGATTAATTTGCTAGAACAGCACTTATATGTATATGCATGTGTTTGTATATATATGTGTATGTGTCTGTAGGTGTTTATATACATTTATATATATATACTTTATCTGTATCTGTATATACATTTATGTAAGAGAGAGAGAGTGCCATAAGCATTGTCTAGAGTTGCTGATTCATCAAATGAGATAAGAACTGAGGCACAGGAGGCCAGGCATGGTGGCTCACACGTGTAATCCCAGCAGTTTGGGAGGCCGAGGCGGGCATATCATGAGGTCGAGAGTTTGAGACCAGCTTGGCCAACATGGTGAAACCCCGTCTCGACTAAAAATACAAAAATTATCCGGGCGTGGTGACATATGCCTGTAGTCCCAGCTATTTGGGAGGCTGAGGCAACCCAGGAGGTTGCAGTGAGCTGAGATCGCGCCATTGCACTCCAGCCTGGGTAACAGAGTAAGACTCCATCTCAAAACAAAAAACAGAAAAACAAAAAAACCTGAGGCATAGGTATGTGACTATGGTTTGTTTTTTGCATTCTGACAGTATGTATTTTTCACCTTGAATTTTCTTTTCATGACATGGTTTATAATACACTACGATATAATAGTATCTTCCATCTCTAGATTCCCATTCTACTTTGCACCCCAATCACACACAAGCCACTCCTATAGATATCGTATCAGTGGGATTTGGTGGTGCTTGAGGTTCCTTTGCTACTCCGGAGTCAAGGGCCTGGTTTTCATTCTTCCTCATATAAGACTGAAATACATCTTGGTCATTCATGCATTTCTTTATCGAAGGACAGATTAGCCAGGCTGAAGAGAGGTCATACTTTTCTATCTATTAAGCGTTTCTTAAAGGCAAGATCTTTATTAAAGGAGTTTTCATGACACTGTCCATACCAAGGTCTCTTGCTCTGAGAGTCTGGTTTTGTTAGAATTGGGTTGGGGGCCTGGGCTTGTCTTTACACGAAGCTCTCTCGGGCGCTGTTTTCATGAGTTGCTGAACTGTAGCCATAATACACAGTAGAGGAGACTGAATTTAGTGAGAAACAGAATGTCTCTCTTGAGCAAAGATTTTGTTAGCAAAAATAGGGCAAATTTTTATGTAATATTTACAAATTAAACTTTTGAACATGTGAAATGTTTTTGTTACAATTCAGGGCTATACAAAGATAAAGTGAATAGTAAACACAGAAAGAATTGTAGGACTTTAGAAGAAATGTAACCTACAGTGGTCTAGACAAGAAATTGAGAAAGGTATTGAATTAAGATGAAGAACTATGACAAGACAAGAAGTTGTAGAACTGGAATTGCAAGGCCACGTGGGGACTGTCAGAAGATTAGCCTGAAGGCCAGGTGCGGTGGCTCATTCCTGTAATCCCAGCACTTTGGGAGGCCGAGGTGGGCAGATCACCCGAGGGTCAGGAGTTTGAGACCAGTGTGGCCAACGTGGTGAAACCCTGCCTCTACTTAAAATACAAAAAATTACCCAGGTGTGGTGGCACATGCCTGTAATCCCAGCTACTCAGGAGGCTGAGGCAGAATTGCTTGAACCCGGGAGGCAGAGGTTGAAGTGAGCCAAGATCGTGCCACTGTACTCCAGCCTGGGTGACACAGCAAGACTCCATCTCAAAAAAAAAAAAAAAAAAAGAGATTAGCCTGAAACTGGTCACATGGAGGCCAGTGTTAGAAGATATTTGCTGGGAAACGGTCAAGTGGGAACTTACAGTGGATGCGTCTGGTAATGGTAAAACTTTTATTGTTCAGCTCCCGCTGTGAATTTTCTGTGCCAGTAATTTAGGATGGTGGTGGAGGTAAAGTTGTGTATTTTTCTGGCTCTGCGTAGAGGTTACCTTTCACCTGGTGGCAGTATTGCAGCAATAATACCGTATAGTTGATGTTCGAAGAAAAACTAAAAGTAAAGCTGCCTCGAGTCTTGATTCAGACGTAGGAAGGTGTGCCTTAAGGGTTCCCTTCACTGATGCCAACAGAGCCATAAGTACAAAATTCAGGAAGTAGAGGCTGTTAGTGGCAAGGTGAGGGATTAGTATATTAGGGACAGTAAAGTGGAAAAAAAAAATCCAATATGACACCTATGCAAGTAGGGCATGATGAAGAAGGTGACAGTTTCCACATGTGGTACAGTGGCAGAGCTGTGTGGAAAGGACCACGTGTTCCGCTTGCATGTTCTGAAAGTCCATAGGGATCGCTGTGTTTCTCTTTCTGTTGGAACATAAGAGAATGTGTCATAGCCAGGTAGATACAAGGTGTTAATTGAAAAATCGAGGCCTGGCGCGGTGGCTCACGCCTGTAATCCCAGCGCTCTGGGAGGCCAAGGCGGGCGGATCACAAGGTCAGGAGATCGAGACCATCCTGGCTAACACGGTGAAACCCCGTCTCTACTAAAAATACAAAAAAAATTAGCCAGGCGCGGTGGCGGGCGCCTGTAGTCCCAGCTACTCGGGAGGCTCAGGCAGGAGAATGGCGTGAACCCGGGAGGCGGAGCTTGCAGTGAGCCGAGACTGCGCCACTACACTCCAGCCTGGGTGACAGAGTGAGACTCCATCTCAGAAAAAGAAAAGAAAAGAAAAATCAAGGAGACAAAGAGAAACTTTATGTTCTAACAAAAGATGATTCGCAGATCTGAGTAATGTGACCTTGGGGAAGTGAAAGGAACACACATCACTGAAGAGAGGGGAAACTCTTTTTTTTTTTTTTTTTGCCTTGCAGGAGGCTTTTTGCTTTGCAGAATTTGCTTTGCATACCTGTTCAGTGAGAGATGGGGAGTCTTATGAATATCTTTATGAGAATCATGAAATGTGTGCATAGCAAGCAAACATATATGTAACATATCCATGTTCATTTTGGAGTGGAGTTTTAACATTAAAATGAGGTGGAATTTGACTCTGTGCTAGGAGGTCCTTTACAGGATATAAGAAAAGTCTGCACAGACTCCAGCAACTGACCAAAACAGCCTCACTGGTGTTTCTCAGGAGAAAGATATTAAGATCAGTCTCCTGTCCAATCATAGCTGCAGTTAGGAATGCTGTTGGGGGTGAGGGGCATCAGTTAGTCAGCCTCTGGTGGTTGGGGAGCTGCAATTGTTTCAATATTGCTTGTCCCAAGGCCAGTGTTTGTTTAGCTGCTACAGAAAAAGAAAAAAACAGAACAAAAAAAGTCGTGGCAGTTAGAACATAGTTTATTCTTTAAGTGTAGGGGGTGTACAACTTAACCCTTGCCTGTGTGTCCTTAGGCCTAGTTTATAATTTGGTATCTTATTGCCACAAAGAGTCTGTTCCGTCAGTCTGTGGTCTCTATTTTAACAAAGGTTGGAGTACTGACTGCAATTTTCCTGCACATGTGAGATTGGTGCTCTAGGAAAGTTAGTGTGATGATGGTCTACAGAATGGAGAAGGGCATATTTTAGCACCCAGCAGTCTAATAGAATTAGGATGAAGTCAAATGCTGTGTATCCAACATTTTAACTTGCCTTTCTATTTATTCTAATCCCTATGTCTGCTGTTTCCCTACTCAGGATTATTCTTTTTCAAATTAAAAAAAAATGTTTCTGTAGAGACAGGGTCTCCCTATGTAGCCCAGGCTGGTCTCAAACTCCTGGGCTCAAGCGCTCCTCCCACCTCAGCCTCCCAAAGTGTTGGAGATTAGAGGCATGAGCCACTGTGCCTGGCTGGCAAATTTTTTGTTTTTTTTTTTTAGATGGAGTCTCGCTCTGTTGGCAGGCTGGAGTACAGAGGCATAATCTCGGCTCACTGCAACCTCCTTCTCCCAGGTTCAAGCAATTCTTCTGCCTCAGTCTCCCGAGTTGCTGGGACTACAGGCGTGTGCCATCACGCCCAGCCAATTTTTTGTATTTTTAGTAAAGACGGGGTTTCACCATGTTGGCCAGGATGGTCTCGATCTCTTGACCTCATGATCCACCTGCCTTGGCCTCCCAAAGTGCTGGGATTACAGGCATAAGCCACCGTGCCTGGCCGGCAAATTTTATCTTATGTGTATTTAACTACAATTCTTAAAAGTTTTTTAACAGATAGGGAACATTTATACTTGGAATTCCTTCCATGTTGGTATCGTAGGGTTTCCAGTAAAAAGCCAGCCAACCCCGAGGCATCTTTGAAGCAGTTTTATTCCATGTGATGATCATGGAAGGATTTATTGTTCTGTCTCTTAGAAATTGAGAAAGCTGATGATCATCTGCAGCAGCACTTGCAAAACCAAAGAATACTGAAGAGGATGGGGCAACACTATGAGCGTGGAAGAACTTTGACATCGTGTTTAGGTTTAACCAACCAGAGCAGAAGATACAACAGAAAGGAGCCTGCTGAGTTTAATGGAGATGGAGCTTTTCTCCATGATAATCGTGAACAAATGCCTATGGAAATGGAATTCCATGAAAGTAGAAAACCCATCAGCGCTAAGTCACGATTCCTTAAACATCAGCAAACATGCAAGATACAGACAGCCCATGAATGCACTGACTGTGGGAAAGCTTTCCTCAAGAAGTCTCAGCTCACTGAGCATAAAAGAATTCATACAGGAAAGAAACCCCATGGGTGTAGCTTGTGTGGGAAAACCTTCTACAAGAAGTACAGGCTCACTGAACACGAGAGAGCTCACAAAGGAGAGAAACCGCATGGGTGTAGTGAATGTGGGAAAGCCTTCCCCAGGAAATCTCAGCTTACTGAACATCAAAGGATTCACACGGGAAATAAGCCCCATCAATGCAGCGAATGTGGGAAAGCTTTCTCCAGAAAATCACTACTCATTGTACATCAGCGAACTCATACAGGAGAGAAGCCTTACACATGCAGTGAATGTGGAAAAGGCTTCATTCAGAAAGGCAATCTCATTATACATCAACGAACTCACACTGGAGAGAAACCTTATGGATGCATTGACTGTGGTAAGGCCTTCAGCCAGAAGTCTTGCCTTGTAGCACGTCAGAGATACCATACAGGAAAGACTCCCTTTGTATGTCCTGAATGTGGGCAACCCTGTTCACAGAAGTCAGGACTCATTAGACATCAGAGAATTCACTCAGGAGAGAAACCCTATAAATGCAGTGACTGTGGGAAAGCCTTCATTACAAAGACAATGCTCATTGTACATCACAGAACTCACACGGGAGAGAGACCCTATGGCTGTGATAAGTGTGAGAAAGCTTACTTCTATATGTCTTGCCTTATTAAACATAAGAGAATACACACAAGGGAGAAACAAGGGGATTCAGTGAAGGTGGACCGTCCTTCCACAGCAAGTCACAGCTTAAGTCCTAGTGAACACACGCCGGGGAAAAGCCCTGTTAATATGGTGACTCTGCAGATACCTTCTGTGACCCCACAGATGCCATTTAACACCAGCGGGCTCCTAGCAGATAGGAACGTAGTCCTTGTGGGACAGCCACTTGCCAGATGTGCACTCTCGGGAGATAATAGAAGCTTTGCACAGGACAGAAGCCTTACAAATGCAGTGAACGTGGTCGTGCCTTCAGTCATCAATTACATCTTCTTTTATGTTACAAACACATAATTGAAAACTGTATATTAAATGCGAAAAAGCCTTGACCAAAAGTATCTAGTTGATTATCTGGTTAAGTCCTCCATAAGATTTCAAGCTTGTTTCAATACAAAGCTTGAAATCCTGTGAATGCAGAAAGTAGGAAAGCCTCTTTTGGAAGAGGGACCCTATCATTGGTGATCACCATGGCAACAGTGAGCTCATAGTGGGTAGAAATACAGTGATGGTGGGAGAGCCTTTGTCCTTAAGAGGTGTCAGTACACACTGGAGAAAAACTCCTGGAAGGTAGTGAATGTGACAACATTTTCAGTGGTACATTCTGCCACATCCTTTAGCAGGTGAAATCATATAGAAATAAAACACTGTGAACCCACTACTGTGAAGTGCCTTTATCAAAATATTAAAGTACTCTTGAAACAAAGAAGCCCCGCAGAAATGAGGATTGTTTGAGAGCTTTCTGTTCCATTCCTGACTTCATCATATGTCAGATAGTATAACTGATGTCTCTTTTTGGCCAGACTATCTTGAACTATTACTATTTACTGTGTTAATTATTCCAAAAGTTAAAGGAGATAGTGTCTGCCCCACATCACTGGTTAAGGTTATCACATAGAGGGAGGAAAAAAGGAAAAATTAATCGGGCAGACAGCTAAAGCTGGCCTTCGGCAAAATTATTTTAAACAGAAAGTCTGAAAAATCAAGCACAGGCACGAACAGAGCAGAGTGGGGAAAACTCAGGCAGGAGCTACTCTGATAAGAAAGTAAGGCCCAGTATAGAAGCCTTTTGTTCTTTGTGTGATTAGTGGGCTCCCAGGAAGAAGTTTCCTCCCCTTTTCAGGCATGTACATAGTGAACTCCATGGGAGCTTGCAGGGGGAGTGAGGAGTCTTACTTAAAACAGACCCACAGTTACACAAACAGGAGAAGCTATGCTTTGTGCTTGCCTAAAGACAGCTACACAGATAAGGGGAGTTGCACAGACAGCTTCACAGATAAGTTACACAAATAGCTACAGAGATGAGTTTCATAGAAAAGCTTTTGAATTCAGTTGTAAAAATGGCAACCCATTCAGGCTCCCTTTCTGCTGTGGAGAGCTTTCTTTTTTCACTTATTAAACTTTGACTCCAACCTCTCCCTTTGCGTCCATACTCCTTAATTTTCTTGGTTGTGAGACAAAGAACTCTGATACCTCACAACCAGGGACTGCTACATTGTGATGCACTGGTGAGACTGTAACAACATTATATTCACTTCTCCCATTTGTGGGTTCCTTTTTTTAATTGTCTATCTTCAGTGCCCAACCAAGATCATATGACGATTAGCTGTTAAATTTCTGACCCTAAAGTTAATTCAATATTATTTCAGAAAATGAGTCCTTCAAAAAGAAAGGGTAAGGGACAGGACCAAGGAATACCACAGTGCTAGGTTCCCTCCAGTGGGGCCAGAGACAGCTGATCTTTCCAGTTAGGTGTGCAACATATCAGACGTCAAGTTTATATAGGATGTGACCTCCCTTCCTGGACTAGGCAACTGAAGCTGAAAGGTTTGGGTCAATCAACAGGGACTGGTATAAACAGACTGGGTTCCTACCCCAACTCAGCCCAACCCCTATCCAATAGGTAGGGAACATCTGAGGCCCCAGGAGAGTTAGGGGGAGGGCACTAATCTATCAATATGCTTTTTTCACAATGAGAAGGCAGCAGAGACCTGGAAACATAAAGCTTTCCTTAGGCTCTCCCAAGCTCTGGCCACCAAGAGTAACCTGATGAAGCCCTGCTGGATCTGCCATCCTGGCCCACCTGTCACCACCTAGAGTGACCCTCTCATCCTACCAGTGATAAACTACACCAGTATACCTAACATGACAGCGTATACCAGCAGAACTCAAGTGGCTTACTGGCTTACCGAACATGGGAAGGAAGCAGAGGTGCCCTGTTTTAACTTAACCAACTGTGACAAAATGCCACAGCCACAACTAACAAAACCTTGGTGGCCTGGCACTTTGATGCACCACACTTTTGATTACATGAAGAGCGTCCCACTGGTGATGATGAAAAGACTGGAGTGTTGTTAGCCATTTGTGCAGGGGCTTCATGAACAACATTGTGTGGGAGAAACTAAGTTCCTGTAACAGGTTTGAGACTTGGATGGCAAACACCAATGCCTCCACACCCACGAATGGGCCACTGAACAAGAAAATGGAGAAGGGGTGTTGTGTGCACCTGAGAGCTACACCTACATTTTTCTCTGTGGGTGGTCTGGGGTTTATACAAATATAGGACAGGCAATGTCATGCCTGATCCAAATTGTTGTTTTCAGAATCCTGGGAGTATGAACTTGTAAACTCCTAGATAACTGACCAGCTGCAACCTTCCTTGTGGAATGGAACAGACCCAACATTCATCCTGGCATCTATCCTCATTGCCTCCCACTGCAGAAGTACTCTCAGTTAAGTATCCTCGTGCCTTATGAAAAGAGATCTTTAAAGGAGAATCAACTGTGTCCTGGTATCTCATGTTCCACAGAGAGCTGAAGAGGCTAAACATGATTAGGGGAAGACAAGGAGGTTCTGGAAGAGCTGAATCTAGTTGCAAACTGGAATACTGCAGGTCTTTGTCCAATCTGGATGATATTTTCCGAGGCTGATAGATACAATAATTGAACTGTGGTCAGTGGTAATGTCAATAGGTGCTGGTACAAAACTGATGCTAGCTTAAGGCTGAGGTCAAGTCTATTACTGGAAAAGTGATATTTGAGGAAGGGCTTCAGATCTTACCACTTAGGCCTGTCAGTAGGTAAACTGTCTTAATTAGGGCAAGTTAAAAAAAAAAATCAGTGTATTGTGGAGAAAAGAAAGAGAGATCAGACTTACTGTGTCTATGTAGAAAGAAGTAGACATAAGGAACTCCATTTTGTTCTGTACTAAGAAATTCTTCTGCCTTGAGATGCTGTTAATCTGTAACCCTAGCCCCAACGCTGTGCTCGCAGAAACATGTGCTGTGTTTACTCAAGTTTTAATGGATTTAGGGCTGTGCAGGATGTGCTTTGTTAAACAAGTGCTTGAAGGCAGTATGCTTGGTAAAAGTCATCGCCATTTTCTCATCTCAAGTACCCAGGGACACAATACACTGTGGAAGGCCGCAGGGACCTCTGCCTAGGAAAGCCAGGTATTGTCCAAGGTTTCTCCCCATGTGACAGTCTGAGATATGGCCTCGTGGGAAGGGAAAGACCTGACCATCCCCCAGCCCGACACCCGTAAAGGGTCTGTGCTGAGGAGGATGAGTGAAAGAGGAAGGCCTCTTTGCAGTTGAGATAAGAGGAAGGCATCTGTCTCCTCTTCGTCCCTGGGAAGGGAATGTCTTGGTGTAAAACCGGATCGTACGTTCTATTTACTGAGATAGGAGAAAACTGCCTTATGGCTTGAGGTGAGACATGCTGGCGGCAATACTGCTCTTTAATGCATGGAGATGTTTGCGTAAAGTCAAATATAAATCTGGCCTACGTGCACATCAAGGCACAGCACCTTTCCTTAAACGTATTGATGACACAGAGATCTTTGCTCACATGTTTTCCTGCTGACCCTCCCCACCATTACCCTACAGTCCTGCCACATCCCCCTTTCCGAGATGGTAGAGATAGTGATTAATAAATCCTGAGGGAACTCAGAGACCAGTGCCGGTGCAGGTCCCCTGGGACGACTTTTCTTTCTCTATACTTTGTCTCTGTGTCTTATTTCTTTTTTTTTTTTTTTTTTTTTTGAGATGGTGTCTCGCTCTGTCGCCCAGGCTGGAGTGCAGTGGCCGGATCTCAGCTCACTGCAAGCTCCACCTCCCGGATTGACGCCATTCTCCTGCCTCAGCCTCCCGAGTAGCTGGGACTACAGGCGCCCGCCACCTCGCCCGGCTAATTTTTTGTATTTTTAGTAGAGACGTGGTTTCACCGTGTTAGCCAGGATGGTCTCGATCTCCTGACCTCGTGATCCGCCCGTCTCGGCCTCCCAAAGAGCTGGGATTACAGGCTTGAGCCACCGCGCCCGGCCTGTCTTATTTCTTTTCTCAGTCTCTCGTCCCACCTGACGGGAAACGCCCACAGGTGTGGAGGGGCAGGCCACCCCTTCAACCTCCAGTCTTAAGGCGGTTTTCTCGTATCTCAGTAAATAGAAAATACAATCGGGTTTTACACCGAGACATTCCATTGCTCTTTAATGCACGGAGATGTTTATGTATGTGCACATCAAATCACAGCACCTTTTCTTAACCTTGTTTATGACACAGAGACATTTGTTCACATGTTTTCTTGCTGACCCTCTCCCCACCATTACCCTCTTGTCCTGTCACATCCCCCTCTCTGAGATGGTAGAGATAATGATCAATAAATACAGAGGGAACTCAGAGACTGGTGCAGGTGTGGGTCCTCCTCCCTATGCTGAGCGCCGGTCCCCTGGGCCCACTTTTCTTTCCCTATACTTTGTCTCTGTCTCTTATTTCTTTTCTCAGTTTCTGTGCCCACCTGACAAGAGACACCCACGGGTTGTTGAGGAGCTGGCCCCCTTCAGTTCCCCACTTTGGTCGGCCGCTGATCAACCCTGTTCTCCATTCTCCACGCCAATTATAACCTAATCTTTGCCATCGTTTTACCCATTCTTTGACTGACTCCTTCCTCTGAGGCTACATCTGATGTAGATGTAAAGATATTTGTCAGGCAGTTCTCAAAGGCAGCTTTCTCCATAAGGTCCCTCCAGCTAGAAGCATCCTCAGGATAATAGCCCCTCCGATTGTTGCTCAGGTCCCTGCCTCTTGAAATTCCTCTCAGATTGCCGCGCCCACATGGTTTCTTTCCACTCTTCTTAGGATTAAAGTGCCTAAATGTCTGTGACCATCTCTACCCAGCCTGCAGACAGATCAGGGCAGGCTTGAGCCTTTGAGAAACTAAGCAGTTTATGTAGCGCCCCTGGCGAATGTTGCAAAGCCAAAGTCCAGCAGTTCACGTGGAATGGAAAAAAGGTGGAATGGCTCCTTTTCAATCCCTTTTCATCGTCAAAGCCTACCTGTCTTAAGGCGCGAAAAGGGGAACTCCGCCTGCTGTACGGCATTAGGGTTGAAAATGGCTGCTCCCAGCAAGCATCCCCTGGGCGCAGACATATTGCGTCATGAAGCGACGGCATTCGCCGGATTCCGCGTCTCTGGAAAGACGCTGTGTGGCCCTCACCAGCCGCCATCCCCGAAACGTGCGAGTGTCGCGTCTGCAGGTTGCGGGGTTCGCGGGGCGGCGGGCAGAGGCGAGTGTTCAGGGATTTAGGGTCTGTGACTCGCCTCCAGCAGTGGAGACAGAGGGTCATCGGTCTGGTCTGCGTGGGCTTCGGGGAATGCTTCAGAGCCAGGGAGAGCGCGTTGAGTTTTTTTTGTTGTTCGCTAGCCCGTGGGGTCCGTGTTGCGGGGAGCTCGCGGGGAGTCCTCGCTGGGGATTCGTTTCGCAGAGTGGTGGTGCGGTTCCCAGAGTCTGGGAGCTCATGGGCTCCGCATTGGAACAAGCGCTTGGGAGATCTTCGTTGCACAGTAGCACTAGGGCGTCGTGGTGGGGAAGCGAATCGTGTCGGTGTTGGAGACAGCTCTGGGCAGTTCGTGTTCATTGCTTATCACATGCGTGCTTAAAAAGGGGTCTGCTGGTCCTCTTGCTTCCCTGCTCCTGTATATTCTGTAGAAAATTTGCTTTCAGGATCATTGCGAGCCAAGTAATAACATCCCCATCATTTTAAATACTCCTCCAGAAAATAACTCTGGTTTAGTGTATTTCATGTTTAGCGTTGGGATCAGGTGTCTAGGTATTGGTATAATTTTACTCGTATTTTGGGTTCAGGTGTCTAGGTATTGGTATAATTTTATTCGTATTTAATCTAACATCTTGTCAACTACGTATTCCCATATTACATGCTCTTTGAGAGTTTTTTAAACTGCTGCGGTTCCTTCAGGTGTTTGCTTTAATTTGGGTAGAACTGAAGAAGAAACGTGATGGATTTCCATTAACCCAAAGTGTTTATTTCTTTGACTAGCTGTAGTGTTTTCCATACGTGTCTGGGACATTTCTGGTTATGCTTATTTCTACATAGTTAATACTTTTTGCTGGAAATCGTGACTTTTTTCCGCATAAGAACCCCCCTTTCCTTTTTTTTGTTTCTAATTTTACTTAGTAGAAAAGAACAGAAGTTAAAAATATATACGTTTATTCTGTCACTTCATTCTACTCATGTCATTACACATAACTTATAAATTGATGTCTGTCTTTTTTCTAGTTGAGCATGTTTGTCATCTGCTAATAATTTTAGCCAGGTGGCAAGTGGATGGACTGTGGAGTAAGAAGTACCTGCCTCTGCCTCTGACTTGGGTATGTTCATCTCTGAGTCAGTTTCCTTATTTGTGGGAAAAAAAGCTGTCCTAGTTTCTTTTTCATGGAATCGTTATGAAGATTAAGTGAGCAAATGTTCTTTAAGTATGTTCAAAGTGTAGTACTAGGTACACAGTATGGTCTGAATAAATAATGACTGTGATTTATCAAGTTTTTATTTCTCTTTCCTAAGGGCTTTTGACCTTTACAATTATTTTCATTTATATTTTTTTCTCTTTAAAATTTTCTTTGATTTATGTTGCTCTATTTCCCAATTTCATGTATTCCTGAGGAAAAAAACATACTTGTCAATAATGGTTTGTTCTTTTAATATGAGACTGGATTTTATTGGCTAAAATCTTATTTAATATTTTTGCATCAAGAAATGAAAAGAAATCTTGGATGAGCTTGGGAATAGTCCATAATCCATTGGTGGAGAGGGACTGAATGGTGGTATAGATAAAACAAAATTAGGTGTGAGTTCATCATTCTTTAAGTCACATGATGAATATGTGGAATTTGAGTATACTGTTCTTTTGCTTGAAATTTTTCACAGTAGAAAATTAAAAAAAAAAATTGCTTATACATTTATAAGAGAAATTGGTCTGTAGTTTTCTTAAGTTTTTTTTTCCAAGTGATTATACTTGAAAAATCACCAGATTAAGAAAATAGAATAATGTAGCATCCCAGAAGCCCTCGTCTTCTCTGTCCTCTCCAGAGGTAATTGTTATCCTAAAAACATCATAGATGTGCTTGGTTGTCACCTTTATGTAAATGAAATCCTAAGGTACACATTCTTTTGTGGCTGGCTTCTTTTGCTCAATATTTTTGTTGTGAAATTCATCTACGTTGCTGCATATAGCAGTAGCTCATTTCTTCTTCATTGCTATGTAGTATTCCATTGATGATTATACCCCATATTATTTATCCATTCCACTATCGAGAGACATTGTTATGGTTTATGGGAGTTATGAGAATTGTTGATATGAACATTTTTCTACATGTCTTTTGGTGCATAAAAGTTCTATTGAGGGCTGGGTATGAGAGCTCACGCCTGTAATCCCAGCACTTTGGGAGGCTAAGGTGGGTAGATCACCTGAGATCAGGAGTTTGAGACCAGTCTGGCCAACGTGATGAAACCCCGTCTCTACTGAAAATACAAAAATTAGCTTGGCATGGTAGCAGGTGTCTGTAATCCCAGCTACTCAGGAGGGATGAGGCAGGAGAATCACTTGAACCCAGGAGACAGAAGTTGTAGTGAGCTGGGATCATGACATTTCACTCCAGCCTAGGCAACAAGAGTGAAACTCTGTCTCAAAAAAAATAAAAAATAAATAAAAATAAAATAGTTCAATTGAGCATATACTTAGTGTGTTAAGTATAGAGGAGAGGAGTATGCTAGACACAAGGAGGAACCACAAATGCCCAATCATAATGGGAAATTCTTTTTTTTTTTTTTTTTTTTTTTTTTTTTTGAGACGGAGTCTCGCTCTGTCGCCCAGGCTGGAGTGCAGTGGCCGGATCTCAGCTCACTGCAAGCTCCGCCTCCCGGGTTTACGCCATTCTCCTGCCTCAGCCTCCCGAGTAGCTGGGACTACAGGCGCCCGCCACCTCGCCCGGCTAGTTTTTTGTATTTTTTAGTAGAGACGGGGTTTCACCGTGTTAGCCAGGATGGTCTCGATCTCCTGACCTCGTGATCCGCCCGTCTCAGCCTCCCAAAGTGCTGGGATTACAGGCTTGAGCCACCGCGCCCGGCCCATAATGGGAAATTCTTAACATACCTCTCTCAGTAACTGAGAGAACAGGCAGACAAAAAGCTAAAAGGGTATAGATTAACCATTGCTGGCAAACTTTCTGTAAAGGTGCAGACAGATGATAAATATTTTAGTCTCTGCCAGCTAAATGGTCTCGTCTGCCTCTACTAGGTTCTGCAATTATAGAATGAAAGTAGCTATACAGAATATATAAACAAATGGGTGTGGCTGAGTTCTGATAAAACATTATTTACAAAAACAGGCAGCTAACCCACAATAGTCCTAACCCCAGAAAGGTTAGAATGACATAAATGATTAACAAATTTGACCAATCTAAAACACTGCACTCAATAATTTTCCTCAGATGCACATAGAACATTTATAAAAAGTCACCATATGGTTAGCCATCAGGCAAGTCTAAGTAAATTTCAAAGGATTAAAACCATACAGAATTTTTTCTCTAACTACAGTGGAATTAAGCTGTAAATCAATATCAAAATGATTTATTTGCTATAGAATAGTCATGTGACTTTTTGGAACTATCAATTCAGAACGTGTTTTTTTCTTGTCAGAATGATTGGCAGTTATGCCATGCCATACACTTCTAAATAATCTGAGTTCAAAAAAAAAAATCACAGTGGAAATATTTTCAATTGCATTTTAATAAGAATTCTACATGTAAACCCTTGTTGAATTTAACCTAAGCAGTCAGTGGAGGAAATTTATAACCTTGAATGCAAGTATTAGAAAAGGAAGGATGAAAATCAATGAATAAGCACCTATTGCTATAATTCTTTTTTTTTCTATTCTATTGATTCGTGTTTGGAAATGCTGGTTTTATGTAATTGTTAGAGAGGCTTTGCTTTTTCTGTGATTTGTGAATGTTACATAATGTTGGAGTCATCTGTATTGTAAAGATTCGATAGAACTCATCAGGCTCTGATGACTCTTTTTAACTTTTTTTCATGGATATTGAGAGTATAGTATAATATTTGCCCATAACTTAGTTTCAACAGTAATCAATTCATATTCATCTGTCATATCAGTCATATTTATCTGTGCCTCCACTTTTGTTTTACTCTGGAGAATTTCATAGCAAGTCCAAGGCTTCATCCCTTGAAACTTGTAAGTATCCCAGTATGAATCTCTAACTGGTATGGTCATTAGAAAAATTTATAACCACTAGAACATTTCCTTTTTGTTTTTTCTTTTAGAGACAGGATCTTGGTGTGTTGCTCAGGCTGGTCTTGAACTCCTGGGCTCAAGCAGTCCTCCTGCCTTGACTTCCCAAAGTACTAGGATTACAGGTGTGAGCCACTTCACCCATCCTAGACCATTTTCAGTCAGTCTATCCAAGTTAATAATAATTTCTTTCCTTATCTTTTTGGGCAGACGGACTTTCGCTCTGTCACCGAGGCTGGAGTATAGTGGCACGATCTTTTCTCACTGCAATTCCCGCCTTCCGGGTTGAAGCAGTTCTCCTGCCTCAGCCTCCTGAGTAGCTGGGCTTACAGGCATCCGCCACCACACCAGGCTAATTTTTATATTTTTTGTGGAGATGGGGTTTCGTCCTGTTGGCCAGGCTGGTCTTGAACTCTTGACCTCAAGTGATCTGCCCATGTTGGCCTCCCACAGTGCTGGGGTTACACGTGTGAGCCACTGTGCCCAGCCTATTTCTTTAGTTCATTGAATAGCTAGTCCATATTCAGTTTTTTTCTGATCATCTCATCATTGTCTTTTAACATGGGATTGTTTGGGGCCGGGCGCGGTGGCTCAAGCCTGTAATCCCAGCACTTTGGGAGGCCGAGACGGGTGGATCACAAGGTCAGGAGATCGAGACCATCCTGGCTAACACAGTGAAACCCCGTCTCTACTAAAAATACAAAAAAACTAGCCGGGCGAGGTGGCGGGCTCCTGTAGTCCCAGCTACTCGGGAGGCTGAGGCAGGAGAATGGCGTAAACCCGGGAGGCGGAGCTTGCAGTGAGCTGAGATCCGGCCACTGCACTCCAGTCCGGGCGACAGAGCGAGACTCCGCCTCAAAACAAACAAACAAACAAACAAACAAACAAACAAACAAAAAAAACATTGGATTGTTTGAATCATGATCCAAATGATGTGGGTGTATTCGATTTGCTTGTTGTATCTCTTAGATCTCTTTAATACTATAACAACTCCCCTTTCTTTTTTTCTTTTTCTTTCTTTTTTTTTTTTTTTGTTCTCATGCATCTTCATATGTTGTGGTAGGAAGTACATAGCACCATCCATGAAGGATTCTTACCTAAAAAAATTGAACATGGGACTAATCAAACGTCTAAGTTGAACTACTCACTTAATTAAAAGGAAAAATTGGGACTTGGGTAGGTAGAGAACAAGTTAAACTATACCATGAGGCTGGGAGCAGTCACTCATGCCTGTAATCCTAGCACTTTGGGAGGCTGAGGCAGGAGGATTGCTTGAGGCCAAGAGTTCAAGACCATCCTGGCCAACATAGCAAGACCCTGTCTCTAGAAAAAAAAAACAATTTAGCCAGGTGCAGTAGCTCACACCTGTAATCCCAGCACTTTGTGAGGCTGAAGCAGGTGGATCATGAGGTCAGGTGGATCATGAGGTCAAGATCATGAGGTCAGGCCAAGACCAGCCTGGCCAAGATGGAGAAACCTTATCTTTACTGAAAATACAAAAATTAGCCGGGCGTGTTGCTGGGCACCTGTAATCCCAGCTACTCAGGAGGCTGAGGCAGATAATTGGTTGAACCCAGAAGGCGGAGTTTGCAGTGAGCTGAGATTACACTACTGCACTCCAGCCTGGCGACAGATCAAGACTCCTTCTCAAAAAAAAAAGTTTTAAAAAACCCATACAAAATGATACCCTGATACAGCAGTCAGACAAATATAAAAGTAGGCCATCATATGAGAGAAATTACCTGTTTCCTTCCTCTCTGCTTCATTCATCCCAAAAGCAGATAAGGCTGAGGGCTTGTAATGGTTTGGAAGCATCCTAACTTGTATTTGAAGTGGTGGGCTTTTTTTTTTTTTTTTGCCTTTTTTTTTTTCGAGGCAGGATCTTGCTATGTTGTGCAGGTTGGAGTGCAGTGATGCAATCATAAACTCAATTCAGCCTGGAACTCCTGGACTCAAGCGATTCTCCTGCCTCACCATCCTAAGTATCTGGGACTACATGCATGCACCACCATGCCTGGCTAATTTTTATTTTATTTTATTTTATTTTTGTTTTTTGTTTTTTTTTGAGACGGAGTCTCGCTCTGTCGCCCAGGCTGGAGTGCAGTGGCCGGATTTCAGCTCACTGCAAGCTCCGCCTCCTGGGTTCACGCCATTCTCCTGCCTCAGCCTCCCGAGTAGCTGAGACTACAGGCGCCCGCCACCGTGCCCGGCTAGTTTTTGTTTTGTATTTTTTAGTAGAGACGGGGTTTCACCATGTTAGCCAGGATGGTCTCTGTCTCCTGACCTCGTGATCCGTCCATCTCGGCCTCCCAAAGTGCTGGGATTATAGGCTCGAGCCACCGCATCCGGCCACCTGGCTAATTTTTAAATTTTTTTGTAGAGACAAGGCCTTGGTATGTTGCCCAGGCTGGTCTCGAACTCCTGGCCTCAAGGAATTCTCCTGCCTTCACCTCCAGAATTGCTGCAATTATAGGCCTGAGCCAACACAGCAGGCCCTAGTTTTTTTTTTTTTTTTTTTTTTTTTTTTTAATTGGATACTGTTGGCTGCCAATCTGACATCCAAGCCCCCTTTGTTAAGCAAATTCCTCTTTAATTTAGGTAGCTATCCCTCTGGACATTTGACCTGAACCTCAGTTCAGTAGGAAATCCAGATTATTCTTACCAATCAGGGTGGTATATCATTGCCATTCTCGGTTACATTGCCATGTTCTCCGCGTAAGTATCTGGTGCAATTCTGATGTATTACATGTGACGGAAAGTCTGCCATGAGCTTTTGGGAAATGGCTGGATCCTGGATCTTTCAACCCTGGAGATCTCAGCTCCAACCCATTCATGCATAACTGCCTTTTCTACCTCTTAGCTATCCATACGGATTTCTACATTTGGGTTGGGTACCACTGTTTTTGGACTGGCCCTGTAGGGAGGCTAGACTGAAGGGCTGGGGCTGGGATGAAGCAGTCTCAGGATTGAAGGTAGAGGAGGTTTGCATTTTGACCAGTGTGTTTACCGATGGGTCAGAAAATGGCTTGGAGATGAGCTCTCTGGGTGTAAAGGATACAGGCTTGCTAGAGAGTCTTGAGAATGACTTGCTGGGGTGACAGCAAAATTCAAGTTGGTCTCACAGTGTGGGTGTTCTCAGAGTGTGAGTTTCTAGAGTGGCTCTTGGGGAGACTGATCTCTGTACTGCTGCTTCTGGGGCAAGGATAGGACCGCCTTTGCTTTCCTGCCTGTGTGGAAGGAGCAGGCTGAGCATGCGCACTGAATATTGCATTAGGATATCGCAGGCTCTTGTTTGTGTAGCTGTGACTGTGTGGCCACCCCGCAGTGTAAAGCGCTGGGAAGTAGAGTTCTAAAAGTGAGCGGGAAAGAGAACAAATTTGCACTGTGAGGCTGTTGTAGGAAGGAAGTGTCACAAGGGAGAGAGCCAGATGTAGATTTAAGTTCCCACGCTTCTAATTAGGAAGAATGTTAACCTGCACAACACACTTCGTCTCAGCAAGCCTCAGCTTACTTATGTTTAAAATGGAAATAATAACGAGTACCTTATAAAGTAGTATTGAGGGTTTAGTAAGACAGTGCGTATGGTTTGTTTGATTAGTAAGACAGTGCAATAAACAAAAAATTTAGGAGCATGTGGCTGCTGGTGAATTTAAGTCAGTTTCCTGAGCCACCACTTCTTTTATGTTTTTTAGAGACAGTCTTGCCGTGTTGTCCAGGCTGGTCTTGAACTCTAGAGCTCAGGTGAGATCCACCCATCTCAGCCTCTACAATAGCTGGGACCCTAGGGCCCATGCCACCATGCCTGGCTTTACCACTTCCTTCATTGTCTTACCTAAAACATATATGTGAGAACTTGGCAGTAGACAAGACCATAAGATGGTTTTTGTTTACTGTCTCCTGTTTCACATCCATTCTATTTCTGACATAACCCAAAAAAAAAAAAAAAAGGCATTCCTCTTGCTCATTCTGTATCGTCCTATGGACCAGTGCCCCATGATTCCATGGTGTTAAGGAGACTGATGAAATATTGGAACCTGATGTTAATGTGAGTCCAGATGGCAATTGGAGACTTGTGGTCCTAGGAGCATGTTTCTTATCATTGAATTTGGTCTTGAATCCCCAGGTTCTAGCCTATAGGAACAAGACATTTTCAGTAATGGAAGAAAGAGCTTCCAGGCTGGGGACGATCATCGTTTCCAGTGGTAGCTTGACCTGAGATGATACCACAACTTCTGGGAAGCCCCAGAATAGACAGAAGAGAGAGAACACCCTAGGGTTGCTAGCCCCTAAGAGTTGAAGAAAATGGCCAAGGCCCAGGTGAGGTTTGTTTTACCTATTTTGTCTTTTGTTTCCCAGTGATTTGTGGAAGCTTGTAAAAGACAGTCTGGTTAAATGACAGAGTGTATTCTGATAAAAATCAGGATCTGTCAGAAAATAAGTTTAAGTTGGAATCTTAAAATCCTGGCAAATTAAGAAATGAGATACATAGATCGGGGGGTTTGTGCCAAGTTCTTAATGTCGGAACATAGCTAAGTGACTGTTAAGACCCTGTGGGTTTTTTCTGCTTTAAACTGTGTCTCCTTTTTTTGGCAGCTGAAATAACAGGAAACACATGAAAAATGCCACGATTGTAATGTCTCTGAGGAGAGAGCAAGGCAGTTCTTCAGGGGAGGTAAATGTGTCATTGCTGTTAGATCTTGAGAAATTTCTTTCCTTCAGAGAGCTTTTGTGGTTGACAGTATCCTCAAAGTCACCCTTGTAATAAAGGTATGGGATATTTTCTTTGGCTTTTTCCTGTTATTTAGTGGGGTAAGCTAAGGAGTAATGCCAAAGGAAAACTGGATTGGACAAAATTCTTTGAAAATAGGATGCCTTGAAAATAGAAGCTTCTGGTCATCTGACTTTGCCCAGAAGTAAAGCCTAGAGTATCCAATAGAATGAATGGGCTGCCTGACCTTTGATCCTCCATGAAGTAGAATTCTCTCAGCCAGATTTTTGTTATTGATACAGCAGGAGACAACTAACAGCTCCATTATTTAGTAACAGCTGGGAATGCAGATACTGACAATGCTTCTTTCTTACCTTCTTAACTCCAGGTTCAAAAAACAAAGCACAGCCGGGCGCGGTGGCTCAAGCCTGTAATCCCAGCACTTTGGGAGGCCGAGACGGGCGGATCACGAGGTCAGGAGATCGAGACCATCCTGGCTAATACGGTGAAACCCCGTCTCTACTAAAAAATACAAAAAACTAGCCGGGCGACGAGGCGGGCGCCTGTAGTCCCAGCTACTCGGGAGGCTGAGACAGGAGAATGGCGTGAACCCGGGAGGCGGAGCTTGCAGTGAGCTGAGAGCCGGCCACTGCACTCCAGCCTGGGAGGCAGAGCAAGACTCCGTCTCAAAAAAAAAAAAAAAAAAAAAAAAAAAAAAAAAAAAAAAACAAAAAACAAAGCACCATTTCTGCCTGTTTTGGTTTTTCTATGTTTAATTACCGAAATGATACATGGCTACATTTGCATGCAAGAGATTCAAGCAAACAGAAGCATTTGTATCAAAAGACAGTATCTCCTTTCACCCTTTTTCTGCCCAAACTTCAACCCAAAGGGTAATAAATACGTGTTCATAGTTTGGGTCTCTATCTAGTTCCTCCCTGTGATTGACATCTGATAGAATATATTTTTATTTAGGTACATGTCTGTATACATACGTGTGCACTTACATAATTGTGTCTATTATTACTTTTTTTCCCACCCAAGATGGAGTCTTGCTGTCTTGCCCAGAGCTGGAGTGCAGTGGCGCAATCTTGGCTCACTGCAGCCTCCGCCTCCTGGGCTCAAGCAATTCTCCTGCCTCAGCCTACTGAGTAGCTGGGATTACAGGTGCATGTCACCACACCCTGCTAATTTTTGCATTTTTAGTAGAGATGGGGTTTCACAGGGCCGGGCGCGGTGGCTCAAGCCTGTAATCCCAGCACTTTGGGAGGCCGAGACTGGCGGATCACGAGGTCAGGAGATCGAGACCATCCTGGCTAATACGCTGAAACCCCGTCTCTACTAAAAAATACAAAAAAAAACTAGCCGGGCGACGAGGCGGGCGCCTGTAGTCCCAGCTACTCGGGAGGCTGAGACAGGAGAATGGCGTGAACCCGGGAGGCGGAGCTTGCAGTGAGCTGAGAGCCGGCCACAGCACTCCAGCCTGGGCGGCAGAGCAAGACTCCGTCTCAAAAAAAAAAAGAGATGGGGTTTCACCATGTTGGCCAGGCTGGTCTCGAACTCCTGACCTCATGAGTCCCCCGCCTCAGCCTCCCAAAGTGCTGGGATTTCAGGCGTTAGCCAGCACGCCCAACCATATTATTACTTTTTTTTTTTTTTTTTTTTTTTGGAGACGGAGTCTTGCTCTGTTGCCCGGTGGCGCGATCTTGGCTCACTGCAAGGTTCGCTTCCTGAGTTCACGCCATTCTCCTGCCTCAGCCTCCCGAGTAGCTGGGACTACAGATGCCCCCCACCATGCCCAGCTAATTTTTTGTATTTTTAGTGGAAGCAGGGTTTCACTGTGTTAACCAGGATGGTCTTACTCTCCTGACTTCGTGATCTGCCCTCCTCGGACTTCCAAAGTGCTGGGATTACAGGTGTGAGCCACCACACCCAGCCATATTATTACATTTTTTAAAATATGTCTTAGATCATATATTATTTGGGAGCTTAATTTTTTGCGTTTAAGAGAATTCCTTGGAGATAATTGATAATCGTGGTTATGTATACATCTACCTCATTGATTTTAACATTTTTGTAGTATATTACAGCATGGAGGTGCTGTAATTTAACCCTGTCTGCTTTTGATAGACATTTAGATTATTGATAAGTTTTTCGTTACCAGAAACAAAGGAATAATGAACATTCTTATTACACGTTCTTATCTATGCAAATACTACCTTAGCGCTTTTTTAGGTAGGAAGTATTGCTGGAATTCCATGGTCCTTCGGTATGTGAAATAGTCATGGTGTGCATAATTTGTCATGGAGAAAAGGATCAAGACGTGTCCCTGTCCCTCTTTTCTGCATCATCTATTGTTATCCACCTCAGATTGCATTGAAATTGTTCTTATAGGGATCACTGTCATTCGAAGACGTGGCTGTGGACTTCACCAGGGAAGAGTGGCAGTCTTTGGACTGGTCTCAGAAGGTCTTGTACAAGGAAGTAATGTTGGAAAACTACAGCAACCTAGTATCAGTAGGTAAGGACAGCATCACAGTCACTTACCTTTTCTTTCTTATTTGGTGACTTCTGTATGGTCCCGTAAATATTTAATGGTTTAGACTAAAGCATTGTATGTCATAGATTTTTTGTTGTTGTGATAAAATGTATAACATAAAATTTACCGTCTTAACCATAAGTGTGCAGTTCATTGGGATTCACTCATAGTGTTGTCATGCACCCACCACCACTACCTTCCGTCTTCTAAAATGGAAACTCTGTACTCACAAAACAACTACCCATTCCCCCACTTCTCCCCAGCCCCTTGCAACCACCATTCACTTTCTGTCTTTAGGATTTTGACTTCTTTAAGTGCCTCATATAAGTGGAATCATATAGTGTCTGTCTTTTTGTGTCTGGCTTATTTCACTTAGTATGATGTTCTCAAGGTTTATCCTTGTTGTCGCGTGTGCCTGAATTTCCTTTTTAAGGCTGAATGATATTCTTTTGTATGTATATACCACCTTTTGCTTATCCACTTATCTGTTAAGGAACACTGGGTTGCCTCCACGTTTGAGGGCTTGTGAATCATGTTGCTATGAATATGGGTATTCAAATATCTCTTTGGGACCCTGATTTCCATTCTTTGGGGTATATACCCGGAGGTGGAATTGCTGGGTGATATGGTCATTCCGTTGTTAATTTTTTGAGGAACAGTTTTCCACAATATCAGTACCATTTTACATTCCCACCAAGAGTACACAGGGTCCCAGTTTCTCCACATTGTTGCCAACAATTGTTATTTTCTGGGTTTTTTTTATTTTTATTTTTTATTTTATTTTATTTTATTTTATTTATTTTATTTTTTTTGAGGCGGAGTCTCGCTCTGTCGCCCGGACTGGAGTGCAGTGGCGGGATCTCAGCTCACTGCAAGCTCCGCCTCCCGGGTTTGCGCCATTCTCCCACCTCAGCCTCCCGAGTAGCTGGGACTACAGGCGCCCGCCACCTCGCCCGGCTAGTTTTTGTATTTTTAGTAGAGACGGGGTTTCACTGTGTTAGCCAGGATGGTCTCGATCTCCTGACCTCGTGATCCGCCCGTCTCGGCCTCCCAAAGTGCTGGGATTACAGGCTTGAGCCACTGCGCCCGGCCTATTTTTTATTTTTTGATAGTAGCCATCCTAATGGGTATGAGTGTGTAATAGACTTGTAGTTTCCTCCCTGGCACAAAGTGGTTGTGCTCTTTTACTGAGTGAAAGATTTTTACTTTATCAAAGTGCAAATGCTGTGGTTCCTGAGACATAACTCTATCTTCATCCATTCCCCAAGCACACGTGCCAAGTGTTCAGTGATCTCCCGTTTACAGGGTATCAAGGCACCAAGCCAGATTCACTCTTCAAGTTGGAGCAAGGAGAACCCCCATGGATAGTAGAAGGAGCAGCCCACAGTCAAACCTGTCCAGGTAAGTGAGTGAAAACTAAGAAAATGGGGAGAAATGACATGAAAATCCCAGCTGGTCGGAGGAGGGTTGATGCTTTTAAAATGTTCTTTAGAGGAATTTACAGTAGGTGGTGGCCCAGAAACCTAATCAGCCTTTCTGCATCTGTGTCCATCCCTAATAGAACTGTCCCTTCCCGGCTCTTAAAGGATAATGTCTTCTTTTCTTCTATTTTCTGGATCTAATTTCAGTCCATCTCATTGAAGACCTTGAATTCTTACCTAGTTCCATTCTTACCTGGTTCCATTCTTCCCAGCCTGCTTCCGGCTTTTGTCCCTTCCTGCTCCCTACCTTACTTGCTTTGAAATTCCCCTTGTAACCCATCTGGATTGTGTTGCCTTTTTTTTTTTTTTTGAAACGGAGTCTCGCACTGTTGGCTGGGCTGGAGTGCAGTGGTGCAATCTTGGCTCACTGCAACCTCCACCTCCCAGATTCAAGTGATTCTCATGCCTCAGCCTCCCTAGTAGCTGGGATTACAGGTGCCGGCCATGAGGCCGGCTAATTTTTTGTATTTTTAATAGAGATGGGGTTTCACTACATTGGCCAGGCTGGTCTCGAACTCCTGACCTCATGATCCGCCCACCTTGGCCTCCCAAAGTGCTGGGATTTCAGGCATGAGCCACTGCACCTGGTTCGATTGTGTTACTTTTAGCACTTCCGTCACTTAAAAGTGTACCCCGGCCCCTTTGGAAAGGGCCGATTTCCTTTACTGAAAATCACCTCACCTTAGCTCATGTCAAAGCCCCCACAGCTTGTCTCTCAGGGCATCTCTGTCGACTTACTCACCCACTACTCCCCACCTTTCCAGCTTCTGTTTTCTTTTTATCTTCTGCTGATTCTTCTGGTAGAAGTTTAGTTCACCCTCAAGGCCTAAGCTCTCTGTTCCCTGCTGGAGACTTGCAAATAGACATCTCTGCCACTAGTGTCTCATCTGCACTCTAACCCGCTGTGTGTCGCCAGCCGCCAGGACAGCTCTCCAAATATTTCCTTCTTCCAGTATGTGAAACCGGAATCCTCCTTTCTCCCAGATGTTTCTCCCGTCTTATAGTATACTCATATATACTAAAGATTTCAGCTCTGTCTTCTGACAAATAGCTTCATGCAGATGGATCTCCTTTTCTGTAATCTCACCTACCTTCTTATTCCATATTTTGCCAGCACCCAGGACGAGTATTCTGTGAAATTCTTCTTCCCTCGGCTTCAGGGTTAGAAGCTGGGATTCTCTTTCCTCCTGGAAACTCCTTTCCCTCCTGGAAACTCCTTTCCCTCCCTGTGCATTATATTTAGGTTCTGCTGTATTGCTCACCACTCCAGTTCCTGCTCCCCTTGGCGTTGCTTTGAGTCTTCTCAGTTTACTCTGTTCTGTGTCTGAACGTCTCAGCTGCTCCGTTAATTTTTGTTGTTTTGAACACTCCACTCTCAAACCCCACCTCACAGTAGGCCATGGTAATAGAGGTTCGCATCACCTCCATTGCTGCACCTTTGACTGACTTCCGTTTTTCTGTGAGTTCCATTTGATGTGATGGCTTCATTCCCCTCTGGTCAGGGGCCATCAAGGCACTGGAACTTGATGAGAAGACATGAGGAGTGTGTGTTGCTTGAAGAAACAAGAGGTCCACATATATTCAGAGATTCAGAAGAGGAGAACCCAGCCACATAGAAAAAGTATTAGGGTTGTGGTAGGAGAATCAGAAGATGTCCATGAAATAAGTGACAAAATTATTCCAAGGAGGAGGAAGGCATATGTTTTATTGAATGCTACAGATAATGTCAAATAACATGAGGACTGACATCTGTGCATTTGATCATGTTGCATTTTTACATCCAGATACTGCTGTCTTTCACTGTCACCTCTTGTTTTACTTCCAAGAAGTAGTTTTTGACTATTGCAGGGTACATTTGGAGCTCCCTCTTTTTTTTTTTTTTTTTTTTTTTTTGGAGACAGAGTTTTGCTCTTGTTGCCCAGGCTGGAGTGCAGTGGCCCAATCTTGGCTCACTGCAACCTCCGCCTCCCAGGTTCAAGGGATTCTCCTGCCTCAGCCTCCCAAGTAGCTGAGATTATAGGTGCCCACCACCATGCCCCGCCAATTTTTTTTTTTTTTTTTTTGTATTTTTAGTAGAGACGGGGTTTCACCATGTTGGCCAGGTTGGTCTCAAACTCCTCCCACCTGCATTGACCTCCCAAAGTGCTGGGATTACAGACGTGAGCCACTGCGCCTGGCCACCCTCTTTTCTGACTTTTATCTCCTTTCTGTCTATGCTGGACCAACTTAGTAATGGTCATGTATTGTTTTGTGCGTGTATTTTACTGGTTCGTATGAGGCTTCTTTTACCCTCATTTTATTAAATGGCACCAGCACCTACATAGGTGTTTAAGCCACATATTGAACAATTATCTTCAATTCTTCCCTTTTCTACTGGCAATATTTGTTCTAAGAGTGCATCCGTCTTCCCCTCCTCCATACTTACGTCCTTGTTTTTTCACATTTCTCCATCTCCATTGTAATTATTCCTGATCAAGCCACTTGAATTCTGCCATCGCCTCTGGGGTATTCTCTTCTATAATTTCATCTCTCCAATTCATTCTCCATAGAACAATCATGTTTTGGAACTGTCAATTCAGAGCATGTTTTCTTGGCAAAAAATGTTTGGTGGCTTACTGCCATTGTTCTTAGCATAAATTCCGGTTTCTAACAAAGTCTTCCTCCAAAATCTCTATGTTGTTAATTCTGCCAGCCTTGCCAAACTTTTGTAGTTCTGCTTCACTCAAGCTCAGGATATTCCAGGTAAACCAGCTTCTCTTACTTTTTTTTTTTTAATCACACCTAGGTTTTTTCTGCCTCTGGGTTTTCACACTGGCTGTCCCCTTTTCTTGGAATGTTCTTTATTTTGTTCTTTGCATAACATCACTCGTTCTTACCCTATGATGTGAGCCACTTCCTTTGTACTGTTCTTCACGTTCTGTAATTTTCTTACTTCTTTGCATACCTGTTGATTCTCTATCTTTACCTGAATGACAGGTTCATGGAGAGAGAGATATTAGGCACTGTAGTATCCCAAATACCAGTCCAGTCAGTGTTTGTTGGGTGAATATATCCATCCCCTCCATCTATTTTTGATTTATTCCGGTTGCAATGTGTTTCTGTTTCTACTCTGTCTCCATTTGCAAGGTCCAATTTGGGAGGCAGCCCAAGTTGTATTGATTCATTGTAGAATATTTAGTAGAGACAGGGTTTCACCATGTTGGCCAGGCTGGTCTCAAACTCCTCCCACCTGCCTTGACCTCCCAAAGTGCTGGGATTACAGAGTTGCTAAAGTTGCTGTATTTTCCTTTTACTGTTTTATAGTATCATCCTTTTTCACAGAGGGTGAGGTACACTACTCTGAGACCTGAGATCTTATAAAAGCCAGCCAAAACCATGGCATTTTTGCACCTTCTGCTACCTCCACAAAAAATTATCATGGATGTTCTCATTGTTCTTTTTCCTAGAAGAAATTTGGGGGGATTGACCATATGCAGTGGTACCCAGAAAACCAAAATGAGCTTAAACATTTCAAAAGATGTCAGTAAAGTTATGCCCTTGGAAATAAGTTTGATTTATTTAAGAGCATTGTTCCTTTAATATAAAGACACAATAAGTTTGGCTCACATTGTAAAAGTTTGAAATCTCATTTAGGGTTTGTTATCCAGAATAGAAGATACGCAGGAAACGATTCTGATGCATTTGGTGGATATGGGAAATCATGCCTCCATATCAAGCGTGACAGAACTCTTACTGGAGTTAAATACCATAGATGTGTTAAACCCACCAGCCCTAAATCACAGCTCAATGACCATCAAAAAATTTGTGTAGGAGAGAAACCACATGAATGCAGTGTGTGCGGGAGAGCCTTCTCCAGGAAAGCACAGCTTATTCAACATCAGAGAACTGAAAGAGGAGAGAAACCCCATGGATGTGGTGAATGTGGGAAAACATTCATGAGGAAGATTCAGCTCATTGAGCATCAGAGAACTCACACGGGAGAGAAGCCCCATGAATGTGGTGAATGTGGAAAAGCCTTCTCCAGAAAGTCACAGCTCCTGGTCCATCAGAGAACCCATACAGGAGAGAAACCCTACAGATGCAGCGAATGCGGGAAAGCCTTCAGCCGGAAGTGCCGGCTCAATAGACATCAGCGATCCCATACAGGAGAGAAACTCTATGGGTGCAGTGTGTGTGGGAAAGCCTTTTCTCAGAAGGCATACCTCATTGCACACCAGAGACTTCACACAGGAGAGAAGCCTTACAAATGCAGTGATTGTGGAAGAACCTTCTATTTTAAGTCAGACCTGACCAGACATCAGAGAATTCATACAGGAGAGAAACCTTATGAATGTCGTGAGTGTGAAAAAGCCTTTAGAAGCAAGTCAAAGCTCATTCAGCATCAGCGTACTCACACTGGGGAGAGACCGTATTCATGCAGCGAATGTGGCAAAGCCTTTGCCCACATGTCAGTCGTCATTAAACATAAGAAAACTCACATAAGAGAGAAAGCCATACATTCACCGAAGGTGGAGAAACCTTCTTCAAGGAGTCATACCTCCTCATACATGAGTGAACACATGCAAGAACAAAAGACTGTACCTATAGAAATGCCTGCCTCAGGAACCCCGCCATTGTTAAACAAGAGTGAGCGCCTAGCGGGTAGAAATGTAGTGATTGTAGAACAACCTTTTCCAAGAAATCAAGCCTTTGTAGTTAATCAGGAATTTGAACAGGGAATAAACCTCACAAATGAAGTGAATGTAGCCCCATCAGTAATAAACTATATCTTGTATGTTACAGATATTATATAAGAATAAATCTTCTGATACCAAAAAGGTGGGAAAATCTTTAGTAGGAATCCTGCAGCCACTATATGCCGGAGAGCTCATTTAGGGCTGAAACACTGGAGGCAGTGGTCGTGGAGGACATTTCTGTGAGAAGGCAAACCTGTCAAATGCCACTGAAATCATGTTGGGCAGAAATGCATCTGTTATGAGGAAGCCTTTACCTGGATATGATATCTCAGTTGGTATCAAAAGAATTCTTACAGGAATATTTATGAAAGATTGTGATGGTGCTTTTAACACTAAATTGTGCCTTGTGTGCCAAAGAAACGACAACTGTAGAGGCAATGGATATGGAAAACATTTTTAGTAAAATATGGGAGAATTTATAGAAAAGAGAAACTCTTGGCCGGGCGCGGTGGCTCAAGCCTGTAATCCCAGCACTTTGGGAGGCCGAGACGGGCGGATCACGAGGTCAGGAGATCGAGACCATCCTGGCTAACACGGTGAAACCCCGTCTCTACTAAAAATACAAAAAATTAGCAGGGCGAGGTGGCGGGCGCCTGTGGTCCCAGCTACTTGGGAGGCTGAGGCAGGAGAATGGCGTGAACCCGGGAGGCGGAGCTTGCAGTGAGCTGAGATCCGGCCACTGCACTCCAGCCTGGGCGACAGAGCAAGACTCCGTCTCAAAAAAAAAACAAAAAAAAAAAAAACAAGAAAAGAGAAACTCTTGAAAGTAAGACATGATGGAAACTCACCAAACTCCTGTATCACACTTTTATGTCTTGAGAGTCTTGGAGGGACATGTTTAATAAATGAAATCTTGAACCTCAGGAATGGTATTATGTAATGAAAACCTATGAATATAACAAATATGGAAGTAAAATTATGTTAGTTTCTTATGAGTGCTGCACCCAACTAATACAGATTTAATGACTTAGAACAGCACAAAATCATTATCTTAGAGTTCTGGAAGTCTGAAGTCCAAATGCATCTCACGGGGCTACATCAAGCTGTAGACAGGGCTGCTTTTCTTTTTGGAGGCTCTAGGGGAGCATCTTTCCTTGCCCTTCCAGCTCCTAGAAGTTGCCCAGATTCTGTGGTTTGGGGCTTCTTTTGAAACCAGCAATGGCCAATCAGTCTGACATCACTCAAACACTTGAGTGTTCTGTCTCCCTCTTCCATGTTTGAGGACCCTTGTGATTACACTGGGAAAACCCAGATAAGCCAGGATAATCTCCCTATCTGATTATGATCCAAGTATGTTAACATTTTACTCTGTAATCACAGAATCGTATGCTATGATTGTTATATGTGAACATTATAGATGCTCTTGAAATGTTAAAATCGCATCAGCACTGGAAAATAACTCCTAAATTTCCAGAAAAAACATGAGATTTATGATGCTTGAAATGTTGCTAAACATAAATTTGTATCTATTCCAAAATTACATAAATTAACATACCCGGCTGAAGGGGTGGCCTGCCCCTCCACACCTGTGGGTGCTTCTCGTTAGGTGGAACGAGAGACTTGAGAAAAAGAATAATACACAGAGACAAAGTATAGAGAAAGAAAGATGGGGCCTAGGGGACCGGTGCTGTGCTTACAGAGGACCCACACCAGCACGGGTCTCTGAGTTCCCTCAGTATTTATTGCTCAAAAGATAAGGGAGTAAATCAGCAGTAAGACATACAGATACACGGAGATGTTCCATTTCCCAGGGACGGGCAGGAGACAGATGTTTTTCTTTTACTGAGATTTAAGAGAATGGTGATGGCCTTTAACCACAAGCAGCCTTTAGGCATTTGTTTAACAAAGCACATTCCTTACAGCCCAAAATCCTTTAAACCTTAAATCACCACAGCGATGTCTCTAGCAAGGACAAGGTTGGGGGTAGAGTCACAGATTAACAGCATCTCAAATACAGAGCCAAATGGAGTCTCTTAAATTTACTTCTTTCTATATAAAGACAGTAACAGGCTGACCTCTCTTTTCCCCACACCCGGCCAGGCACAGTGGCTCACACCTGTAATCTCAGCACTTTGGGAGGCCAAGACAGGATGATCACTTGAGCCCAGGAATTTGAGACCACCCTGGGCAGCATAGTGAGACTCTATCTCTACAAAAAAATACAAATAAATAATAGCTGGACATGGTGGTGTGTGCCCATAGTTCCAGCTACTTGGGAGGCTGAGGCAAGAGGATTGCTTGAGCCCAGGAGTTCTAGGCTGCAGTGAGCTATGATCGTGCCACTGCACTCCAGCCTGAGTGACAAGACTGTGTTTCTAAAAAAAGGTTGGGGGGGGGTGGAACTAACATGCCTTGTTATGAGTATGGAATGCATATGACATAATGCACCAGGATATTGACTAATCTTTTTCATAGCCAACTCCAACAGTCCCTTTTTCTTTTACAGTAAATGCCTAATGTATATAATCTCCTGCCTTAAATGTCTAAAAAAGATACACAAAATGTATGAATGAACTTCATCAGACATTGAAAAGCAAAGGGCTCAGGATGGCTTTCCATGAGGGAAAGGAAACAATGAAATGAGCCTTATGATTGCCCCAACTTAGTGCCTGGAGAAAGTTTCCAGTCTGCAGCAATGAGAGGAGAAAGCCAAGCAGATCCCAGCCATCTTTCTGAATTGAGACAGATTTTAGGGTTTGAGGAATTCAAGGTGACCCAAATTCATGAGTTGGATTACTGGAGAAGAGCTGCACTCAGGAATTGAGAGTCCTATTGAGTTTCCCCCACAAGCCTTTGAGTCGTAATCAGCACATGTATGTGAGGAAAACCCCCCTAGGCTGGAGGAAGAACAGGAAGAAATGAACATGCAGAAAAATCCTTGGATCATACACAAGGTTGGGAGTAATTGGCATTTCCACCAGCTGGAATGGAAACGCCTCCTAACATTTGGAGAATCACATTGGACTTTAAGTAAGAAGTATTGCCTCTGTGGGTGGCTCAGATTTGCTCTACAGTAAAGGCTGACTGGAACCCTCCTTAGAAAGCATACATGCAATCCCCGAAAAGGCCAAACTTTCCAAGTAATTTAGCAGTTTTCCAGACAGAGACTAATAAAGAAATAGAAAGCAGTCTATCAGTCAGTAATTGGCCATGTCTGGCATTCAATCAAAACTTACCCAGGTGTGCAAAGAAGCAGGAAAATATAACCCCATAACATGAAGAAAAGTCAGTAGAGACCTAGAAGTGACACACTAATAGCAGAAAAGGATGTTGGAAACAGCTGCTATAAATGTCGCATATGAATCAAGTGGATTATAAAAATTATAATTTGCTGATGGGTTCCCCCTACCTGAACAAGAGGCAGATGAAGCTCCGTGTAGGCACAGGAGCCAATGCCCCAGGATGTTCATCCTCCCAGGGTGGCACCAGAAGGAAGCAGTTGCCAGCAGTCGAAACCTGGTTCCCTGGGAGGCAGAAGCAAGCTCAGCTGAATTTGTGGAGCATAGTCTACCCAGTGTTTAGCCCCTCTTTGCCTTTTCTGGGAACCGAGGCTTCTGAGCAGGGCTGCTGAGCTTCCTAGGAAGTGTAGTTTGGCCATGGGCAGTGCCTGAGACACTTGTGCTGGGCTGTTGAGGTTTCTGGGAAGTATAGTTAGGAGGCCTAACAACTGTTATTCTAGGTAGCGGCTGGTGTGTCCTGACTGTTTAGCGCTTGTAGGGGTTTCTGGCATACATCTGCCTTTGGCCATTTTTCTCCACGTGAGTGAATTCTATCTGGGTTTCAAGGCAGTTGAAGAGGGTAACAGAACCTTAGCCAGTGCTTGCTGGGGCAGCATTATGAGGGAATTGACCTTGGGCATATTAATTCTGAGCTCATCTGACAGTTCTGCTTTGGCCGGGACAGACTTTGGTGGGTCAGACCCAGTCAGTTCTTGGTAAGTCTGCCCTGAAGCAGCCCTACAGAATCCCATTGTTGTGTGGGACATGTTTGCCCTTGTTCTTCCTGCCATCATGGGCCAGATGGATCCCATGTTGGAGGCTGGGGAGGGCACTCAGGGCATGGGTCTTACTTAACCTTACTCTGCTGACTTTCTCCTTTTACATGCCAGATGAAGCTTTTTTAGGTGTGTAGGTGTCTGTGTGTCCTATGGGGTGTCTAGAACTGGCCTATTAACAACTGCATCATTGTTAACAGAAAGCTTCTAGAACAGTGTCTACAGTGCAGTGCTTTGAGGACTAAACAACTTTTAAATAGAACTTTTGTTACAAGTGGGAAGATTTATGTATAAAGAAATTTGACATACTTAGAAACTTACAACTCCTGGTGCACAGACTTACAGATTCCATCCACTTTGTCTTGATTCCCAGTTTAGAACTTGGGTCTGTAGATTCTAGAACCTGTCAGACCTCAGAGTAGAAGTTCAGTGTCAGCTCTCCCACCAGAACTTGCATGACTGTGATCCCATGCAAGGGAGAAGACAGTCCAGGTTCTCATTGCCTTGCTCTGTATCTGTATTTAGGGGTGGGGGTAGAGAACTGGAAATTCCTCATTGGTGCTGATTAGTCTGCCCTCTGAAGACTTTTTTCCAACTCTAGCTTTGTTTTTTTTGTTTGTGTTTGTTTTTGTTTTTCGTTTTTTTGAGACGGAGTTTTGCTCTTTTGTCCAGGCTGGAGTGCAGTGGCGTGATCGTGGCTCACTGCAACCTCCGCCTTCCAGTTTCGAGTGATTCTCCTGCCTCAGTCTCCTGAGTAGCTGGGATTACAGGTGCCCACCACCACACCTGACTGATTTTTTTTTTTTTTGTATTTTAATAGAGACAGGGTTTCACCATGTTGGCCAGTCTGGTCTCGAACTCCTGACCTTGTGATCTGCCCACCTCGGCCTCCCATAGTGCTGGGATTACAGGTGTGAGCCACCACACCAGGCCAGCTTTGTATTTTTAAAAAGTTGTCCTTCATTAAGGGAGGGAAATTGAGTAATTGTCACAATTCTAAAAGCTGGGTCTCTCTCTGAAATGTCTGCTTTACTCTTGATAAGAGACCTTTTGTCAGATGTTCAGAATCAGAAAAGACAACAGCTAGATCATACCTTAGAAATGATATCCTTTTCCTAAGAGCTGAAGAAAACCATAAAAGCCCTGGTGAGGTTTTGTTTCTTACTTTTGCCTTTCTTTCCAATGGCTTTGCAAGGCTTCAGACAAATAGCTATTAAATGGAAATACATTTCTAATTTAAACATTTCAGAAACCATCAAATCAAGGTTCAGGCAAAAATAGAACGAGGAAATGTAGCTTCATGCAGAGTGCCTTAAGTTTGAATACAGGTGAATAAATATGTAAGAATGTATGCTGTACTTAAGTTTCTGGTTTTGTTTGTTTTGTTTTTTTGAGACAGAGTCTTACTCTGTCGCTCAGGTTGGAGTTCAGTGGCACGGTCTTGGCTCACTGCAACCTCTGCCTCTTGGGTTTGAGTGATTATCTTGCCCCAGCCTCCTGAGTAGCTGGGATTAAGGTGTGCCACCATGCCTGGCTAACTTTTGTATTTTTAGTAGAGATGGGATTTCACCATGTTGGCCAGGTTGGTCTCAAACTCAACCTGAAGTGATTTGCCCACCTCAGCCTCCCAAAGTGCTGGAATTGTAGGCATGAGCCACCACAACTGGTCTGTTTCTGATATTTCTGGTGTCAATAATGTATTAATTTTCTGTTGATGCCAAAACAGATTCTTACAAACATTTAGCAGCTTGAAACAACACAAATTTGTTATCTCCCAGTTCTTTAGGTCAGAAGTCTGGATTGGCTGGACTGGTTTCTTTGATCTGGATTTCAAAGACTGAAGTCAAGGTGTGGGCCAAGAGGGCTCTTACTGGAAGACTCTCGGAAGAATCCATTTTCAAGCTTATTCAGGGTGTTGGCAGACTAATTCTGAAATTTGTTCCTTTGCTGGCTGTCAGCTGGGAGTTGTTCTCTTATTTATTTATTTTACTTTTTTTTTTTTTTTACTTGAATTTTTTTTGAGACAGGATCTTGCTCTGTCACCCAGGTTGGAGTGCAATGGTGCAATCTCGGCTCACTGCAACCTCTGCCATAGTAGATGTTGAATCTGCCAAGCTGGAAGTGTGTCAGTTCCAGAAACATTTCTGTGCTGTTCATAGACACTTCCCATCAAGCCCAATTATAAGTGTTCAAGTCTGTCATTTCCCATAAACAGGCTCTCAAGCTACCAAACCAGATATCTTTAATTTTTTTTTTTTTTTTCTTTTTTTTTTGAGATACAGTCTTGCTCTGTCACCAGGCTGGAGTGCAGTGGCAGAGGCAGTCTCTGCCTCCTGGGTTCAAGCAATTCTCCTGCGTCAGCTTCCTGAGTAGCTGGGATTACAGGCGTGTGCCACCACACCCAGCCAGTGATATTTAATTTCAAACATGGAGAAGAGTCATGGAGAATAGAGGGTAAAATGCAAAGTCAGTGCATTTCAGGTGAGTGAGAACCAACAAGATGAGAGACCTGGAAAGTAAAGTAACTGGTCATGAGGGGTGGACCCCTTCCAAATGTGTTTAACAGGGCTAAGACTTGGAAGGTGACTACAGATACCTAGATCGTTGACGAGGCTCTCTTGGTTGGCGTTTCAAAGAAAATGTGCCTTTTTTTCTCTTTATATTGACTCAGATTCTCACAATTGACACATCATCACAGCACTACCTTTTTTCCTGGGGTAAGGGTATTTGGCCTGAGTTTTGTATTTCCTACAGACCTCAGTGAGTCATATGAGAATGTATCAAAGCAACCTAGAAGGTGGGAATGCTCACCACAGTGGTGTTCCTGTAAATATGGTGTTAGAAATCTTTGGGAAGGCTGGGCATGGTGGCTCACACGTGTAATCCCAGCACTTTGGGAGACCCAGGTGGGTGGATCACCTGAGGTCAGAAGTTCAAGACCAGCCTGGCCAACATGGTGAAACCCTGTCTCTACTAAAAATACAAAAATTAGCTGGGCATGGTGGTGAGCACCCTGTAATCCCAGCTACTCCAGAGACTGAGGCTGGAGAATTGCTTGAACCTGGGAGGCGAAGGTTGCAGTGAGCCAAGATTGCGCCATTGCACTCCAGCCTGGGTGACAAGAGCGAAAGTCCGTCTCAAAAAAAGAAAAGGAAAAAAAAGAAGAAATCTGTGGGAAAGTTCATTGACTGTTGCATGTAGAATTAAAGAAGAATGAATCAGTGAAGCAGGATGACTGCACTTACCTTTATGTGAAGAGCTAAGAAGACTTCATTCTATCTTGCTTCCGACAGATGTTGGTTCCTAAGACTTAAGTTGGCCTCTTTTCTTGGTACTCATTGTTTGAACCTGATGGATGGACTTTTTCCATTCTCTGGGCATCTCCTTCTCCTAAAGCCTTCAGAGTCAGACAGCATAAGGGTGGTTCATCGTTGGTAATTTCCTTTCTTTGTTCCCAGTGTGATCTCTTCGAATTCATGGACTTAACAATACTATTTATATGCTGATGACTCACAGATTTCTCTCTACAGGCTGGATATTTTCTTATCCTCCTACATTTGCCTGGGAATTTCTTGGAGATCTAATAGCTAACTCAAACTTCAAGTCATCCTTGCTTCACCATTTCACTCATCCCACAAATGCAGTCCATTTAGCAAGTTTAGTCTTCTCCTTATATCCCAAGGTCCTCTACTCCTTTCTCTAACAGTTATTTTCACTCAAGCTTCGATGTCCATTATCTCTTACCAAAATTATGATAGTTTTCTCTAATAGACTCTCAGTCCTTTACTCTTGTTTCTATTCTCCACATAATACCCTTAAGGAATTTATTTTACTATTTTTATTTATAAAAATGAATATGGGAGTTAGGGGCAGGAGTCAATGTTTCTAGCCCCTCACCTCCAAAATCCCTAAACATTAAGATAAACATCAGAAACATCTTGATTCTTAAAGACTTCAGGTTTCGACAAAAGTGTGGAAGGTAATTAAAGCTTCATAAAAGAAGGTAAATCTTAGTTGGAAGATGGAAATATCTAAATTATGGTCTAAAAATGCTATATGATATAGCAAATTTATACTCATTCACAGGGCACAAGCCTAAAAATATTTATGCTGTAATATTTAAGACATGGTCAGTGTTAGTTACTGAAAAACATACACACAGGATGTTGCTTTTAAATTGGAAATCAGGACATGTCATCCTGCTCCCACTATCATTGGAAATGGCATCCTGTTACTGTTAGCACAAGATCCAAATTCTTTTCAGGATCCTCCTACAAAGGAGCATTCCATGATTTCTGCCTAGATGTTTTTGTTTATTTATTAATGAAAAATGTTTTGGTATAACATACATATAATGTAATTCTACAGCTAGGTAACTTTCTAGTCAGCACACTGTGCAACCAGCACCTAGATCAAGAATCAGGAGTTCTGTGCAGAATGGCATTGGGTGAATCTTACACTGTTTATCTGCTTTACATTCAGGCCATTATACTTACTGTCCCTACGTATGTTTTTTAGGAATATCTTTTTTTTTTTTTTTTTTTTTTTTTTGAGAAGGAGTCTCGCTCTGTCACCCAGGCTGGAGTGCAGTGGCCAGATCTCAGCTCACTGCAAACTCCGCCTCCCGGGTTTACGCCATTCTCCTGCCTCAGCCTCCCGAGTAGCTGGAACTACAGGCGCCCGCCACCTCGCCCGGCTAGTTTTTTGTATTTTTTTAGTAGAGACGGGGTTTCACCGTGTTAGCCAGGATGGTCTCGATCTCCTGACCTCGTGATCCGCCCGCCTCGGCCTCCCAAAGTGCTGGGATTACAGGCTTGAGCCACCGCGCCCGGCCGAGGAATATCTTTATTTATTTTTTCTTTTCTGCTTTTGAAAATGCTTATCTCCAAATGGTCTAGACTTAATGAGAAGTTCCAAAATAATATACAAATTTCTTGCACATTCTTTTTGCAAGTTTCCCAAAATATAATATTTTACCAATTTGCTTTATCTATACACACACACCACACACAGGTACATTTTTTCTGAACTCTTTATTACTCGTGTGTATTTCATAGAAAGGGCATTCTTTTGTATAATCAGAATACTGTGATCAAAATAAAAATATTGACATTGATACAGTATTATTATCTAAAATACAGAGCTTACTCAAATTTAACCATCTTACTAATATTTTTTATAGTAAATGGGAAAAGAAGCCCTTTTCTGGACCTCTTCTTGTTATCTCACTTACTCTGTTGTGCATACACTAGCTTTCATAACATCCAGAAGTCAGAGCTTGCTAATTATAACCCATTCTTTTGGAAAGAAATCATATGGATGCAATGAATGTGCAGTGAATACTTGTAAACTACTCATGACCATACCTGAGAGAACTCATGCGGGAAAGAAATCCCAGGAATATCATGATTTTAGGAGAGCCCTTCCCAGTGAGTTAAAGCTCATTGCTCATCAGCAAACTCAAACAGGAGTGAGACCCTACTGATGTAATCAATGTCATAAAGCCTTCATTGCAGATTCAGGGCTTGTGTGTCATCAGAAAACTCATCATAGAGAAGGGAAAGTCTGTACGTGCAGTAAATGTGGAGAAGTTTTCCCTTGGAAGTCTAAACTCATTTTACATCAAATAAATCATTCAGGAGAGAGACCATTCATTTGCAAAGTATGTGATAAAGGCTTCGTGGTTAGGACACATATCACTGTACATCAGAGAGCTCACACAGGAGAGAAACCATATGCTTGCTCAGATTGTGAGAAAGCCATCTCAAAAAAGGCTTTACTCATGATTCATCAGTGAATTCACACAGGAGAGATACCCTATTAATGCGTTCAATGTCAAACAGCTTTGAAGACCAGATCTGAGCTCAATTATCATCAGAAAGTTTTTCATAGAAAAGGAAAATTCTAGGGATGCAGTAAATGTGGGAAAGCTTTTCCTTGGAAGTCAAACCTCATTTTGCATCTCAGAACACATTCAGGAGAGAGACATTTCAGGTGCAAAGTCTGTCATAAAGCCTTCATTGTTAGAACACAGCTAACTATACATCAGAGAACTCACACAGGACAGAAACCATATGCTTGCTTGGATTATGAGAAAGCCTTCTCGAAAAAGGCTCAGCTTATGAAGCATCAGTGAATTCACACAGGAGAAAGACCCTATAGATGCAGTGAATGTCAAGAAGCTGTCATCTGGAAGTTGGATCTCAACAATCATAAGAAAACTCATCATGCAGTAAGGAAATCCCATGAATGCAGTGAATGTGGGAAGGTTTTATCCTCCCAAAAAAAACTTTGTTATACATTGGAGAACCCATACAGGTGAGAAACCAATGCAATGTATGTGATAAAGCCTTCACATTAAAGGGAAATATCATTGTATATCAGAGAACTCATACAGGAAATAAATAATATGAATGCTGAGACTGTGATAGGGCCTTCTCCAGTAAAGTATATGTCATGAGTCATCAGCCAGTTCACACAGGAGAGAGACCCTATCAATGCAATGAAGGTCAACAAGCTTTCACCCAAAAGACAGGTCTCACTAAGGATTGTAAAACTTGCCATGCAAGAATGAAATCTTATGGATGCAGCGAATATGGGAAGGTTTTGTCCTATAAGTTAACTCTCATTATATAACAGAGAACCTATACAGGTGAGAAACTCTTCATATATAGTGTGTGTGATAAAGCTATCATGGTTGAATCCTGTCTCACTGTACATCAGAGAATTCATACAGGAGAGAAACCATATAAATGCTGTGATTGTAAGAAAGCATTCGCTATTTTGTGAACTCTCATTGGTCACCAGAGAACTCACACAGGAAAGAGGCCCTGTAGATGCAGTAATGTCAAAAAGCTTCACTCAGAAATCGGCTCTTATTAATCATCAGAAGACCCAGCATAAAGGAAGAAAGTCTTTCATGCAGTGACTTGGAATATGAGAAAGCGTTTTTGATTAGTCACATCAGCTCAGACATAATAGAAGTTCCATGAATACTATGATTATAATGGGCCCTTCTGGAACTCCTGTGGGAGAGAAATCTTATAGATGCAATGAATATTTTAAGCCTTCTTTTTTGAAGATATCCCTCATTTACCATAGGGATCTCACCAAGAAGAATGATTGGCCAGGCGCAGTGGCTCATGCCTGTAATCTCAGCACTTTGGGAGGCAGGCAGATCACTTGAGGTTGGGAGTTCGAGACCAGCCTGGCCAACATGATGAAGCCCTGTCCCCACTAAAAATACAAAAAAAAAAAAAAAAAAAAAAATTAGCCAGGTGTGGTGGTGCACGCCTGTAATCCTAACTACTCAGGAGGCTGAGGCAGGAGAATCTCTTGAAACTAGGAGGTGGAGGTTGCAGTGAGCTGAGATTGCACCAGTGCACTCCAGCCTGGGTGACAGAGTGAGACTCTGTCTAAAAAAAAAAAAAAAAGGGGCGGGGGAGAGAGACAGTCATAATGAGTGCAGTTACTGTCAAAGGAGCTTATTAGAAAATGAGAGGCTCTGCATTTAGTAGGCAGCACCTGTGGATGTAATGAAAATGATAAGTCATTCTCAAATTATATTTGTTACACATTAGGGTATTCATTCAGGAGAAGGACCTACAGATCGAGTGAATGCAGGAAAGCTAAGAAGAATCACACCTCATTGCAGGTAAAAATTCAAATCTCATGAACGTTTTTACAATGAGAACTTTCTCCAGAAAGTCAAAACTCTTTGAATATCTTGTTTAAGAGAGAAATCTCATAGATACAGTGAATGTGATTGTGATAAAGTCTTCCCAGTTAATGTTTATCTTCCTTAGTGTAGCAAACTCATACAAGAGGAAACCCCCATTAATGCAGTAAATGTAGTAAAACCTTCATGTAGATACCAAAGGTCACTAATTATATCAGCAAACCCATGTAGTAGATAGGTCCTTCTGAAACGGAATGTGGAAAGCTTTTGAAAGTGACATATACATCAGGTACTTAAATCAGAAGGGAAAACGATAGAGTTAAACTTGGCCATTGGCCACAAAACCCATTGCATAGCAGGAAAGAATTGCAGTGATTGTCTAAAATTCTTACTTAAAATTCAGAGCTCCTGAATTTCCCCCTAACTCACTTATCAGAGAGATCCTATTCTCAAAGAAGGCAATAATATATAGGTTCAATGCAGGTATAAAATCCTAATGGAGCCATATCTATTCTGCTTCAGCAGATTCATACATTTACCTAAAAGCTATGGTTATAGTCACAGGAAATAGTTCCTGTGGAGGATTAGATAGCATTAAACATCATAAGTTTTTAAATATAGGAGCAGAATTTGCTCCATACAGAGATTTTATGAACGCAGTGAAAGTGGTAAAAGCATCAGTAATAAGTTATTTTTTTCATGGATTCACTTCTTTACATCCTACCATGTCTTAAATTGTGAAGCATCTTGTGATCTGGAATGTCAAAGTAATTGTCAGGGCTTTTTAAATGTGTGATGGCACTTTAGATTTGAGTAATTATACTTGCCTGTATATATAATTTTACAATGGTTTTGCATTATTATAGAAAGGATTCCAGAAAATATTCTACAAATATTAGACATTTCATTGTCAAATATTCCTTTTGAATATATGAAAAATAAGAATATAATAAGGATTAGTCAAATAGTGACAAAGGATTTTAGGGGTTATGTTGTGGGCTGTACTATGTGACATGGACTTTATATATTTATAAACTTAATATTGTTTATTTGGAATTATATGAAGAAACAATTTTCAGGGTTAAAGAAATTCTCAACATAAGACAAAATGTTGAATAATACAAGGTAGTGCAAATAAAATGTTTTTTTATGAATCAAAATGTCTTGTAATACATAATTTGACTCATTATTAAGGAGTTTAAAGGATTATACCACTTAAGTGTGAATTCCTTATTTTTACTGTCATTTGTAGTATTTTTGCTAACTGTGATGATCCATCACAAGTAAAAGTTTACATTTTTCTAGAGCCTTGTGACTCTGAAACATCCAAAGATTATAAAAGATTTACCTAAAATTTTTATTTTTTTATTTTTTATTTTTTATTTATTTATTTTTTTGAGGCGGAGTCTGGCTCTGTCGCCCGGACTGGAGTGCAGTGGCCGGATCTCAGCTCACTGCAAGCTCTGCCTCCTGGGTTTACGCCATTCTGCTGCCTCAGCCTCCCTAGTAGCTGGGACTATAGGTGCCCGCCACCTCGCCCGGCTAGTTTTTGTATTTTTAGTAGAGACGGGGTTTCACCGTGTTAGCCAGGACGGTCTCGATCTCCTGACCTCGTGATCCGCCCGTCTCGGCCTCCCAAAGTGCTGGGATTACAGGCTTGAGCCACCGCGCCCGGCTACCTAAAATTTTTAAAATCCAGCGACACATAAGAGTGATGGAAGAAAAAAGCATGAGGTTAATATGAGGTGAGTTTATGGCTATATATTTCAAGTTTGTGTCACACAGAAACTTTTGATTTGTTATGATAATATGCCATTGCTTTGGTGGTTCCTCAAAAACTTAAATCCAGAATTACCATATGACCCAGGAATTCCATTCCTAAGTAAAATACCCATGAGAATTGAAAACAGGTACTCAACCAAATATTTGTCCATGAATGTTTATAGCACTGTTCACAATAGCCAAAATAGCATTTGGTTGAAAAACTCAAATGCTTGTCGAAGGATGAATAAATAAAATGTGCTACATGCCTGTACACATGAATACATAAATGAATATTCAGCTGTACAAATGAATGAAGTACTGATGACATGTTGCATGAATGAGCCCCAAAAACATTATACTAAGTGAAAGAAGCCAAATGCAAATTCCACATTTTATACTTTCATTTATATCAAATCCTCTGAATAGGTAAATCCATAGAGAAATAAAGCAAATTAGTGGTTACTGGGCACTAGAGGGGAAGGGAGAATGGAAACCATCTGTGTAGTATATAGTATGTATGGGGTTTTCTTTTAGAATGATGAAAATGTTTTTGAACTAGTTAGAGATGGTGGTTGCATAATATTGTAAATGTACTAAACTTCACTGAATTGTACACTCTGAAATTGTTAATATTTGAATTTTTATATGAAGAAAACTATATTTAAAAAGAAAAATATTGCATGAACTCTGGCACTTCAAATGACCTTTTTTTTTTTTTAACAAAATGAGACTTACTTGACTGAATCGTCTATAAAACTTCTAGTGAGTATTCTAGTTATTAAAAATCAAGGTTTTTATTACCTCCATGTGAAATAACTGACCTATTTTAGTTATCAGTGAAACCTATTGTTTTGCAAGGAATTCTGTAAAAATGTACCAGCAAAGTCTTGCTTATTTTTTTCTCCAGATTTTTGCCCCTTCCCCACTTTGTTTGACAGTTGTCAAGAAACCTTTTCTTCACCATTTTATTATGAAAATCTTCAGACATAAAGATGTTTAAGGAATACTAAAGTAAACACTAATTTGGATTTGACCATTGCAACATTTTTCTGTGTGTGTTTGTGTGTGTCATATATTCTGACAACCTCCTATTCACCCTGGTGGGTGAGGGAGGGATCCCCTACCCTAAATGGTAAGGCATGGCTGAACACAACACCTGACACTGGCTAGTTGAAATTGACAGCAGTTTATTAGTCACAGATACTCACAGCCTGAGAGGGATGGTCATTGCATATAGGTATTGCACTCAGGAATAGAGTGAACAGGCACGGAGATTGTGGGAAGTAGGCTTTATAGTAATGGAGAGGGTGATGTGCCCATGGTTTCCGTGGAAGAATGCAATTGCTTTGTATAATTCCATGGGCTGAATATCGATTGAGGACCACGTTGGGTGCAGCTTGTTCACCTGATTGGGAAGTTGGCTGGCTGGGAGCCTTTCCTGTGCAGTGGAGCCTTTCCTGTGCAGAGCATATCTGGTGAGAGTAAGGGAATTCAGCAATAGGCTTTCAGGGCTCTGTAAAGCTCAGAGACTAAAAGGCCGGACACAGTGGTCTGCACCTGTAATCCCAGCACTTTGGGAGGCCAAAGTTGGAGGATCCCTTGAGCCCCAGAGTTTGAGACCAGCCTGGGCAACACAGCGAGACTCCATCTCTATAAAACATTTAAAAATAATAATTTTAGAAAGATTTAAAAGCAGCACATGAGATAATAGGTTCTTAGAGTTCTGTGTATGTGTGTGTGTGTGTACAGATATATATGTATCTTGTGTGTGTGTGTGTGCAGATATATATGTATCTATGTATTTCTGGTGAGCAGCCTGAAAGCTACAGTCACTTGCCACTTGAGCAGTTTTCAGACAGTCACCCACCTGAGAACTGGTGGATGGATGAGGTTCAAAGACAGAGCTTTGAAGAACATTGGTTTATCCTGTTTTCTGTATTGGTTCACCAACCTACTAATAAAAATCTTTGTTCTTATACATGTAGAGGCCCTTCGGCATATCCCCAATTCTGTCAAGATACAAAATTGTGGTCTATGCGCTTCTAAAAATCCTGAAACGTCTACTACAAAATACACATTTATTCTCTTTTCTTTCTTTCTTTCTTTCTTTCTTTCTTTCTTTCTTTCTTTCTTTCTTTCTTTCTTCTTTCTTTCTTTCTTTCTTTCTTTCTTTCTTTCTTTCTTTCTTTCTTTCTTTCTTTCTTTCTTTCCTTCCTTCCTTCCTTCCTTCCTTTTTTTTTTTTTTTTTGGAGATGGAGTCTCGCTCTGTCGCCAGGCTGGAGTGCAGTGGCATGATCTCGGTTCACTGCAGCCTCCAGCTCCCGAGTTCAAGCAATTCTCCTGCCTCAGCCTCCTGAATAGCTGGGATTACAGGCGTGTGCCACGACACCCAGCTAATTTTTGTATTTTTAGTAGAGATGGGGTTTTGCCATGTTAGCCAGGATGGTCTTGATCTCTTGACCTCATGTTCTGCCTGCCTCGGCCTCCCAAAGTGCTGAGATTACACAAAATACACATTTCTATTGACTTTCCCGGATGTTGTGTTCATGGGACTCATGGTTGGAGCTAGTATCTACATGGTACTCCTCCTACATAGACACCACTGGAGAGTGAGGCATACTCACACCCTCAGCAACTCCTACAGATTCTCCCCTGAGGCAAAAGCCATTCAAATCATGCTGCTTCTAGGAAGTACTTTCATTTTGTTTTACTTCTTCAATTTTGTCCTGCTCATTTATAATGCTGTTCTTTTCCAATCAAGCCTCTGGCTGCAGCATACTACCACCTTTCAGGCAGCATGTTATCCCTCCCTCAGCCCCCTGATCTTGATGCTTTGAGGTCTCTGAGCACCAAGTTTCTGGTCTTAAATGGTGAAAAAAAAATCCAAAATTACTGATGGTCCTGTTCACAACAGTGCCTCTTCTTCAAAGAATCTGGTTATTCACTTAATAAAGCAAGGATGTGTGAAAGGGGCCAGCCTCTCCACACCTGTGGGTGTTTCTCGTCAGGTGGGACGAGAGGCTGAGAAGAGAAGTAAGACACAGAGACAAAGTATAGACAAAGAACAGTGGGCCCAGGGGACTGACGCTCAGCATACGGAGGACCTGCGCCGGCACCAGTCTCTGAGTTCCCTCAGTATTTATTGATCACTATCTTTACTGTCTTGGAGAGGAGAATGTGGCAGAACTATAGGGTAATAGTGGGGAGAGGGTCAGCAGGAAAACATGTGAGCAAAGGTCTCCGTGTCATAAATAAGTTTAAGGAAAGGTGCTGTGCTTTGATGTGCACGTACACAAACATCTCAGTGCATTAAAGAGCAGTATTTGCCGCCAGCATGTCTCAACTCCAGCCCTAAGGCGGTTTTCTCCTAGCTCAGTAAATAGAACACACAATCGGGTTTTACACCAAGACATTCCATTCCCAGGGACGTGCAGGAGACAGATACCTTCCTCTTATCTCAGCTGCAAAGAGGCCTTCCACTTTCACTCATCCTCCTCACACAGACCCTTATCGGGTGTCGGGCTGGGGGATGGTCAGGTCTTTCTCTTCCCACGAGGCCATATCTCAGGCAATCACATGGGGAGAAAGCTTGGACAATACCTGGCTTTCCTAGGCAGAGGTCCCTGTGGCCTTCTGCAGTGTATTGTGTCCGTGGGTACTCGAGATAGAGAATGGCGATGACTTTTACCAAGCATACTGCCTTCAAGCACTTTTTTAATGAAGCACATCCTGCACAGCCCTAAATCCATTAAACCTTGAGTCAACACAGCATATGTCTCTGCAAGCACAGGGTTGGGGCTAGGGTTACAGATTAACAGCATCTCAAGGCAGAAGAATTTCTCCTATTACAGAACAAAATGGAGTTCCTTATGTCTACTTCTTTCTACATAGACACAGTAACAGTCTGAACTGTCTTTCTTTTCCCCACAGATGTGTGGATGTCTAGAATATGACAGACATGCACCTAAGATACGGATAATTAAATGATTTGCATGACATTGACTTAGCGACTAGAGGCTTTACTCAGAAAGCAGGCATATAACCAAATAAACACAAACTGTGTGTTAGCATTATTCTGATGCTCTCTGTATTTTTCCTTTGAGATACTTGATGGAAGCATGGAGGTGAGGTTGGGAACAAATAATCTGGGGATATATTTGAATTTTTAACAGTTCATTAGCACAACTATTAAATTGGTGCAGTATTATGTATTGATAAACAGTAATGGCTTTGTGCATCAACTGTATAACCCATGGTAAACCATTTAATCATTAGAAGAATTAGGGTATTTACTTGTAAAATTAATAAATTTTATCCTAGAGATTACTGTGCAAAAAATAAATTACAGGATAAGGCGTGATGTCCAGAATAGCAGAGGCAAGGCCTCTGTATATCCATTCTTCATTAAATCAACATAAATATCATCACAGTCAATTTTGGAAAATAACCAAAGGCTTACAATATTTTGAACAGCATTTTTTTTTTTTTTATTTTTTAAGAAAAACGTTTTGAACTTCATTAAAAATACTGGGGTATGTGGAATTTTGGCCTACTTCCATATCCCTTTCCCCAGATCTGCATTACCTTGGGAAAACAGCAGCCTCAGAACCACAGTAGCCGTGAAAACCATCAGCCTTGCAACCAGCACCCTTACATCAGAGGAGACAAATAAGCTTGGAAATCCTCAAAAAGCCTCATACTCAGAGCAATGTCATTATGTATCTTATCTTACAGCTCCGTGATGCAGTTCCATTCTTTGTCCTAAGTCATTCTTTCACCTGACTCAAAGCTGACTCGAAAGGAAAAGTACGATACTAGGGCACTGGTAAAAAAAAATATCAGCTTCAATTGTTTAACATGGTAGTAGCCTAAGCCTGCAGTACCGTTAGGGAGCAAACAAGAGGTCTGAAAAATTGTTAAAGGGACATCTGAAGAACAAGTTGTTAATAGGGAGGTCTTGAATACTCTGACATATTCCTGAGGATCTAGAAGGCCCAACACATACACAGGGATGTGTGCATGCCCTTGAGATACCTGAGGGTACCAGTAGTTCACCTCTGGCTGATCTTGAAGCCCTTGAGAAAAAGGAAGAGAAGGCTAAAGTAGACTTATAAACTGCTTGAGCATTGAAGTAGACACACACATACACACACACACACACACACACACACACACACACACAGCGCCCTCAGCAAAGAGTGGAAAACTTACCGGCTCAAAGAAATGAAGGAAATCTTGATTCATCATTAGCTAACCAAGAAGAGACTTCAAGTGACTGCACACTGCAGGGAATACATGAATTACTCCAGGAATGCCACTAAACAAACTGCAGCAACAACAGCAACAATAAACCCTGGGCAGAGAGGGAGTCTGATTTCCAAAGTAACAACTTTATATGATCTAAAATTTCTACATTCAACAAAAATTTGTGACACACAAAAAATCAGAAAAGTATAGTCCATACTCAGGGAATGAGGTTGTCAACTGAAACTACCCCTGAAGAGGCTCATGCGCCAGACTTAATATGCGAAGATTAAAAGTCAGCTATGTTAAATATGTTCAAGGAGCTGAAGCAAACCATGTATAAAGACCTACGAAGTAGCAGCAAAGATAACAGGTCTCAACAACAGATCTGAGCTGGCAGAAGGGAGAATAAGCAAACACGGAGCTGGGTCAATGGAAATCACCAGTCTGTGGAACAGGAAGAAGTGAAACAGAAAAAAAGTGAAAAACATAAAGTGAATGGACCCTCAGAAACATATGGCATACCTTCCAGCATACCAACATATATGTAATGTAAGTCTCAGAGCATGAATAAAGGGAATAAGAAACAGAATATTTGAAGAAATAATGGCCAAACCTTCCCAAATTTGATGAAAATTATTCTGTTCATCTAAGAAGGTCAATACATTTCAAATAGGCTGGCACTATGGCTCTCACCTGTGAACCCAGTACTTTGGGAAGCCGAGATTGGAGGATTGCTTGAGTCCAGGAGTTCAAGAGAAGCATGGGCAACATAGCGAGACCTCATCTTTTAAAAAAAAAAAAAAAATGGCTGGGCATGGTGGCGCATGCCTGTAGTCCCAGCTACTCAGGAGACTGAGGCAGGAGGATTGCCTGAGCTCAGGAGGTCAAGACTACAGTGAGCCATGATCGTGCCACTGCACCCCATCTGGAGTGACAGAGTGAGATCCTGTCTCAAAAAAAAAAAAAAAAAAAAAATCTAAATAGCATAAATTCATTACCTTCTCCACAGGCTTCCATCCTGGTAAACTAAACAGAAACCTGGTCTTTCCCAGATGGGTGCAGAATGGATTATTATCAGATGAGCACTGAGAATATTTATGCCAATGATATATGATAGACAGAACCTCCACTTTATTCTTGGATTTCCTGCTACACAGAAAACAAGCAACCCAAGAATCAATTATGTACAATCTAGTATCAGTCACTGGTAGATTTCTCAAGGTTTTTATTATAAAAATTTTCAGACATATAGAAAAACTTAAAAGAATAGTATAGCAGAGACCCTTACATCACATAGATTCAACAAATGTTAATTTTTGCCATATTTGCTTTATTTTCTACCTATAATCTATCACTCTTCTATCCAATTTGCTTCTTTTGACTGAACTATTTGAAGGTAAATAGCAGACATCATAACCCTTCACCCACAGATGCCTCAACTTGGATCTTACAATAATGTATTGTCTTACAAAGCACAACACCGTCATGATGTCAATCCTTTAAGGGTGTGGTACTTAAGAAAGAAGGGGGCTGGCCGGGCGCGGTGGTTCAAGCCTGTAATCCCAGCACTTTGGGAGGCCGAGACGGGCGGATCACAAGATCAGGAGATCGAGACCATCCTGGCTAACCCAGTGAAACCCCGTCTCTACTAAAAAATACAAAAAACTAGCTGGGCAAGGTGGTGGGCGCCTGTAGTCCGAGCTACTCGGGAGGCTGAGGCAGGAGAATGGCATAAACCCAGGAGGCAGAGTTTGCAGTGAGCTGAGATCCGGCCACTGCACTCCAGCCTGGGCGACAGAGCGAGACTCCGTCTCAAAAAAAAAAAAAAAGGGGGGGCTTACACACTGAAGAAGACTAGCAAGCTGAAAAAGAGATACTTAGTCTCAATGAAAGTTTCAAGCAAGAAAGCAACAGTGAGACTTTCTGAAGCCAAGAAGCCCACAGATCTGGGGATATTATAGAAGGTAGCAACAGAGCCTTCATTATATTTAAAGATCATATGGCCAGGTTCAGAACCAGGCTCTGCTACATAGACTCCCATACAGTTACCTGTTCTGGAAACTGGACAGCCACTATCCTCTAGATTGGTCCAGTTGAGGACTGAAATCCTCTAATGCATCTGTAAAAAGACGAATACAATGCAGATCACCCAAGATCCAGCAGGTAAAAGAGAAAGAGAATAAATGTTAAATCTTAGGATAGTGCCATGTTTACATGAGATAACTGGCTCCTGGCTCACCTTTTACTTGTGGCTGGCCAAAAATTGTCCCTATGGGGAAGTTTGAGATAGTGGGTTCTAAGAAGTATCTGTAATTGCTGAGCAGACCACTGAAGACCCAATGGTGTTGAGTTAGAGAAAGGGAGTAAGGAGTAGGAAGTAAGAAAACTGTGTTTTGGGTCAGGGCCCATCACCCAGCTCATGCCTATAATCCCAGCACTTTGGTGAAGGGGTGGCCTGCCCCTCCACACCTGTGGGCGTTTCTCATTAGGTGGAATGAGAGACTTGAGAAAAGAAGTAAGACACAGAGACAAAGTATAGAGAAAGAAAAGCGGGGCCCAGGGGACCGGCGCTCAGCTTACAGAGGACCCATGCCAGCACCGGTCTCTGAGTTCCCTTAGTATTTATTGATAATTATCTTTACCATAGAAAAGATAAGGGAGTGGCTGGACAATAGGATCATTGTAGGGAGGAAATCAGCAATAAGACGTATGAACAAAAATCCCTGTGACATGAATAAGTTTAAAGGAAAATACTGTGCCTTGAGATGGATATGCAAACTCTCCATAAACCTTTTAGCAGCATTGCTCCAGCAAGTCCCACCTTATTCCTAAAGGCGGTTTTCTCCTTGCTCAGTAAACAAAGCATACAATCGGGTTTTACACCGAGATGTTCTATTGCCCAGGGACGGGCAGGATTTTTAACCAGCAAGCTGCCTTCAGGTACTTGTTTAACAAAGACACATCCTGCACAGCGCAAAATCCATTAAACCTTGAGTCACCACAGCACATGTCTCTTGCAAGGACAAGTTTGGGGGTAGGGTCACAGATTAACAGCATCTCAAATACAGAACCAAATGGAGTCTCTTATGTCTACTTCCTTCTATATAGACACAGTAACAAGCTGATCTCTCTTTCTTTTCCCCATATTTCCCCCTTTTCAACAAAACCACCATTGTCATCATGACACCGTGATTACATACTTCACAAGGTAATAAAATATCACAAAGCAAGTGGAGGCAGGATGAGATCACAGGATGGTGTTAAAATTAAAATTGCTAACGAAATTTTGGGCACGCATTGTCATTGATAACATCTTATCAGGAAACGGTTTGAGAGCAGACAACCTGATTGACCAAAATTTATTAGGTAGGAATTTCCTCGTCCTAATAAGCCTGGGAGCACTATAGGAGACCGGGGATTATTTCATCCCTTCGGCTTCAACCGTAAAAGGTGGCACGCTTCCAAGGGGGTCGTTTATAGGCCTACCCTCAGAGCGCATTCTCTTTCTCAGGGATATTCCTTGCTGAGAAAAAGAATTCAGTGATATTTCTCCTATTTGCATTTAAAAAGAGAAGAAATATGGCTCTGATCCGTCCGGTTCACCGGCGGCCAGTTCAAGGTTACCTCCCTTGTTCCCTGAACACCGCTGTTATCCTGTTCTTTTTTCAAGATGCCCAGATTTCGTATTGTTCAAACACACATGCTCTGCAAACAATTTGTGCAGTTAAGGCAATCATCACAGGGTCCTGAGGTGACTTATATCCTCCTCAGCTTACAAAGAAGATGATGGGATTAAGAGATTAAAGACACACATAAGAAATTACAAAAGTATTAATTTTGGAGAACTAATAAATGTCCATGAAATCTTCACATTTTACGTTTCTCTGCCGTGGCTTCAGCCAGTCCCTCCATTCAAGGTCCCTGACTTCCCGCAACATTCTCCCTCCCTTTTCCTCTATATAAATGTGCCATGGTGATGAAGGCTTGTTCGTTCTCTTGATTTTGACGCAGGATTCTTCGACTGGTCCGGCACACTAAAAACAAGCCGATTAAACAGAGACACATAATTCCAAAATTTACTGCAGTAGAGTTCCCGATAGACTTAATCCAAGTCATGGGGTTTAATCCATAAAGATTTTTTGCCACTTGATCTAACGCCTCAGCTCCAGGCACAATATTTAAGTGACTTTGAGAGGCTTCAAAAATTTGTTCTTTTAATTTAGAAATGTCTAAAGTGAGATTATCTTCTCTTCCCTGTAAATGGTGTCTAACCATGTCCCAGTGATGTTTAGACTCATTATAAACTTGGAGTGTAATACAAAAATCTGACGTATTCCAGTCACACTGTAACTGGAAACGTTCCAAGCTCATGAGTGTATCTCCCATCCAAATGACAGTTTGTCTAAGATCATTAATTTGATTTGCCAATTTTTGATCGATACCAGATTGTGAATTCCACAACCTTGTGGAATTCTTTTGCCAATTGTCAACAAAGCTTACTGTCTGAACAGAAGAGTGCAATGCGACTCCTGCCACAGCGGCTGTAGATGTGACTGCAATTAATCCCATAATCACTGCAATTAAAGTAAAAATGAATCTTTTGGATCTATTTAAAATGCCTTTTAATACTTCAGTCAAAATATGGATGGATGGCGAGGCCTCCCATGGTCGATCCATGGACACAGGGATCCACACGCCTTCTCTTGCTCTCACTAGCAGAATACGGTGCTGCCAATCAAAAGTCGAATCAATGCAAGTAAACAATTTGCAATTTTCACAAGTTATAGTTTGGGAGTCTGGTTTAATAACTATATTTCCTATGACTAACATATAAGGGGGTTTTACACAACTTTGTAAAGGAACTGTTAGACTGGAATTTAGGTTGATAGAGTAAAATGGCTTATAATCTCTTGTTTCTATAGTTTGGTTTCCAGACCAAATTCTAAGGTGGTATGAAGCTACAGTAAGCCTCTGTAATTCTGGATGTTCAGGACCAAACACCGGACTTATTATATTTGGTCTTGGAGTAGAGATTCCCTTTTCTCCCCATTTCCAAGGGTAGAAAGACTGTAATTTTTTGTGTTTATGTTTGTCTACATTTTCTGTTAAGTCACTATCAACAGTTGGACTCACTAGTGCACTGGGACAGAATTGAGTTTGTCCTGTGCAATCGTGGTAGAATTGACCTCGAGGTGCCCAATCTATAACAGTTCCGAATGTATTGTTTTGTAAAATCACCCTACTATCGGCCTCACATTCTTCCCAAACTAAATCTTTTGATTCTTTGGAAATCTCCTTGGGGCAAGGTTTCCCTTTTGGCCAAAATTTTAATGATCTTTGATAAGAGAAGTCTTGTAAATAGTTTACCTGTGGTTTGAGTGACATTTCGCTTACCATGTGATAAGTAAATTTACAGGTGGGATTGAGAGTAGGTACTTCTACCAACCAATTTTGGATAGCAGGCATTAAACATCCTGGTGCTTTCCCTAGACATATAGGAGGATAATGATACCCAATGGAAATATTTATCATCATTCCTTTTTCCTCCGGTTTGGCAGGGCAACGATCATCTGTGGGACCAGCTACCCACACACTATTATTAACATATACTTCAATAGGATTATCCATCCATGTGACTGCCCGAATTAAAGGTGGGAAAGGCACATAGGCCCAGTAGGCATAATTAGCTGCAGCTGCTCCTGCAGGCATGGGGAGACTGACCACCGTTGATACAACCATTAAAGCTGCAAGCAGCATTTTTTCTGAGGTGTGTGTCACCTTGTGCTAGCTAGGCTTTTTCTAGCTAACAGTGTCAGCTTCTTTAACTGTGCCCAGGTCGGCAGCTCCGCCTTCTTGGTGTGTGGTGACTTCATCTGTTTTTCTGATATCACCACTTGACTCATCCTGCGAGTCAATGGTGCTCGATTGCGGTGTTTCCGTCTCCGTGGAGGCGCTTTTCTTTGCATCTCCGCTGGGTTCATTGTAGAACTTCAAATGTCTAGTGGGTATCCAAACAGGAAGCTGATTTTCTCCTGGTGAAACACAAGCAAAACCTCTTCCCCAGGTTCTCACCTTCCCTATTTCCCATGTCCTGTTTGTGTTGTCTTTCCACCAAATCAGTTTTCCTTCATGCGGGCTGTTCTTTTTACCAGTAAGATGTTGTTCTGCAGAAGTAGTAGTCTGATTTCTATAAATGTTTAAAAAATTTAAAGTATAGAGTGCTAGATTAAGCTGCATCTGAGGAGAGGTACACTCCTTACTGTCTCCCCCTTCTTTTTGTTTAACTAACTGAGTTTTGAGTGTTCTATTAGTTCTTTCAACTATGGCCTGTCCTTGGGAATTATAAGGAATTCCTGTTGTATGTGTAATATTCCACTGATTTAAGAATTTTTGGAAAGCTTTACTACAATAACCTGGTCCATTGTCAGTTTTAATTTTTTCTGGAAATCCCATTACAGCAAAACAAGATAATAAATGCTTTTTAACATGGGAAGTACTTTCTCCTGTCTGGCATGTTGCCCATATGAAATGTGAATAAGTATCAACTGTTACATGAACATATGATAATTTTCCAAATGAAAGTACATGAGTAACATCCATTTGCCATAATGCATTAGGACACAGACCTCTGGGATTAACTCCTGCCTCTTGAGTGGGCAGGTGTAGTACTTGACACTGGGTACAATGTTGTACAATATTTTTTGCCTGTTTCCATGTGACATCAAATTTGTTTTTTAATCCTGCTGCATTTACATGAGTCAAAGCATGAAGTTCTTGTGCTTTTATGAATGCAGAGGATACCAGTAAGTCAGCTTTTTCATTTGCTTTAGTTAAAGGTCCTGGTAAATTAGTGTGTGCTCGTATATGAGTAATATAAAATGGGAAATTCCTTTTTCTTACAGTTTGTTGTAACAAATTGAACAGCCGGTTTAACTGATCATCCATGCTATATTTAATTAGAGCTGTCTCAACATCCCTGGTAGCCTGTACTACATATGCAGAATCTGATATAATATTAACAGGTTGATTAAAATCTTGTAACACTGTAATGACTGCAACCAACTCTGCCCTTTGAGCTGATTGATATTGAGTTTTGATTACTCGCTCTTTTGGCCCTGTGTAAGCCGCTTTTCCATTGCTGGAACCATCAGTAAATACTGTCAGAGCATTTTCTAAAGGTTCATGTCTGGTAATTTTAGGTAAAAATCCAAGTACTCAATTTTAAAAACTGGAAGATTTTTGTTTTTGGGTAATGATTATCAATAATTCCCACAAAATCAGCAAGGCCAATCTGCCATGCACCAGAATTGATAAAGGCTTGTTTAACTTGTTCCTTGGTTAAAGTGAAGGATTAGATCTCCCAGTCAGAGAATGGGTAGTGTTAGTTGGGGCTGACAAACCCATCAAAGTTCCCACTGGTATTTGGGGACCTGCACCAGCAGGATATGTGGAACTAATTTTAGGCAAAAACTGCCTTAACTTACAGGGCATTACTGTAGTCCCAGAAGTTGTTGACTCTGATTATGGAGAAATTCAAGTAGTTTTAATGTCACAAAATCTTTGGGGTTTTGAGCTGGGAGAATATATTGCTCAATTATTGCTTATTCTCTGCAAATCACACCCTTCTCTATGAAAGGAGAAATGAGAAAATAAAGGGTTTGGGAGCACAACTATATGGGAAATCTATCTGTCCCAACCCATAGCCTCTAATAGACCCACTTGTGTAGTACAAATTAAAGGAAAGAAATTTTATGGTCTTATGGATAAGGAAGCTGATGTGTCAGTAATATCTAAAGACAGTTGGCCCCCATCCTGGCCTTTGCAATTAACTTCTACATCTGTAGTGGGAGTAGGAACAGCTCAAAGTGTTCAACAGAACCCTGAGATTTTACCATGTCTTGGTCCGGATGGACAGTCATGTACTTTTCAGTCTCATGTTGCAAATATAGCTATCAATTTATGGGGTTGAGACTTACTTACAGCATGGGATAGGAGACTTACAAATGAAAACTTTCATAACCCAGGATTTAAAATGTTGAAGAACATGGGCTATCAGAGGGGAAAAGGTTTAGGAAAATTTCTTCAAGGAAATCCTAACCCAGTATCAGTAACGGAAAAACAGAGAGAAAAGGGATAGGATGTCAGGATTTCTGATGAGGGTCATTGATATTTCTCCTCCGCCCACTGCCTTTACCATTAGAATGGCTCAGTGAAAAACCTGTATGGGTGAATCAATGGCCCCTCTCTCAGGAGAACCTGATGCAACTTCAGCAGCTAGTAAACGAACAATGGGATGCCAGACACATAACCTGGAATTCTCCAGTGTTTGTTATTCCAAAAAAGTCCAGAAGATGGCGACTACTACATGATTTAAGAGCTATTCGTGTACACATAAAACTGATGTGTGCCTTACAAAAAGTTTTACCATCTCCAGCGGCTATTCCAAGAGACTGGCCTCTTGTATAATAGATCTTGAGCATTGTTTCTTTACTACACCCTTACACGAGAAGAATAAGCCTGTTTTACCTTCTCTGTGTCTTCTATTAACCAAAGAGAACCTGTTTCCCATTATCAATGGAGAGTTTTACCCCAAGGCATGCTTAACAGGCCTACGCTATGTCAGCATTTTGTAGGACAGGCATTAAAGGAGCCTCGGAATATGTTTCCTACCGCTTATGTCGTTCATTTTATGGATGATATTCTTTTGGCCGCTCCTACAGATCAAAACCTACATCAGTTATTCAGAGAAACGAAGCAGGCTCTGACTAAATGGAATCTCAAAATAGCTCCAGAAAAGGTACAAATAACTTCCCCAGACCAATATTTAGGAATGATTGTTACAGAGAGAAGTGTACAGACTCAGAAAGTAGTTCTCCGTAAAGACAGGTTACAGACTTTAAATGATTTTCAGCAATTATTAGGAGATATTAATTGGCTACGCCCGATGTTAGGTATTGCTACCTACCAACTTACACATCTTTACCAAACCCTGCAAGGAGATTCTTCCTTCAATTCCCGGCAGCAACTAACTAAAGAGGCAGAAGCCAAATTACAGCTTGTAGAGCAAATGTTACAGCAGAGATATGCCTCATGGCTACAACCACCAAAACCTTTGCTTTTGTTTATTCTTCCTACCCCCACTCTCCAACAGGACTTTTGGGCCAGTTCATAGATGAGTCTGTAACAGTAATAGAATGGTTCCTTCTATCTAATCAAACAGTCAAAACCTTGCAAGTTTATCTTTCTTTAATTACACAAATTGTAACTATGGGCAGTCTTAGGTCACAAATGCTTATGGGATATGATCCTGACAAAATTATTGTTCCTTTAGACTCCCAGCAACAAGCTGCAGCTTGGGAAATGTCAACTGCCTGGCAAACCGCTTTCGCAGCCTTCATGGGTGCTATAGATAGATAACCATTACCCTCAGACAAAATTTACATTTAATAAAATCCATTCTTTCATTCTTCCTGTGATTAGTCATCACAAACCTATTCCAGGTGGGCACACTTGTTGTACTGATGGTTCTTCCAAAGGTCATGCCGCTATCTATGGACCAAAACATACTCAAACAATAATGATCTCGGGTTTCAGCGCAACGCTCAGAGCTAATTGCAGTCAGCTGCGAGGTTTTACAGCTCACAGCTTCAGATCCTATCAACTGCAGGGAGACGAAGGCCCATGGGATGTGAGCAACTCAGCATTCCGCTGGAGGCTATATGATCAAACAGCAAACTGTTTCTCATGGATGCAGGATGTGGGCAAACTCACACTGCCCTGCCACCAAAAGGTCTGCGGAGGGCCTCGCTTCCTGGCTCCTTGAAGTTATCTGTTGAGAGTTATCTATTGAGAAATCTAGCGCCTATTGTTTTAAGAATGCAGTCTTGCAAGCCTGCTGTGAATCAAGCTGCCTGCCAACAACCACTTCCCCCCGCACCCCACTTCTCGCTATCTTTTTTGCCTAATAAATACGGAGGGCTGTGTAAAGCTCAGGGCCCTTGTCCACTAGAGGCAAGCTGCCCCCGACCCCTTCTTCCAAATGTACTCTTATCTCTTGTCTGTTATTCCCACGCTCACCCCCTTTGTTCTGTCCACCAGGTACCATGGCAGGCTACAATCAACATTGTCAACCATAAAGACAGGTTGCAGCCTTTACATGATTTTCAACAATTATTAGGAGACATTAATTGGCTACGCCCAATATTAGGTATTGCTACCTATCAACTTATACATCTTTACCAAACCCTGCAAGGAGATTCTTCTTATTCAGCTTATGTTGTAAATGTAGCCAGTCGCATAGAAACTGCTACAGTTAAAAGTACACTAGACCCAGAACTGCTTAATTTGTTTCGGCGCTTATTCTCATATGCTGCATGCTACATGCCAAACAGGTGAGACAGCTGGTCATGCACAGTGACATTGTCTGTCATCATTTGCTCATGTGGGGATACCTAAACGATTAAAAACTGACAATGGACCCACTTATACTAGTCATGCTTTTCAAAATTTCCTACAGCTTTGGGCTATAACCCATAAAACAGGAATTCCTTATAATCCTAGAGGACAAGAAATTATAGAGCGGGCACATCAAACATTACACTGCATGCTGAAAAGACAAAAACGGGGTATAGGAGGCCAACTACCACCTCAATCAAAACTACATTTAGCCTTGCTTACTTTAAAATTTTTGACTCCTGGTACAGATGGTAAGACTCCAGCAGAAAGACATTGGCAAGTGTTAGAGGAAAAGAGGAAAGTTTATCCGGAAGTGTTATGGAAATCCCCGGAAGAAGAACAATGGAAAGGCCCGGTGGATTTACTGACATGGGGAAGAGGATATGCTTGTGTTTTGCAGGAGATGGACAAGCTATGTGGGTGTCCTCAAGGTGCGTGCGACCATGGAATGGGAGACTGGAGAGACCCAGGGTGGCCAACCATGGGCCCAGTCCCTCCGGTACGAGCCATGAGTCAGCTGAACCTGAGTGCAGAGATGGAGAGAAGGCCGACTGGAGTCACGACACAGTCTTAATGTTACATTTGTAAAGAATATCACCAATTTGCGGTTTGTGTTTTTAATCCCTATGTCTATTTGGCAGCTAAGAAGGACCAGCTCCAGGTAAACAACACTCAGTTGACCTGTAAAGCTTGCCAGTTGTATCACTGCATTAATCATAGCACATTGCGAACACATAATATCTCTACATTGATCATTTTAGGTCGCATCCCTGGGCTATGGATTCCTGTTCATCTTTCCAAGGCTTGGGCTGCCACACCTGCTTTGCATTTTGTGAAACTTCTTCTAACTCAGCTTACTCATCGTGCCCGTAGAGCCTTAAGCATAATAATTTTTGCTATCGTTTCCTTGGTCACACTAGTAACTTCTGTTGTGATGTCCTCTGCAGCTTTGCATAATTCTGTTCAAATGGCTCAGTACGTAGAGAATTGGACACGTACAGACAACCAAGTGTGGCTACTTCAGAATAAAGTTAACACTGAGTTACAAACTGAAGTGGCAATGTTGAAATTCACGGTTCTGTGGTTAGGGGAACAAGTACAAAGCTTGCAGTTGCAGCAACTGTGTCATCATTTTAATCACACTCATATTTGTGTAACCAACTTAGAATACAACCAAAGTGAGTATCCGTGGGACCTCGTGAAAGCCCATTTGCAGGGAGCTTTCACATCCAACCTCACCTTTGATATTGGTGAATTACAAAACAAAATTCTTCATTTAAATAGGCAAACTCAAGAATTTCAGCCTTCTTTAGAAGGCTGGACTGAATTCCAGGAAGGCCTGGAGAACCTCAACCCTTGGACCTATCTAAAGTACCACAGTAACATCTTACATGTAGTTCTTGGAATAATGTTGTTTCATCTCTATCTTCTGTTTATAGTCTATAAAATCGGATGGACCGCCAATTGGAGTATGAGAACTGCCCAGAAAGAGAGATATGCAGGGAGCCGAAGGCCCATGGGACGTGACCAACTCAGCATTCCACTTGAGGCTATATGATCAAAGAGCAAACTGTTTATCATGAATACAGGATGTGAGCAGACTCACAACAGCTCCTGCCACCAGAAGGTTTGCAGAGGGCAGTCGCTTCCTGGCGCCGAGCTCTTTGAAGTTATCTACTGGGACATCTAGAGAATGCAGTCTTGCAAGCCTGCTCTGGACCAACCAGCTGACCTCTTCTTCCACTCCACTTCTCATTATCTCTTTTGCCTAATAAATATGGAGGGCTGTGTAAAGCTCAGGACCCTTGCCCACTAGAGGCAAGGTGCCCCCTGACCCCTTCTTCCAAATATACTATTTTGTCTCTTGTCTTTTATTCCCACGTTCACCCCCCTTTGTTCAGTCCACCAGGGATCATGGCAAGTTACATAGTGGCGCCCCGAACAGCGACAGAATCGGGTGCTCAACAGATCCTCCTCATGTATAATTTGAGCCCCAATGTAAAATCCATAAATTTTTGTCAATTTGAGAATTTTTGCTGTCGTTGAAGTTAAGTTAGTACCTATGTTGTAAAGGCACAAAACCAAATCAGTGCATTTTTATCTTTTTGTTACATAATTTTTTGGTATAAAAATTAATATATGAATTTTGAATTGCCAAATAAATCAAATTGTAAAACTGTTTTGATGTGGTTATATATTAAATGTATGTAATCCACCTATTTGTCATATATTTACATGAAAATATATACATATATACATACGATGTATTGAATTTCCTTTTATCACCCTCCCATTAGAAGTTTGTTCATAAATCAGTAAGTATTCTAGGGCTAGGATTATGTTTCCTAGACCTGGATTCTGCTCAGTAAAGTTCTTCTTTTTTTTTCTTGGACTCATGACTGTGATGTAGAACTGGAAACTGTGTCAAGGGTGACCGAGCCCTGAGCCTCATATGAGAAAATTAAGCTTGTATTCAGACTGGATGCCGAGGCAACAGACCCTTACAAACATTCACTGCAGTGAAGAAGGGTGATGAATGTTGGGTAGACAGCTGTTAGTCTTGGCCAGAATTATGCCTTCGGGTACTCAAGATCCCTTTACACTCTTCTCCCAAATAGAAGAAGTAGAGCCATCCTTCCCAAGGATGATATCCCCAATGTTTTATGTTGAAGTTTCTTTGTGATAACTGTCCCATAACTTAAAAGAATACTCAGATTCAAAGCCCCAATATACCACTATGCAATGAGAATTGGGAATCCACAATGGAAACTCCTAATGAGGAAAAGAAAAATGGGGAGATGCAGCAGGCACTGTTCTAGTGCAATTAACCAAGGCCAGTGGGAAGGAATAGTAAGAATCTCCTGTCCTGGCAGTGGAGGAAGTCTCTTAATTAGCCCATCTGGAAGCCCTGGCTTTCCTATCTAGAGGTCACACACTGTCCCCTTCATGGCTCCTGACTTTCTCTCTTGCATTTTTTTCATTGTTCCTCATTTTCTATGGCCACAACTTAGTTGGGCATTAAAGAATATACATTTTTTTTTTTTTTGAAATTGAAAGCATTGGCCGGGCGCGGTGGCTCAAGCCTGTAATCCCAGCACTTTGGGAGACCGAGACGGGCGGATCACGAGGTCAGGAGATCGAGACCATCCTGGCTAATACGGTGAAACCCCGTCTCTACTAAAAACTACAAAAAACTAGCCGGGCGTGGCGGCGGGCGCCTGTAGTCCCAGCTACTTGGGAGGCTGAGGCAGGAGAATGGCGTAAACCCGGGGGGCGGAGCTTGCAGTGAGCCGAGGTCCAGCCACTGCACTCCAGCCTGGGCGACAGAGCAAGACTCCGTCTCAAAAAAAAAAAAAAAGAAATTGAAAGCATTTATAGGCGTTAAAAGGTGGAACGAAATGGGCAAACTGCTCTGCCTTGGAAATGTACAGAACTCTAGGGAAGACAGGAGAAAAATGAGTGAGTAAAGCAGTGGAGTAAGAGAGGACATTGATAAAAGGACTCCTTGATATTCTTGTTGAGTGGTGTCTTTTGCCAGTGCATCAGGAAAGTCTGTTACACAATACAAAAATGACAATTTCTGAGTGTTTACGTGGAGAAAGCAAGGTAAAGGGCTGAGTTATGAGCTGGTTGATTTAAATACAAAGTCATTAGGCAGTGGTTAGCGAGAGTACTCTATTGAAGTGGAAATTCAAACTTTAAGGTGTTCATGAAAATGGAAGCTACCTGGGAATTTATAAATATTGTGCACATGAGGATGAGAATTTACTAGACATGAACTTGGTTCATGTTATGAGGGCTGGAGATAATTTTAGACATAAAATGTTTCTCACCTAAATATCTAGGTGACACTACTATTTATTGATTCATTAATTCAGTATTTATTGAGTGCCTACCACATGTCAGACACTATTTTACACATAGGCGGTGAGGATCCATCTGTAAGCAATACAGACCACAATCTTTGCCCTCAGATAGCTTACATTCTTATTATATGAAAGGAACCATGTGAAGTTTGTATATAGTTGTTATCACACTTCATGCCAATAAACTTCATAGTTGGGATGAAATGGCCAAATTTCTTGAAAATAATAGTTTACCAAAAGTGAAAGATATGAAACAGAAAACTGAACAATGTAATAATTGTTAGAGAAATTAAACCTATATTTAAAATCCTTCCCAGAAAGAAAACCCAAGACCCAGTTGGCTTCATGTAAATGTTTTTAAACAGTATTTTTAATAAACACTTTTTATAAATTTTGAAGCCAGGTGCAGTGGCTCACGCCTGTAATCCCAGCACTTTGGGAGGCCGAGGCGGGCAGATCACTTGAGGTCAGGAGTTCGAGACCAGCCTGGCCAACATAGTGAAACTCCATCTCTACTAAAAATTAGCCAGGCATAGTGGCACATGCCTGTAGTCCCAGTGACTTGGGAGGCTGAGGCATGAGAATCGTTTGAACCCAGGAGCCAGAAGTTGCAGTGAGCCGAGGTCACGCCACTGCACTCCATCCTAGGTGACAGCGTGAGACACTGTCTCAAAAGAAATTTTTTTGAAAATTAAAAAAAAAAAAGTTTAAGTGTAACAGTGTTGAAAAAGATATAATACTACAGAAGAGAATCAGAAAATCACTTTCCAACTCCATTCAGGAGACCATTAGGAGTGGATGTAAAACCTAACAAGGACAGTAGAGAAAAGTGAAATAACAGAGCCATCTTTACATAAACATAAATACAGAAATTCTAAACAAATCTAGAAATCAGTTACAAGTATCTAAGATATATCATGAGCAAGCGTGATTCATTTCAGAAATGCAAGGGTCGTATAACATTGAAGAATTCATCAATCTAGTTTGTAATGATGATAAGGAAAGAATAAAAATAATCATGTTAATATTGGCAGAAATTACATTTAAAAAATTTAACATCCATTCATAATTTAAGCAATAGAAGAAGAAAACTCTTAAAAAGTAAGGATAGAGGACACCTTCAATAATCTGATTAAAAAGAGAAACATACAAAAAGGTGACAGCAAACATTATACTTAAGGGTAAAGTGATTAAGTTTTCCCTTTAATATATACGATCTCATCTAAGCCTGACAAATCCCCACCACTCTTTCTGTTTTCTTATAGTTTTTTTGCACTTCCAATTACCCTAGGGTACAGGCTGAGGTCCAGAAATTAGAAATGACACCCACAATAGCCTCATTTTCTATTTCTTACTCTCAAATCAGGTGGCACAGAAGTGTTTTTTCCTGATTAAAAACTTGATCACTCATCCTTGAATGGCTTAATATGACTCAAGGGTAGATGAAGCTGGAACTGGCATGAGGGTAGGATGAGAAAGAGCTAAAAAATATCCCTGACCCCCTCCTCACATTGCCTGTAACTCCAGCTCTGCAGGAGGTGAAGCAGTGTTGGTAGCTCTGTCACTAGTCTGGGCTGAGGGGTTGAGGCAGCCCTCAACAGCCCATCTGCTGTAGTCATCCATCATAAGGCATTTTTATGAATATTTTTGGTTTTTAGATTTGGGAACAGGAAGAACTTTTGGGTTGCTAAATGGAGATGCAGTGTCAATAATCACGCTTTTATTAATCAGGTTCTGTATAATACATTTTTTTTTTTTTTTTTTTTTTTTTTTGAGACGGAGTCTCGCTCTGTCGCCCGGGCTGGAGTGCAGTGGCCGGATCTCAGCTCACTGCAAGCTCCGCCTCCCGGGTTTAGGCCATTCTCCTGCCTCAGCCTCCCGAGTAGCTGGGACTACAGGCGCCGCCACCTCGCCTGGCTAGTTTTTTGTATTTTTAGTAGAGACGGGGTTTCACCGTGTTAGCCAGGATGGTCTCGATCTCCTGACCTCATGATCCGCCCATCTCGGCCTCCCAAAGTGCTGGGATTACAGGCTTGAGCCACCACACCCGGCTGTATAATACATTTTAATCCTTGAAGGTGCTGTTTCAACTTCTGTTGGGCTGTAATAAATTATCTTAACTGTGAGACTAAGGGGCCTCATTTGATCAAGCCAATTTGGAAGTGCCAAAAGCTTACTTTAATTTTAATTTTTTATTAATTGTGTCACAGAGTCTATGTCCAACATGGAATATTTTAGAGCAATGACTGTATGACTATGGGAAATTTAGGTGACACTACAGATAAAGTGAGGTCTACTCATTTTTCAAAATTTTAGTTAGCTTCTCAAGATTATGGGGGTAGAGTAAGTAAATTTAATGGGATCCCGATGTATTACTGTATGTTGAGTCCCACTATTAAGTCCATAAATTTTTGTCAATTCATGCGGCTGGAGTGTAGCAGCACAATCTCGGCTCACTGCAACCTCCACCTCCCAGGTTCAAGCAATTCTCCTGCCTCAGCCTCCCAAGTAGCTAGGATTACAGGCACCTGGCATCACGCCCAACTAATTTCTGTAACTTTTGGTAGAGATGGGTTTTCACCATGTTGGCCAGGCTGATCTGGAACTTCTGACCTCAGGTCATCTGCCCACCTCGGCCTCCCCGAGTGCCGAGATTACGGGCGTGAGCCACCACACCTGGCCACTAATGTTAAAAGTTAAGTTAGAACCTATATTGTAGAGGAACAAAAGCCAATCAGTGTCCTTTTTGTCTTTTTTTTACATAAACTTTTACTACAAAAATTAATATATGAGCCGGGCGCGGTGGCTCACGCCTATAATCCCAGCACTTTGGGAGGCCAAGGCGGGTGAATCACTAGGTCAGGAGATCCAGACCACGGTGAAACCCCGTCTCTACTAAAAATACAAAAAATTAGTCAGGCGCAGTGGCGGGCGCCTGTAGTCCCAGCTACTCGGGAGGCTGAGGCAGGAGAATGGCGGGAACCCGGGAGGCGGAGCTTGCAGTGAGCTGAGATCCGGCCACTGCACTCCAGCCTGGGTGACAGAGCGAGACTCCATCTCAAAAAAAAAAAAAAAAAAAATTAATATATGGATTTTGACTCTCTAGTCAAATCAAATTATAAAACTGTTTCAATTTGGTTATATGTTATGTATACATAATTTATCTATTATATATTTACATTAAAATATATGCATATATAATGGATTTAATTTCCTTTTGTCACCCCCATATCTAGAAGTTTCTTCATAAATTAGTAAATAATCTAGGGCCAGCTTTATGTTTGCTAGACCTGGTTTTGGCTCGGCACTTAAAAGTTTCTCTCTTTTTTCTTGGACTTCTAGCTGCCTAGAGCATCAGTCTCTCTGTTATTTTTTTCTATTTTCTTTTTTCCCCCATCAGTCTTTTAGCCACTTGAAGCCAAAATTCTTAGTTTCTGCCCTGGTTGATAAGAGAAAAAGGGGAAGGAGGAAAAGGGCCCGGTGCCACTAACTAGTCACCTCTCTCTGGGAAGGACCCCATTACAAGACAATGAGTCCCTCTCCTCTCTTTTTTTCTATTTTCTGTCAAATCTTTAAAATGGCTTGCATTTCTAGGCATCTAATATTTATACACTTTTAATTTCCTATCCTCACTCTCCGGATGTTTACTGGACAAGGTCCCAGTAGTATGGAGTAGCACTCTGCTCTTTTCACTTACACATTGTTACCAGAAAAGGAAAAAAAAAAAAATGGTAATGAGAGTTAGTCCAAACTGCACCACTTTGTAAGCCCCCCACCATTTTGCAGACCTTGGTCAAAGTGAAACATTCCACGGGATTTCGGGCCATGAGAAACATCCTGCCTAACCACCTGACCACGAGGCAGAAGAACATCCTTATCATACCCTGCCGGGCAAAGGCCCAAGGCATGTCACTATCACATTCTGCAGGAACAAGTGCCAAACCGCCTCATCATGGGAACATGTTATCAACATTTTCCCAGGCAACAGGCCATGCCCCGCTTCCAGACCTCCCCCACCCAGGCCTGTAATTGCCCAAGCCTGTAAGCAGTGGTGGGCACTGGCACCACTGCAGGTTTATGCTGGACGTAAATGCCTGCATTTGCTGTTGAGATGCTCTCTCTCTCTTTGAGTGTCTTTCTTTAACCTCACTTTCTCTTCAAAACCGAACAATGAGCTCCACTTGCACCGGCCTTGTAGGCAGCTGCGTCTCTTTCCAGGGTGACCCGATCGACCTCTGAGGGGCTGGGAGAATGAGAAGTGATAGCACCAAGGAATGCAGCAACCAAGGAGGTGCTGGCCTCAGCAGCACCTATTCTCACAAGGTGTCCTGGGGACTCAGGTACGGTTGCCCTGTCACAGGTTAGAGTTAGGCGACTGGATCCTTTCACCCACCTCCCCTTCACTGACACAGTGAAGCCAGCATTCTGTCATCCTCTTCAGCTTCGCTATGGGGGAATCGCTGCTCCCCAGGAGCCTGGTGGCCCATGACCCTGTCATCAGCGAGATGGAGGTACAGCTGAGGATAGAGCCATGGCTACCAGGTGGCCAGCTCACCACCCTGACCAGCTCTCTCTGGCCGGAGGCCAGTACTTTGCAACTTAGAGCCAATACAGGCCGGACCACGACCAAGGCCCTAGGTCACCAGAGAAGCAAGTATGGCTCAAGGGGCAACATACCCTCCAGTAGTGGACCCCCTGTCAGGGGCCTGATCCCAGAAAGGGTGTCTGATGTCCCACCGGGAAACACCCTCATTACGATAGGATCTGCCCTCCAGCAGCTGCTGGGGAGCCCGAAGCCTCAGAGAGCCGTCCACAGCCACTGGAATTTCTGGAGAATCTCCAAGGTAACAGCTGAGGACAGCAGTACTAAGCTGCACAAAGCAGCAAAATCAAGCACCAGCAAGCAGTAGTGCCATCCTAGACCGACTGGGCAGGAAGTGTGTGAGTCATCCACATACACAGACATTGGGATTGTGTCCAAGACACAGCCAAAAGCCTGCCTGGTATGTCAGTGGTATTAAATGAAGCTCTTTAAGTTTCTCTATCAACTCAGCCGGTAGTGACCATCCTCAGCAGCCACCAGAAGCCAGGACAAAAGAACATCAGGAGGGGATCCACCTGTGCAGGTCACGTTCGGGCAACCTCACATCGCGGGTCAGATGGTGGGTGCAGCTTCAATGATGCCACCACAGTGTTAAAGTTCGAGAGGTTTTAGTATTCACAGACCCTGGGAGGTACATGAGACATCCGGAGGCCACACTCAGAGGAACAAGAGAACAGGCAGGAAGAGAGCTGACAGGGGTGACAACTGGCAGTGGAAGCAGGGTGTAGCGCACTTCAAGTTCAGGGGCAAATGTCTGTAATGGTTCCCTTTTTCCCTCTGTCGCCCAGGCTGGAGTGCAGTCGTGTGATCTCGGCTCACTGCAACCTTTGCCTCCAGGGTTCAAGTAATTCTTCTGCCTCAGTCTCCCCACTAGCTGGAATTACAGGCGACCACCACCACGCCCGGCTAATTTTTTATATTTTTAGTAGAGATGGGGTTTCACCATGTTGGCCAGGCTGGTCTCGATCTCCTCGGCCTCCCAAAGTACTGGGATTACCGGTGTGAGCCACCGTGCCCAGCCAAGCTACGGTCATTTTCTATGATCGTGAAAATTTGAGAATCTTCCCACCGTGGGCTATTTAACCTCTTTAAGAATGATAGCAATTATCTAGCACTTGTTTACATCTAATACTCATAATAACATGGTGAGGTAGCCGTGATTATCCCTTTGTTACCAGGGAGAATCCATGCCCCAGGGACTTCTGTAGTTTTTTCAGCATCATGCCCAGCCAATCAGTGGAGGCAGCAAGATTCGAAAACCAGACTGAACAAGCCCAGAGCCACTACCTTTGCACACTCAAGCACTGCCACTGAGTGGCATGAGCTGCGGGGTTGTGGCTGCCTCCCCTTAGATTTTGAAGGAAGGCACTACCTGGAGTCACAGGCATGCAACTCAGGGAGAGGGCTGTCTCCAGGGTGGAGACCCAGAGGGGGTCTCCAGAGACTCTCTGTCTCTCCAGGAGAGTCCTTCCCCCAGTATGATGGCATTAAGAGAATGCCCAGTACAGCAGTGGAGATGGGACCACCACAGAGTGCCTATGCTAAGGCAATGTCCAGTGGAACCCTGGGGGTGAGGCTGCCCCTGAGACCTCAGAACTGTGTAGCCACCTGTGTGCAATACCACCCTTGGGGAGCTGCAGCTTCTGACTTAAACCCCTGAGAGCTGCTGCATCAGCTACACCCAGCAAAGCCATGATGGTGGTGCTGCCCAGAGCTGTGGTGGCCCAACCCCAGCTCCAATGTGTCCAAAAAGCAGAACCTGGAGGCAAAGAATATTACACTGAGGCCTTAAAATGTGGTATTTGCCATATTGTTTTGGACTTCCTCAGGATCTGGTTCCCCTTTCTTCCTTCCTATTTCTCCTTTCTGATATGGGAATGTCAATCCTATGACTGTCCCACCACTGTATTTTTGAAAGCACATAATTGTCTGATTTAATAGGCTTACACCTGCAGAGGAATTAGCCTCAGGATGAATCATACTTTGAGTCTCACCCATGTCTGATTGAGACGATCCTTAGATGAGACTCTGGACTTCAGACTTTTGGGTTGATGGTAAAATGACTTAAGACTTTGGGGGCTACTAGGATGGAATGAATGCATTTTGTATGTGAAAGGACATGAATTTGGGAGGTACAAGAGAAGAATGAGATAATCTTAATATTTGTGATTTCCCTAAGTTCATATGTTAAAATCCTAATCCCCAATGTAATGGCATTAAGAGAAAGGGTCTGTGGAAAGTCATGAGGTTATGAGGGAACTGACCTCAGGAATGGGATTAGTATCCTTATAAAAGAGGGAGCTATTTAGCCCCTTCCACCCTTTCTACCATGTGAGGATGTGGAGAGAAGGTAACATCTTTGAAGTAGAGAACAAGTCCTCACTAGACACCAGACCTACTGATGTCTTGATCTTGGACTTCCCGGACTGCAGAGCTGTGGGCAATCCATTTATGCTGTGTATGAATTACCCAGTTTAAGGTACTTTGTAATAGAAGCCTAAGTTAATTAAGACACGACCCCAAAACATAGTGATATACAACTGCTTTATTACACTTATGGATTATGTGTGTTGGGGATTAGGATAAGGCACAGAAGTGACACTTGTCTCTACCACCAACGACTCCAAGTTTTTGGGGTGACTACAAGGCTGAGACTGGAGTCATCTGGAGGTCCTCATTCACATGTCAGACACCTGGGTTGGAATGACTCAAATGCAGAACTAGGCTGGGACTACATGTGTCCTCTTTAGCATGGCGGTCTTAGGGGAATCCTATTTCCTGCATGATGGCTGCCTTCCTCCAGAACACATGTCCCAGGAGAACCAGAAAAGTCTACATGGCCTTTTTTGACCTAGACTTGAAAGTTATGTGGCATCATTTCTACCACATTTCATTGATCAAAGTAGTCCCAACCTTACCCAGGTTCAAGAAAAGAGGGCGTAGACCCTTCCTTTCAGTGGGAGAAATGTCAAATACTCTTGTGGCCATTTTCTTTAAAACCACCGCACCAAGGTAACTGCATGGATTTGGGGGCCATTGCTGAGATGAAAACTTATGACGAGAAGCAGTATTTGGTTCGCTAGAGTGGCCATAACAAAATACCCTTAACTAGGGGGCTAAAACGATAGCAATATGTCTTCTCAAAGTTTTAGCAGCTGGAATTTCAAGATCAAGGTGCCAGCAGGGCTGCTTCTTCCTGAGTCGTCTCTCCTTGGTTTGCAAATGCCGCCTTCTCCTCATGTCTTCATGTGGTCTTCCCTCTGTGCCTGTCTGTGTCCTAATTTCCTAATTTCCTAATTTTATAAAGACATAGGTCATAAAGAATGAGAGTTTACCCTAATGACCTCAGCTTTGATTATTACCTCTTTAAACGTCCTGTCTCCAAATATAGTCACATTCTGAGGTGCCGAGGGTTAGAGCTTCAACATAAGAATTTTCTGGGAGTCACAGTTTCATCCATAACACAGAGGTGTGAGAAGAGATGTTGAGACCAAATGCTGAAGATGAGCCTGAAGGGAGAGATGAGCTTAAAATGATATGTCTGGACATCAAGGGCAGGTCTGAGCTAGAGACGGGGATCTGGGGAATGTTAGCTGAGGTGTTGCTTCAGCATGGATAGGTTCACCAGAGAGAATGTGAAACAGGAAATAAGGAAGTTTTTGTTATTACTAAGATATTCGTAACATTTATTCCACTGGAACTAATGTTAAGTGCTTTGTATCACCGGTCTTATTTGTTTTGCTCCAGAAAAGACCTCTGTAAATACCTTTACTCTCATTTCCGGTGAAGTGATGGAGACTTATTCACTCCAGTTAAATCGGGGTCAAATCTGGCCCAACACCTGTTTCTGCATGGCGTGAGAGCCATGAATGGATTTTACATTTCATACTGGCTGAAGAAAAGCAAATGAAGAGTGTTTTGAGACATGTACAAATTATATAAAATTCATTTATAGTGATTTAAATAAAGTTTTATTGGCACACAGTAGTGCTCATCATTTATGCATTGCCTGTGACTATACTGATGCTGTAACAGCAGAGCCAAAGAGCTGTGATGGAGACCCTATGGCCTGCTGAAAGTAATATATTGACTATCTGGACCTTTACAGGAAGTGTTTGGGACCCCAGGGTTAACTGGTCTGTTCATGCACAGAGCTCATGAACAGTAGGCCTAGGATTCCAGTCCAGCCAATCTGGCTTCACCATGGCAGCCCTGTCATTGACTGAGAGTCTCTGCTACTCACAGAGTTCGTTTCAGACCTTGCTGTTGCCAAAAGAGTCAGGGATTTTTGCTGTACAGGCAGAAATTTTCCCCACTCAGGTCAACCCCAGGCCACTTGGTCTTCAGCCTTACTCAGATTGGTAATGGAGTTTTGCCCCATCGGAGTGAAAGTTCATTTTAAGACTCTTCTTCTGTTTACTTGCCTCTAGGTGTTTTTGTTAATCATGGGCCGTTTGGTAGCAAGAAAGAAAACCTACTTATGTTTTGGCTTTTTGTTGGTATTTTTGTTTGTTTGTTTGTTTTTTGAAAAGGAGTCTCCATCTGTCAACCAGGTTGGAATGCAGTGGCGTGATCTCAGCTCACTGCAACTTCTACCTCCGAGGTTCAAGTGATTCTCCTGCCTCAGCCTCCTTACTAGCTGGGATTACAGGCATGTGCCATCATGCTTGGCTCATTTTTGTATTTTTAGTAGAGATGGGGTTTCGTCGTGTTGGCCAGGCTGGTCTTGAACTCCTGACCTCAGGTGATCCATCCACCTCGACCTCCCAAAGTGCTGGGATTACAGGTGTGAGTCACCATGCCCAGCCGCTTATGTTTTAATAACAAAAGTTTATGGGAAACATGCAGAGGCATCCAGGAGCCCAGTTTTAGGGAGAACAATCAGACTTCAAAAGACTTGCAAATGTGTTTGGCAATTAGTCTCTGTGGGGTCCTTTGTCTCTTTTTTTCCCTTGACCTCTGGGTTCTTCTCCTTTGTGTGTAATGGTGTCCTCTGCCGTTTCCCTTATTTTAATACCCCCCTCCCAACCACCACACACACACACAGTATTTTGGTTTCCTTGTGCCTCTTAGACACATCTATACTTCTTACCCTTCCTTCCTTGGGAATCCTCTAAAATGCTTCTGGTTATTAGGACCCCAAAATAAATTTTTATAAAATACATCTGAACATATCTCACCTCAGATCTAAATCTTCAGTATTTTTTCATTTCATCCCTATCTTCCTGGCATGAGATGTTGTATTGTGAGGTCAGGAGCTATCTTGGGGCCGTAAGGTGGCAATTTCCAGGAAATAAAACAAATAAACAAACAAAAACGCCAAACTAGTGATGAAAAAGTGAAAGGATTAAAATAAACTTTTTAAATGATATTATTCAGATAGAACGTAAGTACTACTTTGCAAGTACTACTCACTTGCAAAATCTTTTTTTTTTTTTTTTTTTTGAGGCGGAGTCTCGCTCTGTTGCCCGGGCTGGAGTGCAGTGGCCGGATCTCAGCTCACTGCAAGCTCCGCCTCCCGGGTTTACGCCATTCTCCTGCCTCAGCCTCCGGAGTAGCTGGGACTACAGGCGCCCGCCACCTCGCCCGGCTAGTTTTTGTATTTTTTTTTTAGTAGAGACGGGGTTTCACCGTGTTAGCCAGGATGGTCTCGATCTCCTGACCTCGTGATCCGCCCGTCTCGGTCTCCCAAAGTGCTGGGATTACAGGCTTGAGCCACCGCGCCCGGCCTCACTTGCAAAATCTTTGGAAAGTAAACCATAAATGCTATCTTTGGTTTAAGTCATTGTTAGATGCAATTTTAAATTTTAAACTACTTAAAATTGTAAACAGCCTTAATGACACAAAGCCTTGGGAATCATGCTTTTAGGATGACTACTTTATTTCTGCCTCTGCTTCCCATTTCTCTTTATACCACTCTGATATCCTTGGATAGAACCTAATATTTCAGAAAGCCCACCACCTCTTTGCACTGGAAACCTACAAATGAGCTTCCAATAGAGCCAAAAATTATGGGGTTAATCTTGGCAACGTGCCTGGGTGTGGATGCTCTGTCCTGTCAGCTTCTCTGCCTCCCTTCAATCTCTCTGTGGTTTTGGTCTCCATCCTTCTCACCTTCCCAGATGTTTCCCTCTGATTCTTCTCACTGTTACCAGAGGGGGGTCCTGATCCAGACCCCAAGAGAGGATTCTTGGATCTCGCGCAAGGAAGAATTCAGCATGACTCCATAGAATAAAGTGAAAACAAGTTTATTAAGAAAGTAAAGGAATAAAGCATGTCTATATACATGTCCATAGACAAAGTAGCCCTGAGGGCTGCTAGTTGCCCATTTTTATGGTTATTTCTTGATGATAAGCTAAACAAGGGGTGGATTATTCATGCCTCCCCTTTTTAGACCTTATAGGGTAACTTCCTGATGTTGCCATGGCATCTGTAACCTGTCATGGTGCTGGTGGGGGTGTAGCAGTGAGGATGACCAGAGGTCACTCTCGTCGCCATCTTGGTTTTGGTGGGATTTGGTTGACTTCTTTACTGCAACCTGTTTTATCAGCAAGGTCTTTATGACCTCCTATCTCTTCCTGTGACTTAGAATGCCTTAACCATCTGGGAATGCAGCCCAGTGGGTCTCAGCCTCATTTACCCAGCTCCTATTCAAGATGGAGTTGCTCTGGTTCCAGTGCCTCTGACATCATCACAGTACTTGCTCCTCTCCTTACCTTGACCCTTGAAGGGAGAAGGGGCCTGGACACCCAGATTCCTTGGCCTTTTATGTTGAGAGGGTTGAACCTCTGCATCCCACAAAGACTGAGGTTGAGAAACACAGTCAGGTACTTTAGTTTCTAAATGGGCCCACCCCAATTCACAAATGCTATGAAACAAGTAGTATTCTGGTGTGTTCTCCGGGCCATTAAAAATCAGGAGGCGCTCTGGTTTCTGTTTCCTGTTTCCCAACTGGTTTCAGTTCTCTTACTCCTCCTCCTGTCCCTTGGGGTAACTTCTGCTCTGAAAATTACATGACAGTCACTGTCTCCTGGAACCGGGACCTAGAACTTCCCAGAGCAAGGACCCAGCTGGTGGAAAATAAAAGCCAGATAAGCCGGGCGCGGTGGCTCAAGCCTGTAATCCCAGCACTTTGGGAGGCCGAGACGGGCGGATCACGAGGTCAGGAAATCGAGACCATCCTGGTCTACACGGTGAAACCCCGTCTCTACTAAAAATACAAAAAAACTAGCCGGGCGAGGTGGCGGACGCCTGTAGTCCCAGCTACTCGGGAGGCTGAGGCGGGAGAATGGCGAAAACCCGGGAGGTGGAGCTTGCAGTGAGCTGAGATCCGGCCACTGCACTCCAGCCCGGGCGACAGAGCGAGACTCCGTCTCAAAAAAAAAAAAAAAAAAAAAAAGCCAGATGAAGAACATACCTCTGGGGATGGGGAGCTTGTTAAGGGCATACTTAATAGACCCTTTGGAGTACAATAGACTCTTTGGAGTGAGTAGAAGAAGAATGTGAAGTCGAAGAAAAATTTTTTTCTTTTATTTTCTTTTTTTATTTTAAGGTCTAGGGTACATGTGCAGAACATGCAGGATTGTTCCATAGGTGTACACGTGCCATGGTGGTTTGCTGCACCCATCAACCCGTCATCTGCATTAGGTATTTCTCCTAATGCTATCCCTCCCCTAGCCCCCCAGCCCTGACAGGCCCTGGGGTATGATATTCCCCTCCCTGTGTCCATGTGTTCTCATTGTTCAACTCCCACTTATGAGTGAGAACATGTAAGAGATTCCAGAGAGTATCAGAGTGCTAATAGGAACGATAGAATATAGAGAAAGTATTGATACTGCAGGAGACACAGGGAGCAAGTAAAGAAGGGAAGTTCTTAAGTAAACGAGGGTGTGAGTTTTGCAACCAGTAGAGGAACCCCTGGGAAGGAACACTTGTTTCTCAACATCGAAGTGAAGGCAGAGAACAGTGGTGCAGGAACCGGCAGGAGGCTAAATCTGGTGAAGTAGGAGGCAGAGGCGTCAGCTTGAGAGCATGAGCGGGGATCAGTGAGGAGTTTCACAGCTTTGAAAAGAAAAACAGAAGGGCCCCAATGATTATTACGGGTAATGGGAAAATGTGTGTAATGTGGAAGCAGTCACCTTTCAGAGCAGTGATGAGTCTCCACATGAAGAGACAGGTCCTCCATGGTGCATGGAACCCTTGGCTAGAATTGAGCTCCACCTTCTCAAGAACTGCAGACTTAGGCTGGCCCCCTCCCCTCTCAAAGCCGTAGTGTCCTCTCCTGTCCCACAATGAGGATGAGGTAGAGTCAACACTGTTGAGATCAGAGGCGAGAACGATGAGAGTGTGATCCAGTGATTGCCACAAAGAAGGGGTTCAAAAAAGCGGTATCCGCTGTGTTTATTGTTCATTGTAAATCATGGGTTTTCTCCCTCAAACCATGGTGGAGTCATCACGGCACAGCTTTTTCTCGCTGGCAGGAGTCCTCCTGTCATTGCAGAAGGCTCCCTTATCAATTCCTTTTTTTAAAAAACCCTCAACCAATTACAGGCATGGGCCTGTAATCCCAGAACTTTGGGAGGCCGAGGCGGGCAGATCACCTGAGGTTGGGAGTTCAAGACCAACCTGACCAACATGGAGAAACACTGTCTCTACTAAAAATACAAAAAAATTAGCCGGGTGTGGTGATGGGTGCCTGTAATCCCAGCTACTTGGGAAGCTGAGGCAGGAGAATCACTTGAACTTGGGAGGTGGAGGTTGTGGTGAGCCTAGATTGCGCCATTGCACTCCAGCCTGGGCAACAAGAGTGAAACTCCATCTGAAAAAAAACACCAAAAAAGCCCTCAACCTAAGTTTTACCTCCTTTATAAAAGCTAATCCAAAGTGGATTACAGATTAAATATTAAATGCAAAACTACTAACTTTTTAGAAGAAAACATAGAAGAAATAGTGAAGGCTTAAGGCTAAGCAGAGAGTTCATAGACATAACACCAAAAAGACAATCCATAGAAGAGAAAAGTATAAATTGGACTTAATTAAAATGGAAAATGCTTATTCTTTTGAAAGTTGCTATTCAGCTTCAGAATCAATAAAAAAAATTTAAAAAACATATCAAATCATGACATCACCCTGCTCTTCATTCTCCAGTGGTTTCCAAATTTCTAACTCAGACTTACCAAGCTCTACCAGAACTGGTGCAGACATCATTTGGTGGAAATCTACTCTCCCTTTCACAGAACAGCAGATGAATGCAGAGAGTGAGAGATGCAAAGGCACTCACATCAGTGATTGTAAAGACTGAGGGAAAAGGGTAATTTTGTGATTGACAGAAGGCAGCAAGCAAGGTTATTAAGAGAATAAATACAGTTTCATGGACTAGAATGGAGAGTGCCTGAGAGGCTACTTTATCTTAGAGGCTCGGAAAACAATATCTTGAGGAGGTGACATGTAAGCTGAAATCAGAATTACATGAACTGCTAATGTGAACTGTAACCACCCAGTGGATTCACCTTGCCCAGTGCCTAGACAGAGTCAATTTGTCAAGGCGGGGAAATTGCAATAAAGAGTAAGTCATGCAGAGTCAGCTGTGCAGGAGACTGGAGTTTCATTATTACTCAAATCAGCCTCCCCAGGCATTCAGAAAGCAGAGTTTTTTAAGAAGAACTTGGTGGGTAGGGGGAAGCCAGGGAGTCAAGAGTGTTGATTGGTTGGGTCAGAGATGAAATCACAGGGAATTGAAACTGTCTTCTTACAGTTAGTCAGTTCCTGGGTGGAGGCCACAAGATCAGATGAGCCAGTTTATCCGTCTGGATGGTGCCAGCTGATCCATCCAGTGTGGGGTCTGCAAAATATCTCAAACACTGATCTTAGGAGCAGTTTAGGGAGGCTCAGAATCTTGTAGCTTCCAGCTGCATGACTCCTAACCATAATTTCTAAAATTGCGGCTAATGTTAGTCCTACAAGGCAATCTAGTCCCCAGGCAAGAAGTCCTTTCTGCTTTGGGAAAGGGCTGTTATCATCTTTGTTTTAAACTACAAACTAAGTTTTTCCCAAAGTTAGTTCAGCCTACACCCAGAAATGAACAAGTACAGCTCGGAGGTTAGAAGCAAGGTGGAGTTGATTAAATTAGATCTCTTTCACTGTCTCAGTCATAATGTTGCAAAGGTGGTTTCAGAAGTTCAAGGGAAGAAATACTCCAGGCAGAGGAGTGGTTAGTACAAAGATTGTGAGACAAGAGTAAGTTTTGTGTGTTTGAGAAATAAAAGTAGGGCGCAGTGGCCCACACCTGTAATCCCAGCACTTTGGGATGCTGAAGCAGGTGGATCCCAAGGTCAGGAGTTCAAAACCAGCCTGGTCAAGATGGTGAAACCCCATCTCTACTGAAAATACAAAAATTAGCTGGACCAGTGGCAGGTGCCTGTAATCCCAGCTACTCGGGAGGCTGAGGTAGGAAAATTGCTTGAAACCGGGCGGCAGAGGTTGCAGTGAGCCAAGATCGTGCCACTGCACTCCAGCCCAGGCGACAGAGTGAGACTCCATCTCAAAAAAAAACAACAACAAAAAAAGAGAAATAAAAATATTACTAGTATAATTACATCATAGTAAGTGAGAAGAAACATGACATGAGAGAAGATCAGAATACGCAAGAACCAGATAATATGAGGCTTTCCTAGAGAGAGGCTTTAAATGATTGTTTTATTAGTGTAATGGAAAGCTATTAGAGGATGTTATTCAGGGGAGGAGCATGATGATGCTTACACTATGAAAAAGGTTTGTAAAGATTGATTGCTATGAAGCAAGAGTGGAAGCAGAAAGAGGAATTAGGAGACTATTGCAGTCGTCCAGAGGGAGGTGGATTGGAGTCATGTGATAGCAGTGCACAGAAAAGAAACATACAGATTTGGTCGATGTTTCTGACATAGAATCAATGTGATTTGCTGATGGATGACAGTAAAAGAATCAGGAATAGGCCGGGCGCGGTGGCTCAAGCCTGTAATCCCAGCACTTTGGGAGGCCGAGACGGGTGGCTCACGAGGTCAGGAGATCGAGACCATCCTGGCTAACATGGTGAAACCCCGTCTCTACTAAAAATACAAAAAACTAGCCGGGCGAGGTGGCTGGCGCCTGTAGTCCCAGCTACTTCGGAGGCTGAGGCAGGAGAATGGCGTAAACCCAGGAGGCGGAGCTTGCAGTGAGCTGAGGTTCGGCCACTGCACTCCAGCCCAGGCGACAGAGCAAGACTCCGTCTCAAAAAAAAAAAAAAAAAAAAAAAAAGAATCAGGAATAACTCATATTTGGTACTTCAGATATTGGGTAGAAGGTGGTGGCTTTTTCTAAATTTGGAAATGATGTGGAAAACATAGCAATCAGTTTTTTTGGAAGAATCAGATTGATAGTTCTGTTTTGGTTATGCCACATAAAATACTTCAGTTAGATTTTCAAGTTGAGATGCAGAGAAGGGAGGTACATACCAGTCAGGACTTCTTCTGAGAAGAGGTTGTGGATTATGATGGAGATTTGGGAGGGGTCATCAAGGGACAGGTGGGATTTCAAGTTACAGGAACACATTACCTAGGCTGACTGCATTGACACAAATAGATGAGGGGTCTAGAATTGAGCCCTCAGGTACACCAATATTTAAAAGTCAGAAAAGAACCAGTCAAAGAAATCGAGAAAGAGAAGTGACTGAGGTGGGATGAAAACCAAACACGTGTGATGTCACCAGGAACATTATATATTTACAGATGAAAGGACTGGTCAACTGAGTCGTACATGCTTAGGGGCTTAAGATTCCACTGTTACCTGACGGATGGTAGATTTTCCCCCACCCCCCGCAACCCTGCCCCGTTGGATTCTTAGCCAAGCACCGAATGTCTGAACCTGCAGTGCGGTAACATGGCAACAGATGTCACTGTTGTCCATAGTAAGAGTAGTCCCGGTGCAGTAATCAGGAAACGAACCCATATAGAATGGGTTGTCGTGAAAATGTGAAATGAGGAAGTAGAGAACTGAAGTGGAAGTGGCCCTTGAATTTGCTGTCAAGGAGAGCAGAGATTGATTGTAACGTTCAGGAGGAGGTGTGTTCTCAAGAGTTTTTTTTTTTTTTTTTTTTTTTTAGTCAAATTAGAGTATATATATATGTGTATATATATGGCAATAATGAAATAAAATTTAATGATACAGTAGCGAGACAGAGAGAGACCACCTCCATCTCTTCCTCTCAATACCTACTCATTTATTTTAGTTAATGTTTTATCATTCCGGTTTTTTCTCAGAATATGTGATTTTTAAGAGAAAGTGCAGAAGCGATAAAAGTAATATGACAGTTTTTATTTTTTTATTTTTTTATTTTTATTTTTATTATTATTATTATTTTTTGAGACGGAGTCTTGCTCTGCCGCCCAGGCTGGACTGCAGTGGCCGGATCTCAGCTCACTGCAAGCTCCGCCTCCCAGGTTCTCGCCATTCTCCTGCCTCAGCCTCCCGAGTAGCTGGGACTACAGGCGCCCGCCTCGTCGCCCGGCTAGTTTTTTGTATTTTTTAGTAGAGACGGGGTTTCACCGTGTTAGCCAGGATGGCCTCGATCTCCTGACCTCGTGATCCGCCCGTCTCGGCCTCCCAAAGTGCTGGGATGACAGGCGTGAGCCACCGCGCCCGGCCATATGACAGTTTTTAAATGGAGCAAAATATAAAGCCTTATTGTTCCAATGAGAAAAGAAGCAGACATTATGGGCATTTCAAAACACAGCTCATAATTACACAGTTTCCATAGATAAATAAAAATGATTAGTACTTATTAGGTACTAATAATATTAGTTCTAATTCTCATGGTCTAATATGAGTTCTTATTATGTCCTCTAGTTAAGAGAGCATTTATTCAACCGCTAGAAAGCAGGGGAATCATTGCTGGGCACAGTGGCTCACACCTGTAATCCCAGCACTTTGGGAGGCTGAGGCAGGCAGATCACTTGAGTCCAGGAGTTCAAGATCAGCCTGGGAAAACTGGCGAAACATTGTCTCTACAAAAAAAAAAGAAAAAAAAGAAAAAAAAAAAAAAAAACAGAAATAAGCCCCGCGTGGCGGCGTGTGCCTGTGGTCCCAGCTACTCGGGAGACAGAGGTGGGAGGATCGCTTGAGCTAGGGAGGTTGAGGCTGCAGTGAGCCATGATCGCACCACTGCACTCTAGCCTTGACGACAGAGCAAGACCCTGACTCAAAAACGAAACAAAACAAAACAAACAGGGGAATCGGATTGCACATTACAATTTACCAGGGACTACATAAAGGGAACAAGGTTAATCTGTGATTAAATACAGATTATTGCGCTCTGCTCCAAACTTTATAAATCAAGATGCTTTGATGTTGCAGTGACCTAACCCACACTAAAACAAACAAACAAAAAACACCTCCCCAATTGATTCTGATGAAAGGGCATCAGTGTAGGTCAACATTTGGGAAGCAGTTAACTAGATGGTGTTTGGAGCTGAAGGAGGTATGAGAGGGAAAGATAGAATGGAATCACAGTTGAACAGTCCCCAGCATCTTAAGGGCATGAAGCATTTACATGGATTTTCTTTTGTCTAATGGCACTGGTAACTCAGAATGGGATGAGATACAGGAGAGATCTCCAGCCTCCACCGTCTCTGGATTGTACATTTTGGAATGAAGGGGACTTCCTGTATTGAAAAAACAAAGTTACTTGTACAGATGTGCTTAGAAATTTATTCTGGGCGAGCTAGCCCAGAAATAATCAAGCTTTCCAAGGGTTATCTCCCAATGCGGTCTTGGAAGTGAGAGTGAAGCAAGACTTGCATTTCCTTGTTTTTTCTTCTAGCTGCCACAAGATGGAGCTCGATTTCTAACGAGTTCGTTTTCACTAGCAGTGGAGACCGGGGCCAGTCACGCCGGGGATGGCTTCCTCCCGCTGCCTTTGACCCTGAGTTCTCCCTGTCCTAGCAAGTATGAATTTAGAGAATTGCAGCACCTTTATGAATGGTGTCCTGCTTCAAGCAGCCTAATTTCAGGAGCTGTGAAGCTTTACCGGTATAAAGAAAAGGGGACCAGAATTCGATTGACTTAGTTTTCATGTTTTCCTTTTTTTTTTTTTTTGAGACAAGGTCTCGCTGTGTCACCCAGGCTGGAGTGCAGTGGCACGGTCATAGCTCTCTGCAGCCTTCGCCTCCCGGGTTCAAGCGATCCTCCCACCTCAGCCCCAGCCCCTCAGCTGGAACTACAGGCATGCACTACCACGCCCAGGTAATTTTTGTATTTTCAGTAGAGACGAGGTCTCACTATGTTTCCCAGGCTGGTCTCGAACTCCTGGGCTCAAGCAATTCTCCCACCTCGGCCTCCCAAAGTGCTGGGATTACAGACGTGAGCCGCTGCATACAGCTGGCTTATTTCTCTTAGCTTTTAAAATGTGGACTGTAACAACACCCCCCCCCCCCACACACACACAATGAGAAAAAGATAAATGTGAAGATTAATATATTTGTGTAAAACAAAATGCTTATGTACTCCCACTCATGTCAAGAAATAGATCACTATTCGCTTTTCAGAAAAGTTGTCTTCCTAAGATGTGGCAATGGGCTTTATAGCTCTGATAGTAGATAAAAGCAGAGAAATCAATTAAATTACACACTTTCTTTTAGTATTACTTTTTTTAATTTTTAATTTTTGTGGGTACATAATAGTTGCATATATTTACGGGGTACATGAGGTACTTTGATATCAGACGTGCAATGTGTAATAATCACATCATGGAAAATGGGGTATCCATTCCCTCAAATCCTATAATCTTTTGGATTATAAAGAATCCAATTATACTCCTTTAGTTTTAAAAATATATACAATTATTATTGACTATATTCACTCCATTGTGCCATTGCCGTTGAATACTAGGTCTCATTCATTCTTTCTAGTCTTTTTGTACCCATTAACCATCCTCACTTCTCCCCCGACCCCTGCTACCCTCACAATTTCTGGTAACCATCCTTCTATTCTCTATATCCATGAGTTCAAATGTTTTGATTTTTAGCTCCCACAAATAAGTGAGAACATGCAAAGTTTGTCTTTCTGTGCCTGATCCATTTCACTTAACATAATGACCTCCAGTTCCATCTATGTTGTTGCAAATGACAGAGTCTCATTATTTTTCATGGCAGAATAGTACTCCATTATGTATATGAACCATATTTTTTTTGTTCATTCATCTACTTATAGACACTTAGGTTACAAACTATTTTAATTTTTTGTCTACAGACAAACCCACAGTCGTGCAAAGGAATGTGTGTGTGCACAGGTATTCATTATAGCTTTTTTTTTTGTAACAAGCAAAAGATCAAAAGCAATTTTAATGTTCATTCATATGTGACAGGTCAGATTAAATTTTGTTACATTCATCCAATAAAATACAATGCAAAAATTAAAAAGAATGAGGATCTTTGAGAATATAGAGACAGAAGGAACACTCTCTAACTCACGATAAATCCATAATCACCCTAATAACCAAATCCATTTAAAGACATTACAAGAAAACAAAACTACAGACCAATAACTCTCATGAACATAGATGCAAAAATTCTCAAAATCCTATGAGCAAATCAAACCCAAAAATGTCTAAACTATTATAGTCTAATGTATAAAACAAAGTATAAAAATTATTCATGCCAGGTATGCAAGTCTAGTTCAAATTTCAAAAAGTAATTAATATAATCAATTACATCAACAGACTAATGAAAAAACCACAAAGTTATATCAGTAGAGGCAGAAAAAGTATGTGACAAAATTCAACAACCATTCATAATTTTTAAAAATGCTCAGTAATCTGGGAATAAAGAGAAACTTCCTCAATTTGATAAATAATGCCTACAAAAAAATCCTACAGCTAACATTATACTTAACAGTGGGAAACTTGAAGCTTTTCCACTAAGGCCAGGAACAAAGCAAGGGTGGTCTTCTCTCATATTGGTTTTCAGCATTGCTGAAGTCTTAGCCAATTCAATTAGAAGCAAACTAAAAAGGTATGCGTATTGGAAAGGAGGGAAAAAAACCTATTTTGTTCACAACCGACATGATCATCTATGGAGAAAATCCAAAAGAATGGACAGTAAACATTCCTGGAAGTAATAAGTGATTATAGCAGGGGTTGCAGAGTACAAAAAAAAAAAATCACTTTCCTAGATACCAGCAGTGAGCAAATGGAATTTGAAATTAAAAGCACGATACTATTTACATTATCTCCCTCAGAAATGAAACACTGAGTACAAATCTAACAAAATATGTACAAGATCTATATGAGAAAAACTACAACAGTTTGATGAAAGAAATTATAGAAGAACTGAAGAAATTGAGAGATATTCCATGTACAGGACTAGGAAGATTCAAGATTGTCAGGATGTCAATTTTCCTCAATTTGATCTTTGGATTCAATACAATCCCAATAAAAATTCCAGCAATTTATTTTGTGAATATAACAAACTGATTCTAAAGTTGTCAGTGTTCTGGATTTTGGCCATTTCTAATAGGAGTAGGGTGGTATCTCATCGTTTTAACTTGCATTTCCCTGGAAAAATACCCAGTATAGCCAACATAATATTGAACCAGTATAGCCAACATAATGTTGAACCAGTAGAGCCAACATACTATCGAACAAGAAGAGCAAAGTTGGAGGACTGACACCATCTGATTTCAAGACATACTGTAAAGCTACAGTAATCAAGACAGTGTACTACAGGCAGAAGTACAGACAAATAGATCAATGGAACTGAATAGAGAGTCCAGAAATAGACTCACATTAATATCACCAAGTGATCTTTATCAAAGGAGCAAAGGCAATTCAATGGAGAAAAGATAGTCTTTTCAACAAACGGTTCTGGAATGACTAGACATCCATGTGCAAAAAAGTAAATTTAGAAACAGACCTTATGTGCTTTGCTAAAATTAACTTAAAATGGATCAAAGACCTAAATGTAAAAGACAAAACCATCAAACACCTAGAAGATAACATAGGAGAAAATCTAGATGACGTTTGCTTTGGCAATGACTTTGTAATTACAAAGCAAAAGGCATAACCTAGAAGATAACATAGGAGAAAATCTAGATGACGTTTGCTTTGGCAATGACTTTGTAATTACAAAGCAAAAGGCATAACCTAGAAGATAACATAGGAGAAAATCTAGATGACGTTTGCTTTGGCAATGACTTTGTAATTACAAAGCAAAAGGCATAATTCGTGAAAGAAAGAATCAAGAAGGTAATTCTTATTAAAATTGAACATTTCTGGCTGGGCGCGGTGGCTCACACCTGTAATCCCAGCACTTTGGGAGGCTGAGGTGGGAGGACAGCTTGAGTCCAGGAATTTGAGACCAGCCTGGGTGACAAAGTGAGACCCCTATCTCTACAGAAAATAAATGATTAGCTGGGCATAGTGGTGCACACCTGTAGTCCTAGTTACTTGGGAGGAAGAAGTGGGGGGATCACTTGAGTTCATGAGGTTGAGGCTGCTGTGAGCTGTGTTGGTGCCACTGCCTTCCAGTGTGGGTGACAGAGTGAGACTCTGTCTCAAAAAAAAAAAAAAAAAAAAAAAAAAAAAAAAAAAAAAAAAAAAAAATCTGCTGTGTGTGGGAGTATTGCAAAAGACATATCAGATAAAAGACTGTTATCCAAAATATGCAAAGAATCCCTAAAACTCAACAATAAGAACACAGAAAGCCCATTTTAAAAATGGGCCAAGCCCTTAACAGGCACCTCAAGAAAGAAGATATACAGATGCCAGGTAACATATAAGAGGGTGATCCACATCACATATCATCAGGGAAATGCAAGTTAAAACAATGAGATACCACCATGGTATCTTTGGCCAAAATCTACCTATTATTCACCATTTCTACCTGTCTTTGGCCATTTCTACCTATTAGAAATGGTGAAAATCCAGAACACTGACAAAACCAAATGCTGGCAAAGACATGAAACATCCTCATTCATTATTGATGGGAAGGCAAAATGATACAGCCACCTTGGAAGAGAGTTTGGCAGTTTCCCATGCAACTAAACATAGGTTTACCATACAATCCAGCAGTCATGTTCTTTGGTATTTATCCAAACAAATTATAAACTTCTGTCCACATAAAAACCTGCACGTGGATGTTTATAGCATCTTTATTTATAATTGCCCAACTGGGAAGCAGCCAAAATGTTTTTCAGTACGCAAATGGATATATAAATGATGGTTCATCCAGAGAGTAGACATTATTCAATTCTAAAAAGAAATGAGCTATCAGTCTATGAAAAGACATGGAGGAAACTAAATGCATCCTAACTAAATGAGAGATGCCAATCGTAAAAGGCTACATACTGCATGATTTCTACTATATGACATCTGGGAACAGGGAAAAACTATAAAGACAAAATATCAGTGGTTTCCCGGGGATGGGGAGGAGGGAGGGGTGAATAGGCAGAGCACAGAGGATTTTTAGGGCAATGAAACGAGTCTGTGTGATACTGTAATGGTGAATACAGGTCATTATACATTTGTCCAAACCCACTGTATTAGTCTGTTTTCATACTGCTATAAAGAACTGCCTGAGACTGGGTAATTTAGAAAGGAAAGAGGTTTAATTGACTCAGAGTTCAGCATGGCTGGGGAGGCCTCAGGAAACTTGCAATCATGGCAGAAGGTGAAGGGGAAGAGCCACCTTCTTCACAAGACAGCAGGAAGCAGAATTGCCCAGTGAAGGGAGAAGAGCCCCTTATAAAACCATCAAGATCTCATGAGAACTCAGTCACTACCACAAGACCATCATGAAACTGCCCCAGTGATTCAATTACCTCCACCTGGTGTCTTCTTTGACATGTGGGGATTATGGGGATTACAATTCAAGATGAGATCTGGGTGGGGATGGAAAGCCTAACCATATCACCCACTGAATGTAAAACACCAAGAATGAACCCTAATGTAAACTGTGGGCTTTGGATTAATGATGTATCTATGTAGGTCTAGCAACTGTGAGAAATGTATTACTCTGGTGGGGGATGTTGATAATGAGAGGAGTTGTGCATGCGTGGAGGCAGTGGATTTCTGGGAAATCTCTGTATTTTCTTCCCAATTTGCTGTGAATCTAAAATTGCCCTAAAAAATAAACTCTAGGCCAGGCACTCATGCCTATAATCCTAGCACCTTAGGAGGGCAAGGCAGGAGGACTGCTTGAGCTCAGGAGTTCAAGACCAGCCTGGGTGACTTGGTGAAACCCTGTCTTTACAAAAAATACAAAAATTAGCTGGGCATGGTGGCACAAGCCTGCAGTCTCAGCTACTCAAGAGGCTGAAGTGGGAGAACCACCTAAGCCTGGGAAGTCAAGGCTGCAATGAGCCGTCACTCCAGCCTAGGTGACAGAGTGAAACCTTGTCTCAGTCAATCAATCAATCAATCAATCAATAAACACTCTGTTAATAAAATAATGAGGCAGCCCCTTATGTACTAATATGATACTATTTTTGTATCTTATTGCTTGGAATTTACCCACATCTAACTGGAAGGATGACTGAGAAAATGATTATTTTAGCTAAATGAATTGCTGCCCACATTTGTTGATAAAGTAGGGAGAAGAATATTGGGTAGGCAGCTGGCAGTCTCCAGGGGAGCTTACACCTTTGGGAACCCAACATTCTCTACACTCTTCTAACCAAACAGAAAAAGTGGTCTTGTTCTTCCTGTGGGCACTACCCCCAGAGTTTTATTTTGGACTTCCAGATTCAAGCAAGTCTAGAAATGTTTATTGGTGGCGAATGTCCCATAAACACCAAGAATCCTCAGCTTCTGAAGACCCCAATATTCAAGGGTGCAATGGGAACTGAGAATCCACAGTGACAACTTCCAGTGAAGAAAAGAAAAATGGGGAGGATGCAGCAGGCACTGTTTCACTGCAATTAACCAAGGCCAGTGAGAAGGAAAGTAAGACTCCTCTCTCCTGGCAGTGGAGGAAGGCTGTTAATTAGCCAATCCAGAAGCCCTAATTCTCCTGTCTCAAGGTCATACGCTGTGTGTGGTTCCTGGTTTTTCCTTCTTGCATCTTCTCCTTGTTCCTTATTTTCTTTGGCCACAATTTAGTTGGGCATTAAAGGGTATACTTTTCTTAGGAACTGGAAAGCATTTATAGGAGTCAAGAATGCACATGAACTAAGTAAACTTCTCTGCTTTGGAAATGTTGGAAATGCAAATAACTTTAATGGAAACAGGAGGGAAAGGGAGAGGAAATGTGACTGAGTAAAAACAGTGGAGTGAGTGAGGACGCTGATAACAGGACTGCCTCATATTCGCATAGAGTCGTGTCTTTTGCCGGCGCATCCGGAAGGTATGTTCCGCACCGAAAGACCATTTCTGAGTGGTTATTTCCTGAAAGCAAAGTAAAGGGCTGAGTACCCTTGTGGGTTGATTTATTTCAAAACAAAGGCGTGAGGCAACAGTTAGCCACGGTACTTTCCTTAAAGCAGAAGCTCAAAACCAGAAATTCATAAAAAAGTCAACCACAGGAGAATTTCTAAATATTGTGTGCTTGAGGATGGGTGTTTACTGGACATGGTCTGGTTCATGTAATGAGGATTGGAGATAATTTTGATTTGATATGAAAAGCTCTCACTTGACACCTAGGTGATACTATTGTTTATTGATTTATTTATTCAATGAATATTTAATGAAAGTCTATTACGTGTCAGACAGTATTTTACACGTAGAGGATGACGTTCAATCAGCAAACCATATAGACCAAAATCCCTGACTTCAGAGAGCTTACATTTTCATTGCTTAAAAGAAACCATACCTCCAAAGGTTGTGCTCTAGGATAATAACAAGAAGAAGAAGAACAAAAATCAGAAATTAATAAATAAATAAAAGAAAGCATTTCAAGTTTCATACTTTTTTTTTTCAGCCAAAGTCTCACTCTTGTCACCCAGGCTGGAGTGCAATGGCACGATCTTGGCTCACTGCAACCTCCACCTCCCGGGTTCAAGCAATTCTCCTGCCTCAGCCTCCCAAGTAGCTGGGATTACAGGTGTGTACCACCATGCCTGGCTAATTTCTGTATTTTAAGTAGAACCGGGGTTTTACCATGGTGGCCAGGCTGGTCTCGAACTCCTGACCTCAGGTGATCCACCCGCCTCAGCCTCCCAAAGTGCTGGGATTACAGGCTTGAGCCACTGCACCCGGCTGTCCATTTTTATATAAACATAAACACAGAAATTCTAACCAACTCTTGTGAGATATAAATATTTAAAGTATATCAGGACTAAGTGTGGTTTATTCCAGGAATTCAAGAGTAGTTTAACATTCAGAACTTAATGAACATTATTTATGATGATTTACATAAAAGAAGAAGAATATGACCATCTTAATACATGTGGAAAATGCATTTGATAAAATGCAACGTCCATTCATGATGTAAGAAAAAGAAACAGAAAAGTCTTAGCAAACTAAAAACAGAAGAAAACTTCCATAGTCTGATTTTTAAAAATAGCTATAAAAATCCTACAGCAAACATTCTACTTTGTACCTTAAAGTCTTCCCCTTATTGTGCGCTACCTCATCTAAGTCTTACAAATCCCCACCACTCTTTCTCTTCTCTTGTTTCCCACCTCCACTTACCCCTGGGTATAGGCAGAAGTCAAAAAAAAAAAAACAAAAATAACACTAATATTATAGTAGCCTGACTGTCTATTTCTTAGTCCCAAACTGGGGACACAAAAGCATTTTTCCTGAATAAATACTTGAACTGTGCATCCTTGAATGCCTCAATATGACTCAAGGATACATCAAGCTGGAACTGGCATTAGGGTAGGATGAACAAAACTCAAAATAACCCTGACCCCATCCTCACATTGCCTGTAACTCAGTCTCTGCAAGAGATGAAGCAGAATTGGCAGCTGTGTCGTTGGTTGGGGCTGAGTCCTCAGACAGGGCCCCCTCCAGACTGGTGGGCAGGGAGTGGATTAGTCTCTCTCGGAAGTCCTGGCCCACAAAGACATAGAGCATGGGGTTGAGGCAGCTGTTGAAGAAGGCGAGGGAGGTCGTTGGGTTAACCAGGATATTAATGATTTTGTACTTGCCCTCGAACAACCTCTCTTTGAGCCAGACGGTGCTCAGAAGGGCAACCAGGTGAAAGGGGAACCAACAGATGAAGAAAGAAGCCACCACAGCAGTGAGGACCCGTAAGGGACAGCTGGATTTAATCATGCCCTTTTTGCGGATCTTGGCTGCAATAAGCCCATAGCAGATGGCAACAATGGACATTGGCATGCTAAAGCCAATGACAAACCGGATAATCCCTCTGGCTGTCAGCATCGTAATGGCTACCTTGTTCCACTCCTCAGGGGTGTCACCCCAAGATGTAAAGTTGGCAATACAGTACGTGTCCCCATTTGGAATAGTTACTGTAGTCAAAAAGAGGAAAACTGGCAAGGTCAGGACTAGGGCAAGAATCCAAGGTCCGATGATCACCTTCATGGCCAGACTCACGGTGCGGTGGTTCTGGGCCCAGACTGGATGCAGGACACAAATGCAGCGGTCCAGTGCAATGAGACCAATCAAGAAGACATTTCCAAAGAGGTTGATGTTCACCACGATGTGAATTAACTTACACAGGAACCAGCCAAAAGGCCATTTTTCTCCCATGGCCATAGAGACAATGAGGAATGGTAACATGGCCGTGAAAGAAAAGTCAGCCAGGGCCAGGTTCAGGTAACAGATGGTGGTGACTGTGCGTGTCATCCGGAATCCAGCCACCCAGATCCCAAGCCCATTGCCCAGGACCCCGAGGACAAAGGTGACCCCAAGCACCACCAACGGGAGGATCTGCAGAACAGTGTAGCCAGCAGACTCATAGGACACTTCATGCTCATTCAGAGGAGTGGAGAAGTTGGTTTCCATCTTGCTCGCACCTGAAACATTCCAACAATGGCCATTTCTCAGCTGTGGAACCATCTTACAGCATCTGTATTTATAGCTCACATCAACTTCCACTAAAGCTCCCACTCCTACCAGGAGACCCACTCTATCTACTAAGCCTTGTTGACAATAGTGCTATGGAATTGGCATTCTCTTGGATGCTCCTTTGGGAAGGGTTAGTCCTCCATATTCCCATCATTATCAATATGCACTTCACTTATGGGGCTGATCACTTCACCAAGAGGATTACAAGGCTCTGTCCACCAGCAAAAATACTGATCTTATGTTGTACGGACAATGGAAAATCGAGCATAGGCAGCCTCAGCATTGTGAGGAAGGCATAAGACTCAGAGTCAGAAGGTTCACATCGGTGTCTCCCATCACTCAATGCAAACATGCTGGCAAGCTCTGCAACCTCTTTCAGCCCCAGGTTCTTCCAGTCTCCCAACTCCTGACCCTCGCAAATGTGAGAACCCTTGATCTATTGCTTGGCTAGTACTCAAGATAAAGTTGAAGGGTTTGGCTTGAGGTTATTGTTGAAGAGAATCTTGAGAAGTCACTGGTGATACGTAGCAGTATGCTATATCCTGAGGATTCTGCACTAGAGGAAGTCAGCAAAGAGAGTTCTATCTCTGCTTTCTACCCTCTGCTTTTTCCTGTCCCTGCTTGATGTGGAGCTCATCTCTGTTTGGAATGCAAATAATCAGTACCGATTTGTATAGCTTTGATGTCTGTGGGATAAAGACTATGAGAATAATAAGTCATATTAATACTTGTAATAGAGACTATGCATTGTGTTAATTACTACATATGGGATCCAGTTTGGCTTACATAATAGCTGTGTAATATTCATTACTTCTTGTTTTCATTAGAAGAAATTAAAGCTCAGGGCAATTGTGAAATGTGTTGAAGGTCGCTTAGGTAGTAGATAATAGACTAAGGACTTCAGTTCAGCTTGGTCTGACTTCTAAACCCTTACTCTTGACAGATATTGCTGGTTGCCCACCCAGCAACTGTTCCCCATTCTTCTCTGCTCAAAAAACCACAATCGTGTGTTTAGTTACTCACCCTGAAGAGAAGGTGTCCTTTCTCCATGTTGGGAGTAAATCTTGACTAGTTTAATTAGCACTAACTAGAATTCCTTTTACTTTGCAAGGGATTGCTTTAGCAGTGGACATGTGACTGAATTGTGGACAATAACATTGTAAGAATATAACCTGCAGAGCTTCTCAGATCAAGTTTTTTTTTTTTCTTTTAAGAACAAAAATCCAAAACATGTAGTCCCTGCCTCTGGTCAGGGTCACATCTATAATTTTTGTATCCAATTCAACACAAAGTCCCATGCCACTTGAGCACATTTTCTTGTTTTTTTTTTTTTTTTTTTTTTTTTTTCCCTTGAAACAGAGTCTCACTCTGTGGCCTAGGCTGGAGTGCAGTAGCGCGATCTTGGCTCACTGCAAGCTCCGCCTCCCTGGTTCATGCCATTCTCCTGCCTCAGACTCCTGAGTAGCTGGGACTACAGGTGCCCGCCACCATGCCTGGCTAATTTTTTGTACTTTTTTTTTTAGTAGAGACGGGGTTTCACCGTGTTAGCCAGGATGGTCTCAATCTCCTGACCTCGTGATCCGCCCGCCTCGGCCTCCCAAAGTGCTGGGATTACAGGCGTGAGCCACCACGCCCGGCCCACTTGAGCACATTTTCTTATGCTGTGGTCTGTGGACTTTATCAGAAACATCCAGGCTGCCTGTTAAAATTGTATTCATTATCCTTAGCAAACTAATGCAGGAACAGAAAACCAAATACCACATGTTCTCACTTATAAATGAGAGGTAAATGATGAGAACACATGGACGCAAAGAGGAAAACACTGGGGCCTACTGGAAGGTGGAGGGTGGGAAGAGGGACAGGATCAGGAAAAATAAGTAGTGGGTATTAGGCTTAATACCTCAGTGATGAAATAATCTGTACAATAAACCACCAGGATATAAGTTTACCTATATAACAAACCTGCACATACATACCTGAACTTACAATGAAAATGAAAAACAATTATATCCATAAATCTCACTCTAGAATCTGTTTGTGTAAAAGCCAGGATGATTTGTTATGGCCATGAGAATTTGAGAATCATCTCAGACTGGGCTACTTAGCATCTTTAAGAGAAATAGCAATTTCCTAGCACTTGTTCATATCTAATGCTCATAACATTGTGAAACAGCCATCACATCCAAAGGAATTTGTGGCCTGGGGACTTCTGTAGTTTTTCGGCATCATGCCCAGCCAGTCAGTGGAGGCAGCAAGATACGGAAACCAAGATGAACAACTCCAGAACCACTGCCTTTGCATACTGAAGTCCTGCCTTTGAAAGGGGTTCCCCTGAGATTACTAGCATAGGGCTATGCCCCAGTCTGATGATTTTTAGCCTTCTTCCTTTCACTTATTTCCTTCTTTTCCTCCTGCTATTACCAGTGAGTTTCACTGAGGTCTTCTTCCACGGGACATTATTTAATGTAGCTCAGGATTTCTCAACCTTGGCACCACTGACATCTGGGTCTGGGTAATTCTTTGTTGTGGTGGACCGTTCTGGACACAGTAGGATGTTTAGCAGCACCCCTGGCCTCTATCCACAGATACCAGTAGCAACTCCTTCTCCAGAAATGACAATCAACAGGTTCCATAAACATTGTCAAAGGTCCCCTCAGAGGCAAAGTCACCCCCAATTGAGAGTCACTGTTATAAAGAATACTGGGCTCGGCCGGGTGCAGTGGCTCACGCCAGTAATCCCAACACTTTGGGAGGCCAAGGAAGGTGGATTGCCTGAGGTCGGGAGTTGCAGACCACCCTGGGCAATATGGTGAAGCCCCGTCTCTACTGAAAATACAAAAAATTAGCCGGGCCTGGTGGCTCGCGCCTGTAGTCCCAGCTACTTGGGAGGCTGAGGCAGGAGAATCGCTTGAACCCGGGAGGCGGAGGTTGCAGTGAGAGATGCCACTGCAATCCAGCCTGGGAGACAGAGCGAGACTCTGTCTTAAAAAAAAAAAAAAAAAAAAACTGGACTCTGGAGTCAGCTAGATCTCTCTTCTAATCTTATCTGTGATGTCTCCTCACTATGAGTTCTTAGTGATATCTCTTTAAGCCTCAGTTTTCTGCCCTGCAGAACGAGGACAATTTTATGGTGAAGTCTGACTTTCGGGTGAAGATTAAGTGAGAATAGACATGGAAATCTTTTAGGCTAGACTGAGTACATCTATGACAAATGTGAACTCTTGGCCCTCACCAGGCTGTGTGCTGTGTCCTGGGGCTCAATCCATTATGAAGCTCAAGGTCAGGACAAGAACGATGCTCATAGCAGTAGTTGCTTCTACTTATGAACATTATCCACATGCCGAGAGCTTCTCCTTTAGCCCTAACGATGCCTCTCACAGGATCTGTGGATGGGCTGTGTTAATATGTGTAAGCACTGAGCACGACCTGAGACACGGTGAATATTGACTAATCTTAGTGATACTAGGTTGGTGCAAAAGTAACTGCGCCTTTTGCCATTGAAAATAATAGCAAAAACAGCAATTACTTTTGCAGCAACCTAATAATTAGTATAACCATTGTACAGACAGGGAAGTTAAGATGGGCTTAGATGGGCTATGTTAATTGTTCAACGTTCCCAGGTAGAAAGAGGTAGAGCCAGAATTGGAGCTCAGCCAGATTGATTACAATAGAATTGTGCTGTTAACCCTTTTCCACCCCATAGTTCCTCAACAGACTCAGATTTTCTCTATCCACCCTCCAAGCATTCTACAAGGCACTTAGAAGACATGATCTATCCATAATCTCAAATTCATTTTAAAATGTTGATACAGGCTGGGCGTGGTGGCTCACAGCTGTAATCCTAGCACTTTGGGAGGCCAAGACAGGTGGATCACTTGAGGTCACGAGTTCGAAACCAGCCTGGCCAACATGGTGAAACCCTGTCTCTACTAAAAATATGAAAATTAGCTGGGCATGGTGGCGGGTGCCTGTAATCCCAGCTACTTGGGAGGCTGAGGCAGGAGAATCACTTGAGTCTGGGAGGTAGAGGTAGAGGTTGCAGTGAGCCCAGACTGTGCCACTGCCCTCCAGCCTGGGCAAAAGAGCGAGACTCTGTCTCAAAAAATCAAACAAACAAAAAATGTTGATACAACAAGGAAGGATGATTGTGCAATGATGGTTGGGGACAGATTAACAAGGCAAAAATTGCAAAGTTTTGGGTCCACCCTAGTTGTAATGTAAGGAGAAGAACTGCGAACCACAGGTGATACCTGTACTGGTTATGAGGGCTGCCATTTGATGAGTCCTTAATATGTGCCAGTCACTATATATTTTATCATCTCTGATTACAACATCCTTGCTTTGGGACAAGTGCCGTCCTTGCATAATATGTAGGAAAGTACAGCTCAGAGAGGGGAAGTGACTTGTACGATTATTGAGGGTTGCAATTGAATTTATGACCATAGATGTCAAATGAAAACTCAGCAGTTCCTCATCAGGTTACTCTACTTCTCCAGCGCGCTTGCTATCTCACACCTTAATTATTTCAGTCCTGCTTTCTCCAAAAAATGTCTTATTTACTGTGTTTTTCCCACTCCCAGCAGATGCCGTTGACTGACATTATAATGAGAAAATGGTAATAACTAGATGTGAAATTTTCAGCCTTTCCTCCCTTGACCCTCAGTCTACCTGCCCCTGTCACTGTGAATAAAGACGTCTGGTTCTTTCCAATAATTTCCCTCCCTACATGGGCCAGGGATGTCCTCTCACCTTCCCACAAACTTTCCCCCTGCATTTGTCCTTCCATTTTCTGCCAAAACCAAACCCTCAAGATTTTATTTCTACTAGATCATTCTCACTATGACATAAACGTTATCCTATCCCCTCCCTATAAAAAGAAACCATTCTTGGCTGGGCGCAGTGGCTCATGCCTGTAATCCCACCATTTAGGGAGGTTGAGGTGAGTGGATTACTTGAGGCCAGGAGTTTGAGAGCAGACTGGCCAACATGGTGAAATCCCATCTCTACTAAAAACACAAAAATTAGCTGGGTGTGATGGCGCGCACTTGTAACCCCAGCTATTTGGGAGGCTGAGGCAGGAAGACCTCTTGAACCCTTGAAGGCGGAAGTTGCAGTGAGCTGAGATCGCACCACTGCACTCCAGCCTGGGCGACAGTGAGTTTGTCTCAAAAACAAACAAACAAATAAAACAAAACAAAATAAAAACCACCCCAAAAAACAACTGTTGGGAGCAAGCCCCCCCAAAAACTGGCCATAAACAAAATCTCTACAGCACTACGGCATGTCCATAATGGCCCTAATGCCCAAGCTGGAAGGTTGTGGGTTTATGGGAATGAGGGCAAGGAACACCTGGCCCGCCCAGGGCAGAAAACCGTTTAAGGCATTCTTGAGCCACAAACAATTAGCATGAGCGAACTGTGTCTTTTTTTTTTTTTTTTTTTTTTTTTTTTTTTTGAGACGGAGTCTTGCTCTGCCGCCCAGGCTGGAGTGCAGTGGCCGGCTCTCAGCTCACTGCAAGCTCCGCCTCCCGGGTTCACGCCATTCTCCTGTCTCAGCCTCCCGAGTAGCTGGGACTACAGGCGCCCGCCTCATCGCCCGGCTAGTTTTTTGTATTTTTTTAGTAGAGACGGGGTTTCACCGTATTAGCCAGGATGGTCTCGATCTCCTGACCTCATGATCCGCCGAACTGTGTCTTAACGGGGCGTTCCTGTTGCAGTTAACTAGCCCAATCTATTCATTTAATTCGGCCCATCCCTTCGTTTCCCCTAAGGGATACTTTTAGTTAATTTAGTATCTATAGAAACAATGCTAATGACTGGTTTGCTGTTAATAAATATGTGAGTAAATCTCTGCTCGGGGCTCTCAGCTCTGAAGGCTGTGAGACCCCTGATTCCCAACTTCACGTCTCTATACTTCTGTGTGTGTGTCTTTAATTCCTCTAGCGCTTCTGGGTTAGGATCTCCCCGACCAAGCTGGTCTCGGCAAACAGCCAAAAAGATCCTTGGACTATATTCCTCTCCGGTGTTAACCCTATTTCTCCGAAGAGAATTCTTTCTGTGAAAATAATTTGCAGACAGATTTTGGAAAGAGTTGTCTATGTTTGCTCCCTTAGACTCCCTGCTTCACTTTTTCTCCTGAATCCAGTCTGTATTGACTCCAGCCCTTAGCACTGACTCATGGTGCATTTTCCTTAGGATGCTTATGACCTCAAGGCTGCAAATGCAGTGGCTGCAAATCCATCTTGGTTCTTATCTCAATATCTTCGTGATATAGAACCCATTGGATCTCTTCCTTCTCCTTCAATCACGTTTTTCCTGTGCCATGAGATGATAAATGTGCACACAACACACTTTCACTTGCCTTTAAATCTCAGTTGGCCATCTCTTTTCAGTCCCCTTTGCTAGTATTTTCTGCTCTAAGTTTGACTCTAAATTTAGGAGTATCCCGCAGCTTTTACTTGTTCCCCACCTCTCTTATCTCTATATAGCCTTTCTACAGGTGACATTATCCAGTTAGTTTCAGGGCTTAAAATACCATGCTGTCTTGTCATCTAAATTATCAGCCTTGCCCTCTCTCTGGTGCTCCAGTCTGATATAACCTCTCTCCACGGGAGTCCCGTAGACACTCCAAACCTAACGTGGCTCAGCCAAACAGTTGATTGTCTCATCCTCCCAAACCTGCCACTCTTCCAATATTTTGTGTCTATTTGAGTTTAAACATTCAGTTGTTAAAGCTTCCAAACTAGAACTTATCTTTCATTTTCCTTTCTCTCACCACAATCCCATCCAAGTCCTATTAATTCTATCTGCAGAACCTGCTGAATGCACAGCCAGAGCCATCTCCATCTCCACAACCCGCGTCCATGGTCCTGTCAGGCAGGAATGTTTGCACCAACTTTGCAAATAGCTTGTTCCTGGTCCTACTTTTCCCTGCCCTACAATCCAATCTCCAGAAGGAAACCAAATGAGCTTTTTAAAAGTTCAGAAAGGACGAGGCACAGTGGCTCACTCCTGTAATCCCAGCACTTTGGGAGTCCGAGGCAGACGGGTCACCGGAGGTCAGGAGTTCGAGAACAACCTGGCCAACATGAAGAAACCCCATCTCTACTAAAAATACAAAATTAGCTGGGCATGGTGGCACATGCCTGTAATTCCAGCTGCTCGGGAGGCTGAGGCAGGAGAATCACTTGCACGAGGGAGGCGGAGATTGCAGTGAGCCCAGATCGCACCATTGCACTCTAGCTTGGGCAACAAGAGCAAAACTCTGTCTCAAAAAAAAAAAAAAAAAAAAAAAAAGGCCCAATAAGGGCCGGCACGGTGACATGCCTCCCAGAACTTTGGGAGGCCAAGGTGGGTGGATCACCTGAGGTCAGGAGTTCGAGACCAACCTGCCCAACATGATGAAACCCCAACATGATGAAACCCCATCTCTACTAAAAATACAAAAATTAGCTGGGTGTGATGGTGGGAGCCTGTAATCCCAGCTACTCGGGAGGCTGAGGCAGGAGAATCGCTAGACCCTGAGAGGCAGAGTTTGCAGGGAGCCGAGACTGCGCTACTGCACTTCAGCCTGAACGACAGAGCAGACTGTCTCAAAAAAAAAAAAAAAAAAAGTCCAATAAAATGATGATGTTATTTTCAACACCTTCCAATGGCTTCCAAACTTCTAACTTATCCTTATCTTAAGTTCCCTCAAGCACCCCTGGACCTGCCCTGTGCATCCCTCAGATCTCATCTCTGCACTCTCGTGGGACACACTGTGCTCCACCCACAGTAGGCTCTGATTCCTTGAACACGTGACTCATTGTCATCTCAGGAGTTCTGCCTTCTCTGTTCCTTCTGCCTACCATGCTCTTCCTCTTAAGCTTCTCACACCTGGCTCCTTCACGTGTTTATTTATTTATCTTTGAGGTAGAGTTTCACTCTTCTCGCCCAGGCTGAAGTGCAATGGTGCGATCTCGGCTCACTGCAACCTCGGCCTCCTGGGTTCAAGCGATTCTCCTGCCTCAGCCTCCTGAGTAGCTGGGATTACAGGCTCCCACCACTATGCCCGGCTAATTTTTGTTGTTGTTGTTTTCCATATTTTTAGTAGAGATGGGGTAATGCAAGCCCTAAATGCTAGCCACACACGTGACTTACAACTTTCTAGTAGCCATATTAAAAAAATAAAATCACTGGGGGAAATTAATTATAATAATATGTTTCATTTAACCCCACAAATAAAAAAATATCATTGGAACATGTAACCAAAATTGAAGTTATTAACGAGATAAGTTGTATTATTTTGATCATACTAGTGATTAAACTACACTAAGTATATTTCACACTTAAGCACATTTCAGATCAAGATAGAAACATAAGCACTCAAAAGCTGCCTGTGGCAAGTGGATACTCCATTAACAGCACTGCTCTAGAATTCAGGAGGTGTTTGTCAGAGAGCACGAGTTCCAATGATAAATTTTAAATTGTCAGTCCCCAACTTACCAGCAGCTAAGCTCCTCTTCCTGTGTGTTTCTTGGCTTCCTGTGGAGCAACACAGGCTCTAAGGGCTATTGCAGAGACTATTGAATGATGGAGGAGGAACAATGGAGCTGGAACCAATCCCCTAACAGAAACTCAGGATTTCTTATAATTTTCAGAAGACACCTTGGGTATGTTGTCAGCGGACTCTTCTTGGAAACCTATGTGTCTGAATGTTTCTTCATCTCTAGCTTTCTGTGAGAGACTGGAATTAATGCTTCCAAATGTCAAGGGTCAAGGAATCTGAATGTCCAGCCCTTCCTTCTTCAGAGTTTCATGAAAATAAAAGAAACAAATACTGAAGTGAGAAGAGTTTCAGCCATGTATTAAAGCCCAAATATGATAGTTAAGTCAAACTCAATTCTCGACTTATGCAGTCCTTCTGGCATCAAATGTGTGGGTCTGTTACATATCAAGCAATTCTCCAATTCTCTGGGGACACCACTGGCTATCTCACAATTCAATTCAGCTCTGATGCTGTCCACCTGGAGCTAGTGTCCGATCCCACAAGTTAAAGGGTTTATTCTCCCAATATTGTCCTCACTTCAGACACCAATTCAAGTCCCAGGTGGCCACCTGTACTTCTGACTGACTGGCTGTAAATCGGGGGTAGGGGGATGCTTATAACCCCTTCTTCTGTTTTGATAATTTGTTAGAATGGCTCACAGAATTTAAGAAGGCACATTACTGGCCGGGTGCTGTGGCTGTCACCTGTAATCCTAGCACTTTGGGAGGCCGAAGTGGGTGGATCACTTGAGGTCAGGAGTTCAAAACCATCCTGGCCAACATGGTGAAACCCCACCTCTACTAAAAATACAAAAAAAAAAAAATTAGCTGGGCATGGTGGTAGGCACCTGTAATCCCAACTACTTGGGAGGCTGAGCGTGGCAGAATCGCTTGAACCTGGGAGGCGGAGGCTACAGTGAGCCGAGATTGCGCCACTGAAATCCAGCCTGGGCGACAGAGTGAGACTCCGTCCAAAAAAAAAAAAGAAAAGAAAAGAAAAGAAGAAGGCACATTACCTACAGTTACTCATTTGCTCTCAATGGAGTTCACATATCAAGAAATAGGAGGTGGTAGGTATTGTATAGGTGCAGGTCTCTAAAGAGGTGCTTCCTTGCTGGGTGCTAGAGACATAGAGATCAATCAGACACGGGCTCTGCGGACCACCTGAATAGAGAGGTAAGAATGCAGTGCTTAGTTACAACAGGGTGGGGGTATGTAGTGATAGGCAGATGCGTGGCTCCTTGTGGGATCCCCTAAAAGGAACAACTAACTCAGATTCACAGATCTAGAGTCAATATCTAGAGGAGGGAACATCTAGGCTGAGTCTTAAAGGAGAAAAAATAATGCATTCTAGTCAGAGGGGAGTAAAAGCACCCAGGAAAGGGGTCACAAAAAAGCAGGTTACTGTTGGTTACCGGAGCATAGATGATGAGGGAGACAGCAATAAGCATTAAGTATGCAGAGAGTGGCAGAGGCAATTTCTTGGATGGTCTTGAATGCTACAAAAAGAACTTGGAATTTCTCTTTAAGAACACGAAAAGCTTGTGAAAAGAGGAGAGTGACTAGTCAGATGTATGCTTCCAAAAAACATTGTTCTAGAGTCCTCCTGCAAAGGGATGGCTCTGAGAATGTTCCCAGTTGGAGGCAGAGATCTTAAAGGGTAAGAAGTTGCCAGAGACCAAGGTGAACTTGTTGAATAGTTGCCTGTGCTGGAGTAGTGTGCTAGAGAGGAGGGGTAGTTTAGGGAGCGATTTCCAGGCTTGGTAGACTGTGCTTGGAGACCAAATGGCTCTGGAGAATGAGGAAGCATGAAGGGTCTTTATGAAGCCCACCCCACATTCATAATTCATGATTGCTGTATAACCACCCAAATCATAGCATGTAAAACAACCATTTCATCATGTTCATGGATTATGTGGGTTGGGAATTAGGATAAGGCACAGAGGAGATGCTTGTCTCTGCCACCCAAAACTCAAAAGTTTGGGGGTGACTAGAAGACTGGGTACTGAAGTCATCTGGAGCTCCTTCATTCACATGTCAGACGCCTGAGTTGGAATGACTCAAATGCTGAACTAGGCTGGGATTGCCCCAAGTGCCTGCAGGCAGCTTCTCCAGCATGGTGGTCTCAGGGGAATCAGAGTCCCTACACAATGGCTGTCTTCCTCCAGAACACGTGTCCCAGGAGAACTGGAAGATGCTTCCTAGCCTTTCTTGACCTAGCCTTGAAAGCTATGTGGAGTCATTTCTACCACATTCTTCAGTCAAAGGAGTCCCAATCCTACCCAGGTTCCAGGGCAGAGGGGATAGAATATGCTTGCCTTCCTCTTAGTGGAGGGAGTGTCCAAGAATATTGTGGCCATTTTCTTCAGAACCGTTGCACCAAGGTAACTGTGTGGATTTGGGGGCTGTCACTGAGATGAAAATCAATGAAAAGAGCTTCCACGAGATCAGAGAATTATGGGGTTAATCCTGATGGTGTGCATGGGTGTGGACACGCTGTCCTGCCAACTGTCTCAACTTCCCTGCCTCCCTTACCTCTGTCTGTGTTTCCGGTCTCCATCCCTCACGATTTCTTCTCTGCCTTTCATTGCTTCCCTCTGATTCCTCTCACCACAGTACTTGCTCCTTTCTTTACCTTGACCCTTGGAGGGAGCAGGGGCCTGGACACCTGGATTTCTTGGCCCTTGATGTTGAGAGCATTGAACCTCTGCATCCCACAGGGACTGAGTTTGAGAAATACAGTCAGGTACATGAGTTTCTAAACAGACTCAGCCCACTGTCCTAATGCCATTAAAACAGACAGTATATTGACATACTCTTGGGGTCATCAGAAGTTCTGATTTCCTATTTCCTCTTACCCAGCTGATTTCAGTTCCTTTACCCCTCCTCCTGTTCCTTGGTGTATGTTTTGCTGAGATCATTAGAGCCTGAGTCACTCTCCCCAGAAGACCCAGACCTAGAACTACCCAGAGCAAAACCACAGCTGGTGGACAGTCCGGGTAAGAAACAAATTCTGGGGGACTGGATTGCTTGGCATAGACACACTTAATACACTGGTGAACACAATAGACTCTTTGGTTGAAGAAGGATGTGGAGTTGAAGAATAATTTTTTTAAAGAGGTTCTAGACAGGCCAGGCATGGTGACTCATGCCTGTAATTCCAGCACTTTGGGAGGCCAAGACAGGTGGACAACTTGAGGTCAGGGGTTCAAGACCAGCCTGGCCAACATGTTGAAACCTTACCTCTATTAAAAATACAAAAATTAGCACAGTGTGATGGTGGGCGTCTGTAATTCAAGCTACTTGGGAGGCTGAGGCAGGAGAATTGCTTGAATATGGGAGGCGGAGGTTGCAGTGAGCTCAGATTGCCCCACTGCACTCCAGCCTGGGTGACAGAGTGAGACTCCATCTCCAATAAATAAATAAACAAATAGGCTTTAGACTTTATTGGGGTCCTGATGGGAATAATGGAATATAGAGACAGTATGATGTTGCGGGGAGACAGGGGATAAGCAAAGGAGGGAAGTGTTTGGATGAACGGAGGCAAGATGGCGCACTTCCGGGTTCTTCATCCCCCCCAACTTTTCCCGCGCGCGCGAAAGTCCAGCCTGCGACCCGGGAAGGTGCAGACCAACTAGGCATGCACCAGGTGATGTCAATCTGAAGAGACCAAGATTTACCTGGTCGCACCTGCGGAACGCCCTGGGACACGCCCGTGCCCCGCCTATTGCCCTCCCACTCCTAGAAAAGCCGCTCAGGAGGATCGCCACGCGGGGACTTCCCAGCTTCCCCACTACGGTCGGTTCCCCACTGCGGTCGGAACTGTTGGAACTCCCTCTGAGAGCTGTACGGGTGACTCTTGGGGCCCCTTTTGTCGGGGGCCAACAGACCTCTCCCTACCCACCTTCTTCCCTTGAAGCTAGGTGACCAAAATAAACTTGCAGTTTTGCTCCTACCCTTGCCTAGTCGCTGGTTCTTTTGTACCCGCTCTGGTGGTCTTAGAAAAACAAAACAGGAAGTTCTTGAGTAAACGCGGGGATGAGTTTTGCGGGACCAGTAGAGGGTCATTCTTGGATGGGAACAGTTGTTTTCTGGTCACTGAGGTGAAGGCAGAGAACAGTGATGCAGGAGCCGGCAGGAGGAGAATCTGGTGGAGGAAGAGGCAAGAGCATCAGCTTGAGGGCATGAGTCGGGGTGGGAAAGGATGTTTGGTTTGAAGCTTTCAGGAGAAAGCAAAAGAGCCCTAATGATTATGATGGGCCGTGGGGAAATGAGTGTGATACAGAAGCAGTCACCTTTCAGATCAGTGATGAGTCTCCACATGAAGACACTGGTTCTGCATGGTGCGTGGGACCCAGCGACAGAATACAGCCCTGCCCTCTCATGAATTTGCACACATTGGCTGGTCATTTCTCATCAAGCTCCTAGTTTCCTCTTCTGTCACACAGTGATGGTGATGTGTAATCAATGCTGTGCTTGTTGAGATCAGAGGCAAGAAAGTTGAGGATGTGGTACAATGATTGCCAAGTATAAAGTGCTTCATCGACGGCGGCCGCCATGGTCTGTGTTCATTGCAAATCACAGGATTTCTCCCTTGAACCATAATTGGACAAAATTGCACAGGTTTTCCTCTCTGGTATGTTCCGGCTCATTATTGCAGAATCTTCCTCATTCATTGCAACAATCTTCTGAACTGGTTGCCTTAGAGATTCTTAAAGACAAACAGTCCTCAGGGTATTTTGGTGGTTGGATGGGTGGTAGGGGAGGGAGACATCTCTGAGTTATTTCTGAGATTGTAGAGTATCAAAGTTCATTAGAAATGTGAGCCAAATACGTAATTTCAAAGTGTCAAGTAGGCAGTTTAAAAAGATGGAGAGAAACAAGTGACCTTAATTAAAAAATATCTAACATAAACTTACATAGCCAAATTATTATCATTTTAACATGTAGTCAATATAAAAACTATTCATGAGATGGTCACAATATTTTTTTCATACTAAGCCTTTGAAATCTGATGGGTATGTTATTCCTGCAGCCCATCTCCAATTGGACTAGCCACATTTCACGTGCTTAAAAACCACCTGTGGTGAGTGACTAGAGTATTAGACAGCTCTTCTGTGCCGGTAGCATGGCAGGACAGAGGCAGAAAGAGACTTTTGCTGGAATTTGACAGCCTGGGCTGTTGGGTGACTTTAAGGAATTAACTGAAATGCTCTAAGCCTCACTTTCCTCATCTGCAAAATGGGTCCATAAAGAAAGTCATCCTTATAGTAACACTTTTGAGGAAGGCTGTCGCAAGCATTAGAAGAGAAGATCAGGCCAGGCACAGTGGCTCACACCTGTAATCCTAGCACTTTGGGAGGCTGAGGCAGGTGGACTGCCTGAGTTCAGGAGTTCAAGACCAGCCTGGGCAACATGATGAAACCCCATGTCTACTAAAATACAATTAAAAAAAAATTAGCCGGCCGGGCGCGGTGGCTCAAGCCTGTAATCCCAGCACTTTGGGAGGCCGAGACGGGCGGATCACGAGGTCAGGAGATTGAGACCATCCTGGCGAACATGGTGAAACCCCGTCTCTACTAAAAATACAAAAAAATTAGCCGGGCGAGGTGGCGGCGCCTGTAGTCCCAGCTACTTGGGAGGCTGAGGCAGGAGAATGGCGTGAACCCGGGAGGCGGAGCTTGCAGTGAGCTGAGATCTGGCCACAGCACTCCAGCCTGGGCGGCAGAGCGAGACTCCGTCTCAAAACAAAAAAAAACAAAAACAAAAACAAACAAAAAAAATTAGCCAAGCATGGTGGCATGCACCTGTAATCCCAGCTACTCAGGAGGCTGAGACAGGAGAATCGCTTGAACCTGGGAGGCAGAGGTTGCAGTGAGATGAGATCATGCCACTGACTCCAGCCTGGGTGATAGAGAGAGACTCCATCTAAAAAAAAAAAAAAAAAAAAAAAAAAAGAGAAGACCAGCTCTTGGCAAGAACCTGACATGCACTTTGCATACCTGATCTAATGAAATGTCATACCCAATACATATTTGGACTATCATTTCTATCACGGTCTTCTGCATCCCCAAGAGTGCTGAGCCCATCCAACGGATGGAGTAGCACCTCCCATCCATCTGGCCAAGGTAACCGCAGAGACAAGAGTGGAAACGGAGTCTGTTGTTCTGACTTCTTGTAGCACAGAATCCACTGGATATAATACTTGATTATCCATCGTTTATTATCATTCATGGATCCATTTGGCCTATCCTGGAAAACTAACCAAATACTATGCCTTGCCTCCCACGATGAGAGAGGAAAGGGAGATTTCATGACCTTAAAGAGAGAGAGGGAGCAGAATTTGGAGTGGAGAAATTGCATATCTTTTTTTGAAATGGAGTCTCGTTGTGTCACCCAGGCTAGAGTTCAATGGCGCAATCTCTGCTCACTGCAACCTCCACCTCCCAGGTTCAAGCAATTCTCCTGCCTCAGCCTCCGGAGTAGCTGGGACTACAAGTGCCCGCCGCCATGCCTGGCTAATTTTTGTATTTTTAGTAGAGATGGGGCTTCACCATGTTGGCCAGGCTGGTCTCGAACTGCTGACCTCGTGATCTGCCCGCCTCGGACTCCCAAAGTATTGGGATTACAGGAGTGAGCCACTGGGCCCGGCCAAGAAGTTGCATATCTTATAGTTCTTATGCAGAGTCATGGGTGAGAGAAAGCCTTAGTCCACGTTTGTGTGACACTAGGTCACTGTAGCTGTCACCCACTGATTTTCTGATATCATGCACTGTTATTTTTTCTTTATTAAATTGATGGTAAAATACACATAACAAAAAGTTAACCATTTTAGACTGGGCACAGTGGCTCACTCCTATAATCTCAGCACTTTGGCACGCCGAGGCGGGCAGATCACCTGAGGTCAAGGAGTTTGAGACCAGGCTGACCAACATGGTGAAACCCCATCTCTACAAAAACATAAAAATTAACCAGGCATGGTGGCAAGTGCCTGTAATTCCAGCTACTCAGGAGGCTGAGGCAGGAGAATCACTTAAACACGGGAGGCAGAGGTTGCAGTGAGCCAAGATTGCACCACTGCACTCCAGCCTAGGTGACAGAACGAGACCGCATCTCAAACAACAACAAAAAGTTAATCATTTAAATGTACAATTCAATGGCATTAAGTACATTTACAGTGTGTTGCAACCATAACCATTATCTAGCTCCAGAACTTTTTTATCACACCAAACCAAAACTGCATAAGCATTAAGCAATAATTCCCCACTTCCTACTTTCCCTAGTCCCTGGAAATCACTAATCTGCATTCGGTCTCTGTGAGTTTGGCTACTCTGGATATTTCATGCAAGTGGATTCATACAATATGTGACTTGTGGTGTTTTCTTTCCTTCTCTCCTTCCTTCCTTCTTTCCTTCCTTTCTTTTTTCTTTCATTTTAGAGACAGGGTCTCGCTTTGTTGCCCAGGCTGGAGTGCAGTGGCTCAATCATAGCATACTGTTAACCTTGAATTCCTGAGCTCAAGTGAGCCTCCCATCTCACCCTCTTGAGTAGCTAGGACTACAGGTATGTGCCACCATATCCAGCTAATTTAATTTAATTTAATTTAATTTAATTTTTTTTTGGTAGAGATGAGGATCTTGCTATGTGGCTCAGATTGATCATGAACTCCTGAGCTCGAACAATCCTCCTACCTCAGCTTCCCAAAGCTCTGGGATGACAGGCGTGAGCCACCACATCCAGCCCTCTTTTGTTTAGTGTCATGTTTTCAAGGTTCATCCACATTGTAGCGTATATCAGTGCTGCATTCTTTCTTATGGCTGAATAATATTCCATTGGATGGATAAACCACATTTTGTTTATCCATTCATCTACTGATGGACATCTGGGTTGTTTCTACCTTTTGGCTACAGTGAGGAGTGTCTCTATGAACATTTTTGTTTGAATACATGTTTTCTCTATACATCTTTGGCCCCATATTCTCCTCTTGGAGGTCAAGGATCCTATTTCCTTAGCCATTTAATCTCCCTGGTAGGGGCTCGCATGTTAGCAATTATGAGGATGTCTCATAAGATGCAATCTTGGCCACACACGGTGGCTCAGGTCTATAATCCCGGCACTTTAGGAGGCTGTGGCAGGTGGATCACCTGAGGTCGGCAGTTCAAGACCAGCCTGGCCAACATGGCAAAACCCCACTTCTACTAAATATACAAAAATTAGCCGGGTGTGGGGTGGTGCACACCTGTAGTCCCAGCTACTCGGGACACTGAGGCAGGAGAATCGCTTGAACCCAGGAGGCAGAGGTTGCAGTGACAGATCATGCCACTGCACTCCAGCCTGGGTGACAGAGTAATAGTCCGTCACCAAAAAAAAAAAAAAAAGAAAAAGAAAAAGAAAGAAAGAGAGAGAGAAAGCAAGAAAGGAAGGAAGGAGGGAAGGAAGGAAGGAAGGAAGGAAGGAAGGAAGGAAGGAAGGAAGAAAGAAAGAAAGAAAGAAAGAAAGAAAGAAAGAAAGAAAGAAAGAAAGAAAGAAAGAAAGAAAGAAAGAAAGAAAGAAAAAGATGTAATCTTGCCTAACAGGTACAATAAAAGATTGCCAATGTATAGATGTGGACATGTGTAAGGGACAGTGGTGAGGATGTTCCAGCTGTTGTGGGAGCTCTAGGGGAAGGTGAGAAAGCTATCAGTGGGAAAACTGGCAGGGGCAGAAATGAGGGGGTGGGGAAATGGTGAGGAGGTTCATAACTGAGGAATGACCATGACTGCACTATTTCAGGACTGGACAAAATGGAGACAAATTCCTCTCACCCCATAAACATCTCTGGAGGGCCACCTGCTGTACCTGCTGGCTATCTCTTCCTGGATATCTTCACTTATCTGGTATTTGCAGTCACCTTTGTCCTCGGGGTCCTGGGCAACGGACTTGTGATCTGGGTGGCTGGATTCCGGATGACACACACAGTCACCACCATCAGTTACCTGAACCTGGCTGTGGCTGACTTCTGTTTCACCTCCACTTTGCCATTCTTAGTGATCAGGAAGGTCATGAGAGGACATTGGCCTTTCGGTTGGTTCCTGTGCAAATTCATCTTTAGCATAGTGGATATCAACTTGTTTGGAAGTGTCTTCCTGATCGCCCTCATTGCTCTGGACCGCTGTATTTGTGTCCTGCATCCAGTCTGGACCCAGAACCACCGCACCGTGAGCCTGGCCAAGAAGGTGATCATCGGACCCTGGGTGATGGCTCTGCTCCTCACATTGCCAGTTATCATTCGTGTGACTACAGTACCTAGTACACTCAGGCCAGGGACAGTAGACTGCACTTTTGACTTTTCACCCTGGACCGAAGACCCTGTAGAGAAGATGAAGGTGGCCATTGCCATGTTGATGGTGAGAGGCATCATCCGGTTCATCATTGGCTTCAGCGCGCCCATGACCATCGTCGTCGTCAGTTATGGGCTTATTGCCACCAAGATCCACAAGCAGGGCTTAATTAAGTCCAGTCGTCCCTTGCGGGTCCTCTCCTTTGTCGTAGCTGCCTTTTTTCTCTGCTGGTTCCCATATCAGGTGGTGGCCTTCATAGCCACAGTCAGACTCCATAACACATCACAAGGCCTGTCCAAAGAACTTAGAATTGCAGTGGATGTGACAAGTGCCCTGGCCTTCTTCAACAGCTGCCTCAACCCGATGCTCTATGTCTTCATGGGCCAGGACTTCCGGGAGAGGCTGATCCACTCCCTGCCCGCCAGTCTGGAGAGGGCCCTAACCGAGGACTCAGCCCAAACCAGTGACCCAGCTACCAATTCTACTTTACCTTCTGCAGAGGTGGAGTTACAGGCGAAGTGACGAGGGAGCTGGGGGACACTTTCGAGCTCCCAGCTCCAGCTTTGTCTCACCTTGGGTTAGGCTGAGCCACAGGCATTTCCTGCTTATTTTAGGGTTACCCACTCATCAGAAAAAAAAGCCTTTATGTCCCCTGATTTCGGGAGAATAAACAGATATGAGTTTATTATTGACTTCTTTTTTGATTTTGGACCTCAGCCTCGGGTGGTCAGGATGGGAAATGGTAGGAAGAAGCTGTCATCTGCATCCTAGTTTGCCTGAAACGAACCCGAATATACCCATTATGATTAGTCCTGAATTATGAGTAGTGAATGATACTCTCATTCTGGCATAATGATGAGAAGTGTCCACTTCCATTCTGAAAAGTGCCCTGCTATGAAAAATAAATCATGTAGTCATCCTAGGTAAATGAAGGAGAAGGGAGAAGTGTGAAACAGTATGGCTCAAATCAGGCAAGACACACAAGAAAATACTTTATATATGCCAAGTCCGGTGGCTCACGCCTGTCATCCCAGCACTTTGGGAGGCCGAAGCAGGCAGATCACCAGAGGTCAGGAGTTTGAGAACAGCCTGGCCAACATGGTGAAACCCTGTCTCTACTAAAAATACAAAAATTAGCTGGGTGTAGTGGCAGGCTCCTGTAATCCCAGCTATTCAGGAGACTGAGGCAGGAAAATCACCTGAACCCGGAAGGCAGAGGCTGTAGTGAGCCAAGAAAACACCACTGCACTCCAGCCTGGGTGACAGAGTGAGACTCTGGCTCAAAAAAAAAAAAAAAAAAAAAAAAAAGATACTTTATATAAAGTCCTCAGCCTTTATTGGTCAACAACTCAGTAAAAATATAAAGTTATGGAGATGTCAGCTGAAGACCCCTCATCCCCTTGAGGTCTACCTGATTGCCCAATCTTTTACATCATAAATTTTGGGAAACAGATTGTCCTCCCCACAAGGGAGGGCCCCCAGAGCCTGTGTTTTTACTTGTGGCTCTAAGTCTTGCTTCAACTGAGTTAGTCCAATTCACACAATGTCTAGTGGTTGCTGCCCTGAATGAAATTAACCCAGAGAGGAACTCAGACATTTCCCTCAATTTCCTGAAAAGCTACCTGTACAAGGTATTTAAATATGAAACACACTTTACAGAAAGAAGCCTGGCAATGTGAGAGTAGGCAACTGGCCAGCAACAGACAAACATGAAAGCTTTCCGCTGAACTTAAGACATCCTTTTAAAAGTCCACCCTCATCACGAGGTCAGGAGATTGAGACCATCCTGGCTAACATGGTGAAACCCCGTCTCTACTAAAAATACAAAAAACTAGCCGGGCGAGGTGGCGGCGCCTGTAGTCCCAGCTACTCGGGAGGCTGAGGCAGGAGAATGGCGTGAACCCGGGAGGCGGAGCTTGCAGTGAGCTGAGATCTGGCCACTGCACTCCAGCCTGGGTGACAGAGCGAGACTCCGTCTCAAAATAAAAATAAAAATAAAAATAAAAAACTAAAAAAAAATAAAAGTCCATCCTCCCTCCTATCTCCTCACCTTCAGATTTCTGCTTTTTTTTTTTTTTTTTTAAATGCAGAGAAATTTAGCCATCCTACCCTTGACTCTGACTCTATCCCTCAGGTCTCCTTTCCCAACTCAAGTCATTTATCAATAATAGCATCCTCCTTAAGAAGATTTCTGGTGCCAGATCTTTTTTTTTTTTTGAGACAGAGTCTCACTCTGTCACCCAGGCTGGAGTGCAGTGGCATGATCTCAGCTCACTGCAACCTCTGCCTCCCGGGTTCAAGCGATTCTCCTGCCTCAGCCTCCAGGGTAGCTGGAACTACAGGCACACACCACCACGCCCAGCTAAATTTTTTGTATTTTTAGTAGAGATGGGGTTTTGCCATATTGGCCAGGCTGGTTTTGAACTCCTGACCTTGTGATCCGCCCACCTCGGCCTCCCAAAGTGCTGGGACTACAGGTGTGAGCCACAGCACCCCATCAAGAAGATTTCTGTTGCCAGCTCTTGAAGCAATCATTTAATTACCATTACAGACATCATCATTTTATTTTATTTTATTTTATTTTGAGACAGAGTTTCACTCTTGTTGCCCAGGTTAGAGTGCAATGGCGTGATCTCGGCTCCCTGCAACCTCTACCTACAGGGTTCAAGCGATTCACCTGCCTCAGCCTCCAGAGTAGCTGAGATTACAGGCATGCATCACACCTGACTCATTTTGTACTTTTAGTAGACACAGAGTTTCTCCATGTTGGTCAGGGTGGTCTCAAACTCCCTACCTCAGATGATCTGCCCGCCTCAGCCTCCCAGAGTGTTGGGATTACAGGCATGAGCCACCGTGCCCAGCCATCATTTTATTATAAACAAGAAACAGAAGAGAAAAGGAGAGAGAATGAATGGAAAGAAGAGAGATGAAGGAGTGGCCTGCAGCATCCAAAGTTAACCTACAGCAGAACCTGTCTTTGGGTGAGGAGCTGGGTGATGAGGGCTGATTTCATTCCAGTGCGAGGGGAGATTCCTGAGTTTTGATGACATGATGTGGTCCTTGGGAATCTAGCTCATCGCTGGACTCCCATGATGGTTTTTTCTGCACACCCCCCATGAAGCTCAACAAGCCTTACTCATCAGCATCCAATGCATTTATTTAATCTATGCCACTGACCCCAGAGCTTCTGGAGGGCATTGTGTTATCCTTGCCTTCCCCCTGCATACAAAAGGCTTCAATAAAGGATGGTTTAACTAAACTTTTTGCTTCTGTACCTCTTTTATAATTAACCAGGATACTTGCAAATCCAGGAACCCCTTAGGTCACCAACTCCAGGAAGTCAGCGAGTTCTTCCTATGTTGACACATGGAGAAATTGAGTCCCAGAAGGAGGGTGCAGTAAAATAGGACCCTGCTACAAAGTTAGAGGGCACCGCCTTCGTATGAGACCACCCTGGCTTCTGACACCAACTGCAAATTTGCAGAATCTCCAGAACACCCTCCGGCTGGATCATTTGCTAGAAAGAGTCCCAGAGAGAGAACGGAGCAGAGGATTTGAAGAGAGAAGAAGTGAGAGATGATGAAGCCCCAGATTGCAAGGGTGGGGGGGAGAGAAGCTACCAGATAATGTTCTGGTTCCTCTAAGGTCTAGACACACTGTCTGCAGTTGGCTTCCTTTAAATTCCCTTGTGTTCTTCCAGCAAGCAGGTTTAACTGAAGCCAGTTTGACTGAGTTTCTACAACTCACAACTCAACCATCCATTCCTAAGCTACCTATAATAATCATCAGGATGAATCAACCACAGGGTGGTTCCTGTGACTGAGGCTGAGCAAGAGAATGGGGAGAGACATGGCTTGCGGGGGATGGGTATGACCCTTCAGGTCACTTACTGGGGGAGCTCCTGGTCTTGCATGAACCAGCAAACAGAGAAGAGGCAATGGCCTATGATGTGGTCAAAGAACAAGAATAAATGATAGCCCCTGTTGGCTCCCAAATCCTAACAATATCCAGCTCACCCTGAATGCTACCTCTATGGGGGAAAAATCCCTCTTGTAGAATTTAGACACGAGGAATAGAGACTATCCTAACAAGTTGCCTGGGCAACAGAGCGAGACTCCAGCCCCCCAAAAATAAAAACTAACAAATAAAATAAAAACTGGTACTGGATTTTGCAAGAAATAGCAAGTCACCCTGAAGTTATAATTGTGTGGTATTTACAATAAAGAGAATTTTAGATTATATTATTATTCTTTGTAAAGTGTGTGGTACATATCCTTTATAATCAGTACAATTACAAAATTTATTGTAAACATATGTGTTTATACACAGACATACATTTTTCCCCTTGGAGAGCCAGTTGTTAAACATTTACCGGCACATCACAGTGTAGTCATGTTCAGATCCCAGCTGTCACTATTTGTGTGACCTCAGACAAGTCATTTCCCTCTTTGAATGTCAATTTTCTCTTCTTTAACATGGGAGCAGTAATAGCTACCTGAGGGAATCTTTGGGTTGGAGCTCATGTAGATGAGACAGGAAGCACAGAGCTGAGCATCTGTATCATGGCTGGCCAGGCACAGTGGCTCACGCCTGTAACCCCAACACTTCGGGCCAAAGCAGGCAGATCACTTGAGCCCAGGAGTTCCAGACCAGCCTGGGCAACATGGTGAAGTCGTGTCTCTACAGAAATAAAATAAAAAACACAAAAATCAGTCAGGATTGGTGGTGCACACTTGTAGTCCCAGCTACTCAGGAGGCTGAGGCAGGAGGATCGAGGCTGGGCCTGGGAGGTCGAGGCTGCAGTAAGTCATGATCGTGCCAATGAACTCTAGCCTGGGCAGTAAGAGCAATACCATGTCTCAAAGTAAAATAAAAGAAAAACATATACATCATGGCCACCATCAACATTATGATGATTTCCACCTGCTGGAGACAGGGTTGTTTTCTCTGTCCTCTGCAACCACAGTGACGTGACACTTCTTGTATGACCCACCCTCTCCCATCCTCATAGTCTTTTTTCCCCCTTGCACCTCCTTTTGTTAAGCAACAGAGGTAGGGGGGTCATTTAATAGGCATTACTCTGAAATCCCTGCACCTGGGGTTAGGGGAGAGGAACTGCTCCCCAAGTGATCTGCTCGATCATATGTACCTTACAAGAGCATGCATGAGCCTCTCCAGCGCACAGAGGGGGAGCTTGTTCATCATACGCTCCACATGTGCCCTGCACTGGGCTGGCTTGTTAGTTTGTTAGGGTGCTGCAACTCATGACCACAAACCAAGTGACTTCAAACCACAGAAATGGATTGTCTCACAGTACTGGAGGCCAGAAGTCTGAAATTAAAGCATCGGCAGGGTTGGCTCCTTTTGGAGGCTCTGGGGGAGAATCCCTTCCACGCCTCTCTCTTAGCTCCCGGTGGCAGCTGCCACCCTTAACATTCCTTGGTGTTAAGGATGTAATTTTGTCCTCCCCACAGCCTCCATTCCTACATTGAAGTCCTAACCCTCAGCCCCTCAGAACATGTCCTTATTTGGATACTGGATCATGGCAGATGTAATTATTTAAGTTAAGATGAGGTCATACTGGTCTAGGGTGGACCCATAGTCCAACATGACTGCTGTCATTACGAAAAAGGGAAATTTGGACGCAACGCACACACGGGAAGAACACCATGTAATGAGGGAGGCAGAGGTGGCAGTGATGCTTCCACAAGCCAAGGAACGCCACAGACTGTCAGCAAATCACCAAAGATTGTCAGTGTCAGGCACCAGAAGTAGTCAAGCACAGTGGCTCATGCTTCTAATCTCAGCACTTTGGGAGACTGAGGTAGGAGGATTGCTTGAGCCCAGGAGTTTGAGGCCAACCTGGGCAACATAGCAAGATCCCGTCCTTACAAAATATTAAAAAGTGAGCAGGGTGTGGTGGTGCACACCTATGGTCCCAGCTACTTGGGAGGCTGAGGCAGGAGGATCACTTGAGCCCAGGAGTTCCAGGTTGTGGTGAGCTATGATCACACCACTGCACTCCAGCCCGGGTGACAGACCAACACACCGTCTAAAAAATAAAACTAGGTCAGGCACTGTGGCTCACGCCTGTACTCCCAGCACTTTGGGAGGCCGAGACAGGCAGATCAACAGAGGTCAGGAGTTCGAGACCAGCCTGGTCAACATGGAGAAACCCCGTCTCTACTAAAAATACAAAAATTATCTGGGTGTGGTGGTGTGTGCCTGTAATCTCAGCTACTCAGGAGGCTGAGACAGGAGAATGGCTTGAATCCGGGAGGTGGAGGTTACAGTGAACCAAGATTGAGCCACTGTACTCCATCCTGGGCGACAGAGCGAGACTTCCTCTCAAAAATAAATAAATAAATAAAAATAAAAATACAAAACAAGCTAACCAGGTGAGGTGTCTCCCACCTATAGTCCCAGCTACTTGGGAGGCTGAGGCAGGAGGATTGCTCAAGCCCAGCAGTTCAAGGCTAGCCTGGCAATGTAATGAGACCTCATCTCTACCACACACACAAAAAATGTTAATTAGCTGAGCATGGTGGCCAGCTATTTGGGAGACTGAGATGGGAGGTCGGCTAACGCCTGAGAGGCAGAAGTTGCAAAGAGTTGATTGCGAGTGGGTCAGTTCACTGGCTCAGAGGCTAGTGGGCGGTGAGCTGACTGTACTCCATCTTGGGCAGCACAGAAAGAACCTGTCTCAAAGAAAGAAAAAAAAAAAGCACCAGAATCTAGGCAAGAGGCATAGAATAGATTCTGCCTCACAACTCTCAGAAGAAACCACGCCTGCTGGAACATCTTGATTCTGGACTTCTAGCTGGCAACACCTTGAAAGAGTACATTTCTGTTGTTTAATCTGAGTTTGTGTCACAGCCGGCCCTTTATACTTGTGGTTTCTACATGTAAGGATTCAACCAATCACGAATAGAAAATACTTGAAAAAAGTAATTAAAAAACAATACAAATTAAAAAAAAAAAAACAACTGCCTCTCATTTACTTTGTATTAGGTATCATAAGTAAGCTAGAGATGGTTTAAAGTATATGGGAGCACTTTGGGAGGCCGAGGCAGGCAGATCACTTGAGGTCAGGAGTTTGAGACCAGCCTGGCCAACATGGCAAAATCCCGTCTCTACTAAAAACACAAAAAATAACCAGGCATGGTGGCGGGTGCCTGTAATCCCAGGAGACTGAGGCAGGAGAATTGCTTGAACCCGGTGGGCAGAGCTGAGATTGTGCCACTGCACTCCAGCCTGGGTGACACAGCAAGACGCCATCTGAAACAAATAATAATAATAAATAAATAAAAATAAAGTCTATGGGAGGATGTGCATAGGTTATGTGCAAATACTGCACCATTTTATAGAAGTGTCTTGAACTCATCTGTGCATTTTAGTATCCACAGGGTCTTGGAAGCAATCCCCAGAGAATACTGAGGGGCAGCTGTATTTTTTGTTACAGAAGTCTTAGAAAACGAGTACACTTAGCTTGTGATACATCACTCCAATCTCTGCCTATGTCTCTGCATCACTTTCTTTATCTTTTTGATGCAGGGTCTCCCTCTGTCACCCAGGCTGGAGTGCAGTGGTACAATCATAGCTCACTGCCACCTCAATCTCCTGGGCTCAAGTGATCCTCCCACCTCAGCCCTTCAAGTAACTGGAACTGTAAGCATACGCCACCACATCCAGCTAATTTTTAAATGTTTTGTAGTGACAAGGTCTCACCGTGTTGCCAGGCTGCTCTCGAACCCCCTGGGGCTCCCACCTCTGCCTCCCAAAGTGCTGGGATTACAGGTATTCAGTCTTATTATTTCACTTTGGGAGGCGTTTTTTCTTTTTTCTTTTTTTTCCTCCTAATCAGATGGTTCTCAAACTGTATGTAAGAATTACCTGGGGTGTTTGTTTAAATCATTTCCACAGCCCTGAGCTCACAAAATCTGAAGAAATGACAGTGAAGACCAGTAGTCGTCATGTTTAGCAAATGCACACAGATGATGTGGATGCTTTGGAGTCCATGGACCAGTTTTGCAGAATTATTGAATATGCGATGACAAGAGCTGAGAGCAGAGGCCGTGTCTCATGTGCTTTGGGCCAGCTTCCTTCATCTCTGTGTTCTCTCTCAACATTTGGAAAATGGAAATTATCACAAGGACCAGAAGGGTGTTGGCCAGGATGGTATCAGGATTGAAAAGCCAGATCTCATCTCAAAATCCTTAACTTCATGACACCTGCAAAAGCTCTTAAAACCCTGTATCCAAATAAGGTCATATCCTTAGGTTCCGCAGGTTAGGACTTAGATATATCTTTTGGGGGTCACCTGTCAACCCCACTGCATGTGGAACCAAGGACACCGAGGGACAGATGTACTTTGCTATTACAAAAGCCTTAGAAAACTAATACATTTGGCTTGTGGGTGCATCACTACTACAATCTCTGCCCCTGTCTTCACATCATCTTCTTCTCTGTGTTTGGTGTCTACCTTCCTCTGATTTGAAGGAAATCAGGCACATTCCTCAGTCCTGGACCCAGTACAAACAACATATATCTCTCAATTTCCTGGGCCCAGTACAAACAACATATATCTCTCATATCTCTCAACTTCCTGAGCCCAGTACAAACACGTCCCACCATATATCTCAACTTTAGAAAAACACCACCTGGAAAAAATCCCTGATAACGACACAGCTGTTTTACTGAAAGCACGGGAACCAATAGATCACCGCTAAATGTATAACTTAATATGTTAACCAATTGTAATGCTGTAACCTAAAGAATTCCCTTGTTCCTCTGTAACCTTACAAGTCCTATTTACATCGGGCTATAAAAAGCGAGCACACGCATTGTTCGGGGCCCTCTTGTATGTTGTGGAACAGAGGGACCAAGTTCGAACTTGCAGTAAAGATCCTTGCTGCTTGGCTTTGACTCTGGACTCTGGTGATCTTCTTCGGGGAATAAACGGTCTGGGCATAACATTTGGGGGCTCGTCCGGGATTCCCCAAGCCCACCAGACCCCTGGTCAACGGATCTACCAGGATCGATCTGCTGATAGGTGAGCTGGCTCGTCTCTGTTTGTCTGTCTGTGTCCGTTCTGAATCTGCGGCTCTCTGAGTCCGTTCTGAATCTGAGCCTCGTCTCTGTTTGTCTGTCTGAATCCATTCTGAATCTGAGGCTGTTAGCCTGTCTGAATCCGTTCTGAATCTGAGGCTGTTAGCCTGTCTGAATCTGTTCTGAATCTGAGGCTCGCGAGGTCTGAAACTGAAGCTGAAAGCTGGCATAAGTCCTGGCGGACGTGCTATAGGACAGCCAGCGGAGACCGGTGGGAGACGTCCCCTGGCTCTCATCTGATTCTTGTCTGAATTTATTCTGACCCAGATTTCTGGAGCGTGCCTGTGACTGACATAACTTGTTGTTGATATTCTGTAACTCACTTTCCCTTGCAGGACCTGTTCCGGCAACTCACTTTCCCTTGCAGGACCTGTTCCAGGCACCAATCCGGGCGCTACCGTTCCCTAGGAAAAAAAAAAAAAAAAAAAAACTCCCTTGAGATGGGTAATACCCAAAGCACTCCCCTATCTCTCCTTACAAGTAATTTCAAGGATGTTAGAGCGAGGGGCCATGATCTTAGTATGGAAATCAGGAAGGAAAAGCTAATTACTCTATGCCGCTCCGAATGGCCAGCCTTTGATGTAGGGTGGCCACCCGATGGGACATTCCGCCTTCCTGTCATCAATAGAGTCAAGTCCAAGGTTTTCCTACCAGGGCGTGCTGGCCACCCGGATCATATCCCATATATCCTCATATGGCAGGACCTAGCTGAGAACCCGCCCCCTTGGCTGTCCCCTTTCCAATTAGCCTCTGAACCCTGTAAGGCACTGGTTGCTCGGCCGCTAAAATCCAAGCAACCGACTGCCCCCCCCATCCTGTTCTACCTGATAGCAGGGACCCACTGTCCACAGAACCCCCTCCGTACCCCTCCGGGCCCCAGGCCCCAGCCCCCAGGACCTGCCGTATCACCCTGATTATTCAGAGCAAGATCTCCAGTGGATCGACAAACTTCCCCTGAAACAGATCCAGAATGGGTGGTGGACTGATACTAATGACCAAACCATCCTACCAGAAAAATTAGGACAACAAGTGTTAGAATACATCCACCGAACCACCCACCTGGGTGCCCGGCGGATGATAGACCTGATCAGACGCTCCAAGCTCAAAATCAGACATATAGCCAAAACGGCCAGCAGCATTGTGACCAACTGCAGAGTCTGCCAGCTTAACAACGCCTACCCTAATCCCAGGTTGCAACAGGAACAAGGCTCAGGGGGACCAGGCCTGGCATCTACTGGGAAATAGATTTTACTGAGATAAAGCCAGGGAAATACAGGTATCCGTACTTACTTATCTTTGTAGATACTTTTTCAGGGTGGATTGAGGCATTCCCAACCAAAAGGGAGACTGCTCAGTTTGTAGCAAAGAAAATTCTGGAAGATATCCTCCCCAGGTATGGCTTTCCCGTCCAGATAGGGTCAGATAATGGACCGGCCTTCGTCGCTAAGGTAAGTCAGGATTTGGCTTCCATCCTTGGGGCAAATTGGAAACTACATTGCGCTTACAGGCCCCAGAATTCAGGACAGGTAGAGAGGATGAATCGGACCTTAAAGGAGACCTTAACTAAATTGACTATAGAGACTGGCGCTAATTGGGTGGTCCTTCTCCCCTACGCTCTGTTCCGGGCCCGTAATACCCCTTACAGACTGGGCCTTACCCCTTATGAAATCATGTATGGCAGACCCCCACCCCTGGTTCCCAGCCTAAAAGATGATCTGCTCAAATCTGAAACAGAAAATGTCTCTGAACTCTTATTTTCCCTACAAGCTTTGCAGAAAATTCATCAGGAAATCTGGCCCAAGCTGAAGGAACTATATGAGACTGGCCCCCCACCGACACCCCATCCGTACCAGCCGGGAGACTGGGTCCTGGTTAAGCGACACCGACAAGAGACCTTAGAACCCAGGTGGAAGGGACCACTCCAGGTACTCCTAACCACGCCCACCGCCCTGAAGGTAGAAGGCATCGCGCCGTGGATCCACTACACCCACGTCAAGCCAGTGGACCCGACCTCTGACCTTCTCGGACCAATCACAGCAGCGACTGAAGCTCCGACCACGTGGACTGTGGACAAAGCTAAGAACAACCCCTTAAAACTCACCCTGCACCGACAGCATAGCTCACATCCCTAGCTCAGGTCACCTTGCAGAACCGGAGGGCCCTAGACCTACTCACTGCTGAAAAAGGTGGTACATGTATGTTCCTAAAAGAAGACTGTTGTTTCTACATAAACGAATCAGGGCTTGTAGAGAACCGGGTCCAACAGTTACGCAAGTTAAGCATAGAAGTAAAAAAACAGCAGTTTGCTTCAGCTGCAGACCAATGGTGGAATTCCTCTATGTTTTCCCTGTTAGCCCCCTTCCTCAGACCCCTGCTAAGTCTACTATTTCTGCTTACCGTAGGACCTTGTGTTGTTAACAGAATTTTGCAGTTTGTCAGAGAGAGGTTTGACACCGTACAGCTCATGGTCCTCAGAGCCCAATACCAACCTGTACACGCTGAAACAGAATCAGACTTATAAGACCCAAGATTGGCTCTAGAGATACCTGAGAAAAGGGGGGAATGAAGGAAATCAGGCACGTTCCTCAGTCCTGGACCCAGTACAAACAACATATATCTCTCAATTTCCTGGGCCCAGTACAAACAACATATATCTCTCAATTTCCTGGGCCCAGTACAAACAACATATATCTCTCATATCTCTCAACTTCCTGAGCCCAGTACAAACACGTCCCACCATATATCTCAACTTTAGAAAAACACCACCTGGAAAAAATCCCTGATAACGACACAGCTGTTTTACTGAAAGCACGGGAACCAATAGATCACCGCTAAATGTATAACTTAATATGTTAACCAATTGTAATGCTGTAACCTAAAGAATTCCCTTGTTCCTTTGTAACCTTACAAGTCCTATTTACATCGGGCTATAAAAAGCGAGCACACGCATTGTTCGGGGCCCTCTTGTATGTTGTGGAACAGAGGGACCAAGTTCGAACTTGCAGTAAAGATCCTTGCCGCTTGGCTTTGACTCTGGACTCTGGTGGTCTTCTTCGGGGAATAAACGGTCTGGGCATAACAGATTCACTCATAAACACCTGCCATGGCGTTTGGGGCTGACCTTAAATCTAGGATATGCTCAAATCTTGAAATTCTTAACTTTATAACATTTGCAAAACCCCTCTTTCCAAATAATGTTACAGTCACAGCTTCTGGGGGTTAGGACATCCTCTTAAGTAATCCCCTCATGGGAAACCCCAGCAGCGTTACTTCCTCTTCGTCTTACAGCATTCACTGGGAATGACAGCATTGTGGTTTTGGACTGTGGGTGCCTGCAGCCCAGGTCACAGAAAGGGGCCACTGGACTTCTGCAGCTCTGTGTCCTCTATCTGGAGCCCACAGGCGTGCCCCTTTGATGACACACTCTCTGTGCTGCACAGTTTGGCTGCTCACCAAACTGTTTGGAGCTTTCTGCTATGGCCCAGGTAACAAGGTCTATTCACCCCATGCTTGAGAGATTAGGAAGCTGGGGCCCAGGGACTAAGTTCCACTCCCTGCATCAACATGGGGAAGGGTTCTCCTTGTCTGCAGGTGGCTAAGGTGGAGGGGGAGGCTCAGAGTCAGGAGGTGGCTTGCACAAGCCTGCCTGCCTTGGAACCCAAGGGTGTCTCATGACAGAGCGTGGGCTCCTCCCAGCTCCAACCTGGCTTACTCCTCAGAGGAGAGGTGGGGTATCCAGGGAGGGTGAAGGGGTGGTGTATCCAGGGAAGCATCCCCCTGTTACCACCTGAGTTAGTCTTGGAGACCTTCAGCCTCTCCTCTTTCAGGAATGGCTAAACTCACCTCGTATTCCAATGTGCCAGACAGACTCTCTCTCTTAATCTTGAGGGCTATCCTATGAAGGACAAACTGAGACAGTCCCATTTCACAGATGAAAAAAGAGAGGCTCAGAGGAATGAAATGGCTCCATGCCAAGAACAGGCCACTAACTGTGATGGAATAAGTGTTTGGGTCCCCTCAACTTCATTGTTGAAATCCTAACCCCCAGGGAGATGATATTAGAAGTGGGCATTTTCAGGAGGTGATTAGGTGATGAGGGTGGAGCCCTTATGCATGTGATTGGTGCTTTTGCAAAAGGAGCCCCAGAGAGAGAACCCTGCCCCTACCACCATGTGAGGACACAGCAAGAAGACCCCATCTATGAATCAGAAAATCCACTCTCACCAGACACCAAATCTGTCAGTACCCAGATCCTGGACTTGCCAGCCTCAGAACTGTGAGAAATTGTGGGGAAAAGAAAGAGAGATCAGCCTGTTACTGTGTCTATATAGAAGGAAGTAGACATAAGAGACTTCATTTAGTTCTGTATTTGAGATGCTGTTAATCTGTGACCCTACCCCCAACCTTGTCCTTGCAAGAAACATGTGCTGTGGTGATTCAAGGTTTAATGGATATTGGGCTGTGCAGGATGTGTCTTTGTTAAACAAGTACCTGAAGGCAGCTTGCTGGTTAAAAATCCTGCCCGTCCTTGGGCCATGGAACATCTCGGGTAAAACCCATTGTGTGCTTTGTTTACTGAGCAAGGAGAAAACCGCCTTTAGGAATAAGGTGGGGCTTGCTGGAGCAATACTGTTAAAAGGTTTATGGAGAGTTTGCATATGCATCTCAAGGCACAGCATTTTCCTTTAAACTTATTCATGTCACAAGGATTTTTGTTCATATGTCTTACTGCTGATTTCCTCCCTACAATGATCTATTGTCCAGCCACTCCCTTATCTTTTTGATGGTAAAGATAATTATCAATAAATACTAAGGGAACTCAGAGGCCGGTACCGGTGTGGGTCCTCTGTAAGCTGAGCACCGGTCCCCTGGGCCCCGCTTTTCTTTCTCTATACTTTGTCTCTGTGTCTTATTTCTTTTTTCTTTTCTCAAGTCTCTCGTTCCACCTAACGAGAAACACCCATAAGTGTGGAGGGGCAGGCCACCCCTTCAAGAAATCATTTCTGTTGTTTATAACCACCCAGCTTAAGGTATTTTGATACAGCAGCCAGAAGGGACTAAGACAGTAAGAAATACACATCTGGGGCCGGGTGCAGTGGTTCACACCTTTAATCCCAGCACTTTGGGAGGCTAAGGCGGGCGGATCACTTGAGGCCAGGAGTTCAAGACGAGGCTGGCCAACACGGTGAAGCCCTGTCTCTACTAAAAATACAAAAATTAACTGGGGGTGGTGACACACGCCTGTAATCCCAGCTACTCGGGAGGCTGAGGCAGGAGAATCACTTGAACCTAGGAGGTGGAGGTTGTAGTGAGCCGAGACTGGACCACTGCACTCCAGCCAGGATGACACAGCAAGACTCTCTCAAAAAATAAAAAATAAAAAGAGAGAAATACATATTTGGATTGGGTGAGGTGGCTTACACCTGTAATTCCAGTACTTTGGGAGGTCGAGGTGGAAGAATCGCTTGAGGCTAGGAGTTTAAGACCAGCCTGAGCAATATAGTAAGCTCCTGTCTCTACAAAAAATAATAAAATTAGCTGGGCACAGTGTCACAGCCTTTATTTCCAGCTACTCAGGAGGCTAAGGTAGGAGGATCACTTGAGCCTGGGAGGTCGAGGCTGTAGTGAACAGTGACTGCACCACTGCATTCCAGCCTGGACCACAGAGTGAAAACTTGTCTAAAAATAAATAAATATATATTTGTTTTCTGCCTCTAATTTCTAGCACAGAGCTCCTAAAATTCTTGTAACTTCCTGAGTGAGGAGGTGAGAAAAGCATATTTTGTTATTCATAATTAGCCCCTATCAGTCACACCTGAGTTTATGCTAACGAGGCAGATCTGGGCAGATAGGGGATGGTTGCCAGAGAGATGAACCCTGTGATCCCAGTGGAATTTTTAGCCTCATGCTCCAAATTCCAAGAGGGGAGAGGGGCTGGAGATTGACTAACCACCAGTGGCCAATGATTTAATCAATCACGCTATAAGATAAAAATAAAATCCTAAGGCCCTCCCTCCGGCCCCCTTACCACCACCACACTGACTCAACAAGACCCTTTCTTTTTTTTTTTTTTTTTTGAGACGGAGTCTCGCTGTCACTCAAGCTGGAGTGCTGTGGCCGGATCTCAGCTCACTGCAAGCTCCGCCTCCCGGGTTCACGCCATTCTCCTGCCTCAGCCTCCCAAGTAGCTGGGATTACAGGCGCCGCCACCTCGCCCGGCTAGTTTTTTTTTTTTTTTTTTTTTGTAGTTTTTAGTAGAGACGGGGTTTCACCGTGTTAGCCAGTATGGTCTCGATCTCCTGACCTCGTGATCCGCCCGTCTCGGCCTCCCAAAGTGCTGGGATTACAGGCTTGAGCCACCGCGCCCGGCCAACAAGACCCTTTCTTAGCCAAAGGGATCCCAGAGAAACCTAAAAACTGAGTTCCTGGCCGTGACTTGAAGGTGGGTGGGACACGCCTTCTTACGCCCCTTCCCTTTTGGAGTTTAGGAACGACAGAAGACCAGCATTATAGGTAAAATAAGATTGACAAAACACTCTTTGTGATGATAACATACCAAATTACATACAAGACCTAAGGCAAGTGTTAAGTCACTTCTAAGGGCCATCAATCTTGCTACACTGCATCCTTATCATAAAACATTCTTTTTTGCAGACTCCAGGTTTTAAGCAGACCCTTACTCCTTTAACCAACTGCAAATCAAAGAATCCCTGAATCCATCTGTAACCTGTAAGCCCGCCCCTCTTCAAGATATCCTGCATTTTCAGGCCAAACCAATGTATCCCTTCCATGTATTGATTTACGACTTTGCCTGTAACTCTTTTCTCCCTAAAATGCATCAAATCAATTTTCACTTTAAGTTCTGCGATGCGTGGGCAGAATGTGCAGGTCTGTTACATGGGTATACATGTGCGATGGTGGTTTGTTGCACCGTCATCTAGGTTTTAAGCCCCGCATGCAGAGTCTAGGCCCCCAGTGCATCCTCCCTCAGATCCAGAAGTCCAGGTCCAGCCCCTCCTCCCTCAGATCCAGAAGTCCAGGTCCAGCCCCTCCTCCCTCAGATCCAGAAGTCCAGGTCCAGCCCCTCCTCCTTTAGTCCTGGGAGTCCAGGTCCAGCCCCTCCTTCCTCAGACCAGGGAGTTCAGACCCCAGCCACTCCTCCCTCAGACCCAGGAATCCAGGCTCTCAGATCTTAGTCTAAGCCCCCAGTTCCTCCTTCCTCTGTGACTGGCAGGGTATAGTCTAGTGACTTAATGCCTAATGCCTGTTTTCTGTTGCCCAGCCATGCTGCCTGTGTGCTGTATCACTTGTCCCAGGAAAGGACTCTTTTTTTGCCTCAGTTTCCCTATCTGGAGAATGAGTCTCCTCCTCTCTTGCTTCCCTGGAGAGGATAAACAGCTTTTGCAAAAGGAAACGCCTCCCTCCCTCTCCCTCTGTCTGGCTCTTACTGTCTCTATTTCTCTCCAGGGAAAGGGGCAGGAGAGGTGGTGGGTGCTGGGGTAGAAAGTGCCTTCAACTGGATACAGGCAGGGCCCTCGTCCTCCAGGCCTTTCTCTCCCTCCTCCCAGCTCTGGAATTTCTACAGTTTCTCATAGAGGCGCTGGCTAGAGGCAGAGGGTGGATGTACAGTCATCATTGCTGGCTAGGCTCCCTCCCTCCCTGGATTTCAGCAGAATCATGGAAGCCTAGGGGTTTCCCAGAATATGCGTGTGGGGGAGAAAAGGTTCTGTCTAACTCTAGCCCATCCAGGGCTCTGAGTTCCTGGAAGTCCAGAGGCAGTCTCTTTCCAGACTTGGGGTCTTTGCTGATGCTGGAGTTTTTTTTTGTCTAAGGTCCCACCTCCCCAGACCTCCTCAATGCATCCTCCCAGGACTGGCCACTCTGAGTGGTGTCCATAGAACTATTATGTAGGGGTGGGGTGGAGGTCCTAGCTGCTGGGCCCTCTCTCCCCAACTTCTCTCCTCTCCCTCTTCCCTATCCTTCCTTCTCTCTCTCCTTCCTCCATTCTCCTCCTCTTCTGACCTTCCTCCCCCTCCTCCTCTCCTTCCTCCTTCTTCCCTCACCTCTCCTTCCCCTGCTTCCTTCCTCTCCATTTTTTTTTTCCCCAGACAGAGTCACTTTGTTACGTAGGCTGGAGTGCAGTGGCGTGATCTCGGCTCACTGCAAACTTCACCTCCTGGGTTCAAGCGATTCTCCTGCCTCAGCCTCCTGAGTAGCTGGGAATACAGGCGTGCACCACCACGCCTGGCTAATTTTTGTATTTTTAGTAGAGACGGGGCTTCACCGTGTTGGCCAGGCTAGTCTCGAACTCCTGACCTCAAGTGATCCACCTGCCTCGGCCTCCCAAAGTGCTGGGATTACAGGCGTGAGCCGCCGCGCCCGGCTGCTCTCCTTTTTCTTTCCCCTCTCCATCTACCAATCTGACTTTCTATCCTGACCTCACACATTTGTTCAACGCATATTTGTTGAGCACCAGGTACTAGACGCAGGTCCAGGCTCTGAGGAATGAGCCATGAACAAACCAGATAAAGACAGCTGCCTGTCTAGAGCTTGCATTCGAACCAGGAAGACACACATTGTACAAAAACGATACTAAACGTACCTTATGCAAGTTATACGTTATATAGGAAGGGGATCAGTGCTATGGGGAAAAAGAAAAAGAGAAAGCAGAGGAGAGTGAAGGGGGTCAGGAATCCAGGGGTAGGGCAGGTCTTGCTGTTGCATAGATGGTCGCGGAAGCCAGCTTCTGTCTTTCCTCCCTCTCCCTACCTCCTTTTCTCCTCCGTCTCTAGTTATCTAGATCCCCACAATGTGCATTTCCCTTCCCAACCCAGGACACCTAGCAAAGAAACCATCTACCTGGATTCAAGCATTTAATAAAACAAGGATCTCTTCAGGTTACTGCCCAGGGGCCCCTTGCCCTCACTGGTTCCCCAGGAGGTACCTGCCTGAGATGGAGCAAAGGGAAGAGCAACTGTAACCAGAACTAGCTGAGGTTAGGGGTTTGGCAAGTTAGCCCGCCATGTCTGTGTCCATCTCCCAGTCTTCTTGGTCCTGGATCCTCGGGGTCCTGCACCTCTGCCCAACCTTACTCACACTTCCTCTCTACCCTGGAAAAGCCCCAGGGATCTCTGATGCAACCCCACCACCCAGCGACTCATCCTGGCCCAGAGCCCCTGTCTCTCCCTCCAGTTTAGCCCTTGCTGAGACCAAGAGCTGATCCTGCCCCTCCCTTGCTCACAGCCTTTCCATGGCTCCCTAGTGCCACCAGAGCAGTCCTAGCCTCTGACTCCTGCATTCAAAACCCAACATGTTGCATGCTTTAAATAGCTTGACTTAGCCATTTCACAATGGCTCATATATATAGCAAATGTCATGCTGTATATCATAAATATGTATAATTGTTACTTAGTTAAAAAAATTTTTTTTTGAGACAGGAGGCCGGAGTGCAGTGGTGCAATATTGGCTCACTACAACCTCCACCTCCCGTTCAAGTGACTCTCCCACCTCAGTCTCCTGAGTAGCTGGGATTACAGGTGCATGCCACCACACCCGACTAACTTTTGTATTTTTAGTATAGATGGGGTTTCACCATTTGGGACAGGCTGGTCTCAAACTCCTGACCTCAAGTGATCTGCCTGCCTTGTCCTCCCAAAGTGCTGGGATTACAGGCATGAGCCACTGTGCCTGGCCAAGAAAATTTTTTTAAACCCAAATGGGTGGACCTCACTAGGGACCCTCAACCCCCTATACCCTCGTTTCACCCACTGTGCTTCACAGCATCAATCTGCCCTTACTTATTTGACTGGTCATACCATTTCTTGCCTTGGATGCCCCTTTCTAGCCCCACCTTCCACCCCCACCCTGACCATGGCTAACTCCTCATCAGCCAGCATCACCTCCTCCAGGGAGCCCTCCCTGACTCTTGGGCTGGGTTGGTGCATCCTTGCACTGTTTTGTGGCCCTCTGTTTACACAGCTGTCTTCTCCACCAGATTGGCATCTCCCCAAGGGCAGGGCCCAGGGCTGAGTCATCCCTGTGTGCCCGGCATCACCCAGCCCAGCCCCGTCCACCAGGGCTCAGGAGATGTCCCTAAAATGAACGAATGTTCTCTCCTCTGCCTTTGCTCCATTTTTGCCTTACCTCTCCCACCCTGTGCTCCTTCTGTCCAGGTATTCTGTAAGCTGTACCCTGAGGTTTCCTGATGATGGCTGAAATGCTGGGAAGGCCACTGTGGACCCAGGGCAGGAACTGGAGAACAGCCACCACAGGAGTGGGGGTTTCCAGGAGCCATGGGTGTTAGTGAGGGGTGTGGGATCCCTACCTGTCTCTCCACCACCAGCCCCGGCCTCCTGTGGGAGTTTCCAGCTTCACTGCTCCCTGTCTTTCAGCACTTGTCTGGGCTGCTTCCAGCCTTGGTCATCTCTTCCTGCAAGAAATTCTGGGGGCTGGACATGTAGATCCAAGGGAGAAGGAAGCTGGGAGTTGAGACTCCTGGGTCTGAGGGAGGAGGGGCCGGGGGCCTGGACTCCTGGGGTCTGATGGAGGAGGGTCTGGGGGCCTGGGCTCCTGGATCTGAGGGAGGAGGGACTGGGGGTCTGGACTCCTGGGTCTGAGGGAGGAGGAACTCTGAACCTGGACTCCTGAGTCTGAAGGAGGAGGGGCTAGGTGTCTGGGATCCTGGGTCTGAGGGAGAAGGGTCTGAGAGACTGGGGCTCCTAGGTCTGAGGGAGGAGGGGCTGGGGGCCTGGACTCCTGGGTCTGAGGGAGGAGGGTCTGGGGGCCTGGGTTCCTGGGTCTGAGGGAGGAGGGTCTGGGGGCCTGGGTTCTTGGGTCTGCGGGAGGAGGGACTGGGGGCCTGGGTTCTTGGGTCTGAGGGAGGAGGGACTGGGGGCCTGGGGCTCCTGGGTCTGAGGGAGGAGGGGCCGGGGACCTGGACTCCTGAGTCTGAGGGAGGAGGGACTGGGGGCCTAGGGCTCCTGGGTCTGAGGGAGGAGGGGCTGGGGTCTGGACTCCCGGGTCTGAAGGAGGAGGGGGCTAGGAACCTGGACTCTTGGGTCTCAGAGGAGGGAACCTTTGAGAATTAAAGCCCTGGTTATCCTTCTTTATCCGCACTCTGGTTTTAGAAACATCTGGTTTTATACAGCTGCTCCACCCGAGCAGGGCGGGGTGGGGGCTGGGCAGCCAAATGCCCCACTTCTGGGGAGGGGCCTGTGCTGTCCCCTCCCACTGGGTGGAGGACTCACCCTCCCCTTCTGCTCTGGGCTGGCCTCAGATCATCTGAGGATCCATCATCCTGGCACAGCCAGACATCAGGCGGCCCAGCTCCCAGCAACAGCGTCAGACACAGCCCAGCCCGCCCTGGTGGGTGGGCGGGGCGTTCGGGGTCCTTGGGAATGCACCTTCTCCCTGACAGCCAGGCCCAGGCAGAGGCTTGGCCTGGCACATCCTCCTCAGGAAAACCCCAGGGTGTGCAGATTTGGTGTCTGGCAGGGGAGAGCTCCGGGACAGGCTGGAAGAGATGGAACTGCAGGAAGAGACGAAGATGTAGAAACAGAGAAATGGAGAGAAACAGTGAATGAGAGAGAGAGAGAGAGAGAAACACATACAGAGATAGAGCCTCACAAAGAGATAGGTGTGGTGGCTGACGCCGGTAATCCCAACACTTTGGAAGGCCAAGGCAGATGGATCACCTGAGGTCAGGAGTTCGAGACCAGCCTGGCCAATATAGTGAAACCCCATCTTTACTAAAAACACAAAAAAATTAGCCGGGTGTGGTGGTGCACACTTGTAGTTCCAGCCACTCGGGAGACTGAGGAAGGAGAATAGCTTAAACACGGGAGGCGGAGGTTGCAGTGAGCCGAGATCATGCCCCTGAGCTCCAGTCTGGGTGACAGAGTGAGACTCCATCTCAAAAAAAAAAAAAAAAAGAGAGAGAAGAGATGGGGATGCAGAGAGATGGAGGGAGGATAGAGACGGAGATAGAGAGGGAGATAGAGGGAGAAAGAGAGACAGAGAGAAAGAGACACACACGGACACACAGTGAGAAAGTCACTCAGAAAGAGGGACAGCCACACAAGAGGAAAGTCAGGGAGACTTCAGAAATGCAAAGGGACAGACACTCCCGGGTGAAAACAGAGAGAGAATGGTTGTGAGGGGGGATGAGGAGGAGAAACAGACAGGAGTACACAGAGACAGAGACCCAGAGAGGTGGACTGAGAAACAGAGAGGGGGAGACAGATACAAAACAACAGAGACTCGGGGAGAGGCAAAGAGAGAGAAGGACCGGGGAATTTCTCTCTGCCGCTCCATGTCTTTCAGCCTGTCCTGGAGCTGGACCCTGCCAGACACCAAAGGTCATCGGAGTCATAGGCAGGGAGAAAAGAACGAGGCAGCTACCAAGGCAGAAGGTGAGACATCAATAGTTCACAGTAAGAGGAGGAGAAAGAAGAGCAGAATTAGATACAGATAATTTTTAAAAAATTAATAGAAAGAAGGGCATGGAAACAGACATTTATCACAGATCTTCTGGTCCTGAGGGGCTGGGGTCTGGGCACCCCAGGTCCCGCATCTCTTTTCCACCCTTCCTCTGACTCAGTTTCCCTGATGGGTGAAAGCCCTGACAGACCCCGGCTGGATCCCCAGGGGCAGCTGATCGACAACTCTCTGTGTTCATCCCTGAGTCCCTGGGCATACAAATCCCAGCGCCCCAGCCCTCCGCCCCAGATCCTGGTGCACACACGCAGACCCACGTCAGTTAGGCACCGAATGGACAGACGTTCACTCACAGCTCCGATTCCAGGCAGCCGTGCCTTGGGCCAGCGCACACACAGGCACACCCACAGCACGCACGTGTGTGTTTCGTTCCATCTACCAGTTGCTGAGACATGTCCCTGGGGGCCCAACCCAGAGATGGATTCTGGGGACAGGAGAGGCGGCTGCGGGAGAGGCAGGGCGGGGGTGACTGGGGAAAGTGAGAAGGGGGAGGTGGGGAGAGCTTTAAAGCAAGAAGAGAAACAAATGAGGGTGAGAGGAGGTAAGAGAAGTGGAGAGGAAGAAAGGGATAGAGAGAAAGACAGAAACTTGGAGAAATGTGGTAATGGGGAGAGAGATAAGGGTACCAAGAAAGAGATGAGGATAAATAGTGGATTGGGGAGAAAGAAAGGGACGGAGGGAAATACAGGGATAGAGGATGAGGGGAACCCCCAAAATGCAAGCAAGGTGGAAGAGAAAAATCAGGGGAGACAAGGGACAAGAGTGGGTAGGAAGAGAGAAGAAGACATACAGGAGAGAGGCTGGGAGAGGAGGGGGAGCGATGGCAGAGAGGACTAGAGGAGGGGCGCGGGTAGACATGGGGGCCTGGGAAGGGAGGCCCGTCTGGCTGAGCGAGGTGGGACTAATAGCGGGAAGCGGGTGGAGCTGCCGGGCCATGACCTCAGAGCCCCTGGCCCAGCTTAGCCTGACTGACGTCAGCACTTGCTCCCGCCCCCGCGTGTGCTGGTCTTCAAATGACCCCCCTGCAGCTCTCTGGCCACAGAGAGGCTGAGAGAGCAAGCAGGAGAGAAGAGAGTGCCCGGCCAGACTCACTGCGATGACACAGGTTGTGTGTGTGTGTGTTTGTGTGTGTGTGTGTGTATATACAGCCATGCGGGGGAAACTACTGCCATATGTGTGACCACAAGTGTTGGGGAACTGTGTGCACATGATTTCATGTGTGTATCCATGTGCGTGACAGCGACCATATGTGTGTAGGGGACAGTGAGCATGTGAGGCTGAGTGTGCAGGTCTGTGTATACATTGCCCTGCGTGGGCGGCCATCCGAAGTACATGTAGGTGAGATGTGCCATGTCCGTATTTCCGTATCTGTGTATCTTGCTATAAATTTGTGTATGTCTATGTTCCCTGGGAGGCAGAGAGAAAGAGGGAGTGAGAAAGTGAGCAAGTGAAAGAGACTGAGTAAGAAAGAGAGTTGGATTTGCCTGTGGCACGTGGGAATGGATTTCTGTTTCATGCGTTCAATAGCTATTAAGTTGAACCAAATGAAATCACTGATACTGAGCCACTCTAAACTTGGAAGAACAGCAGTTTCATCTGGTTCAGTATCAGCTTGACAGTCACCTACTATTTCTCTTGAAATCTTCCGTGTGTCCCATTGCCCCAGACTCTCAGTTGGGGCTCTGTGTGTTTGTGGCCACGTGGGCATCCCCTCGCTGGTGTTGCTTTTTCCTGCCGAGGGGTGTGTGCCTGCAGGTTCACCTGTGTGGCCATCAGTGGGGGTCATGATCGTTGTGTTTGGCCTCAGTGGGTGTGTGGGGTCATCCTGTAGAACCCGAGTAATTCCATTCTGTGTGTCACTCATCATGTGTGAGTTCACGTGTGGGGGGGGTGTGTCTACATGTGTGTTCATCTGTGTTTCTAAAATCAACTCTCTGGATCCCTAGTATGAATTGGGCCATCCTTAGGAACTCAGGCAAGGCCAGGTTTGAGGCAAAGGAAGAGAGAAGGGGGATTCCAGAAGAAAGAATAATGCTTAATGTTGAGACTTTAAAAGCTGTACCTCAGCTTTGTCCTCTAGAAATGTAACAAAAACCATAATATCTAATTTAAAACGTTCTTGTGGCCACATTTCAAAAAGTAAAAACAAACAGGTGAAATTAATTTTAATAATATATTTTTATTTAACCCAGTGTGTCAGGGGCCAGCACTTTTTTTTGATAAAGGGCCCAATATTAAATATTTGAGGCTCTTGGGGGTCATCTGGTCTCTTTAGAAAGTACTCAACTTCCATGCTGTAAATGTAGAATCAGCCACAGATGATGTATAAACCAATGAATGCGGTTGTGTGCAAATAAAGCTTCCTTTAAGGACACTGAAATTTGAATTTCATATTTTTCATGCTCCACAAACTATTATTCTTCTTTTGGCTTTTAAAAACCATCTAAAAATATCAAAGAAAATTCTTAGCCTGCAGGCTGTAGCCTGTCTTAGCATGCCGACCCCTGCTACGTATGAGATATGATAGTTTCAATATGTAATCAATACATAAATGTTAATGAGCTATTTTACTTTCTTTTCCCCAGACTTGCGCTTCAAAATCCAGTGTGCTTATTGTGCTTCTCACTTAGATGCTACCTTTTCATTGGAAATACCTAGTCTGTGTTTAGATTTTATAAAATTTACAGTTACAAAAGGAGCATCATAGATGCAACTTGTTCCAAACATATTTAAAAGCTTTCTAGTAACTGAATCAAGTAAGAGTTTTTAAAATTTAAATGAATTAAAATTAAAATAAAATTTAAAACTCAGTTCCTCGGTGATACTGGCTGCATTTCAAGTGCTCGGTAGATACATGTGGCTGGTGACACCTGTTTTGGACACAGAGATCTATATCTTAATGATGCATTTAAATAACCCACAGTAAGCCTATGAGGCAGGAACTGGTGGTGTAGGAGGCAGTTTAGGGTAGAGGGGACGCCAGAGCCAGACTGCCTGAGTTTTATTTCTAACACTGCTTATTACCTGAGTGACCTTGGGTAAAAGTATTTGCCTCTCAGTGTCTCAGTTTCCTCATCTGTAACAGAAGACAGTAGAGATACCTGCCCTATAAGGTTGTTGTAGAGACCGGGTGCAGTAGCTCACGCCTATAATCCCAGCACTTTAGGGGGCCAAGGCAGGAGGATCACTCGAGCCTGGGAGTTCAAGACCAGCCTGAGCAACACAGCAAGATCCTGTCTCAATTATTATTATTATTATTATTTCGAGATGTAGTCTTGCACTGTCACCCAGGCTGAAGTGCAGTGGTACCGTCTTGGCTCACTGTAACCTCCACCTCAGGGGTTCAAGCAATTCTCCTGCCTTAGCCTCCTGAGTAGCTGGGACTACAGTCATGCGCCACCAAGCCTGGCTAATTTTTGTATTTTGGTTTCACCATGTTAGCCAGGCTAATCTTGAACTCCTGACCTCAGGTGATCCACCTGCCTCGGCCTCCCAAACTGCTGGGATTACAGGTGTGAGCCACAGTGTCTGGCCCCCGTCTCAATTTTAAAAAGCTATATATATATATATGTATAAAGGTTGCTGTACAGTAGTGTCTGGCACACGGAAAGTACTTTTTCCTCTGATTCTGGGCTCTTCCAGCAACATTTACTGGGGCACCTGTTCTGCTGGGGAGCTGGGCAGTGGAAAAGCAGAACGAGGCTACGCCTCTGGAAAGTCAGAAGGAAGAGTCCTCCACCGTGGGCTGCTGACCCTGTGCAAGTCATTCCTTCTGGCCAATCAGTCCTCAGTTTGGCCACCAGTACGGTGGCAGCGAGCACTATCTGTCCCCCAGGGCTCTCCTGAGGGCTAAAGGTTGAGGTTTAGCAATTCAATTCCTAAGGTTCAAATCCAGGCTCCTCTGCTTTCCAGGGATGACCTTGGGCAGGATGCTGAACCTCTGTGTGACTCAGCTGCCTCATCTGTAGAATGGGGGTAATAATAACAGTACCTACCTTATAGCGCTGTCGTAAGGATTAAAATAAATTCGTTTATCTTAAAGGCTTAGAGCAGGGACTGATACATAGCATTTTGGTTTTTTAGTACATGTTGTTATTATTACTGTCTCAACCCTAAGAAACCTTTGATTGGAAGATAAATCCTCATTGTATGTGCCACTAAGAAAGAGGAGGGAAACGCCCTGGTAATTAAATTGTGACACTCCTTTGCATGCAACCATCCTCACGGATTGAAGAGATTTCAAAACGTGGAAAAAAATTGTATTGGAAGGAACAAAATCAGGCTGGGCTTGGTGGCTCATGCCTGTATTCATAGTACTTTGGGAGACTGGGGCCTGGGCAGCATAGTGAGACCCCTCCTCTAAATTTTTTTTTTTTTTTAAATTAGTAAGGCATTGTGACTCCAGCCTTGTGGTCCTAGCTACTTGGGAGGCTGAGGTGAGAGGATCACCAGAGCCTAGGAGTTAGAAGCTACAGTGAGCTATGATGGTGCCACTGCACCCCAGCCTGGGCGACAGAGCAAGACGCTGTCTATAAAAATAAATAAATAATAATGAAAAGAAGGAATCTAATCAGCATGAAGCCTAGATAGCTATTTGCCCCAATTATTTTCGTTAATGAAAATGATTCTGGGTCCGGGGAGGTAGCTCATGCCTGTAATCCCAGCACTTAGGGAGGCTGGGGCAGCCATGTCACTTGAGCCCAGGGGTTCCAGACCAGCCTAGGTAATGTAGGGAGACCCCCGTGTCTACCAAAAATTTAAAAATTAGCCAGGAGTTGTGGCACACGCTTTGTAGTCCCAGCTATTAAGGAGGCTGAGGTGGGAAGCTGAGCCTGAGTTTGGGAAGCTGAGGCTGCAGTAGGCCCAGACTGTGCCACTAGGCTGGAATGATACCCTGTCTCAAAAGAAAAAAAAAAAACAGAAGGAGAGAGAGAAAAAGGGAGAGCGAGAGCGAGAGCGAGAAAGAGAAGGAAGGAAGGAAGAAGGGAGAGAGGGAGGAAGGAGAAGGGAAGGGAGAGGAGGGGAAGGGGAAAGGAAGAAGGGAAGCAAGGAAGGGATTTTGTAATCTTCTCTCAGAGGAGGCCCTCGGGACTCATGCCCCTTCCTTTCCACTCTCGTTCCCAGCAGGACGCGCCCAAGCCCACTCCCGCAGCCCGCCGCTGCTCCGGCCTGGCCCGGAGGGTGCTGACCATCGCCTTCGCCCTGCTCATCCTGGGCCTCATGACCTGGGCCTACGCTGCCGGGGTGCCGCTGGCCTCCGATCGCTATGGCCTCCTGGCTTTCGGCCTCTACGGGGCCTTCCTCTCGGCGCACCTGTTGGCGCAGAGCCTCTTCGCGTACCTGGAGCATCGCCGGGTGGCGGCGGCGGCGCGGCGCGCGGCGGCGCGGGGGCACCTGGATGCAGCCACCGCGCGCAGCGTGGCGCTGACCATCTCCGCCTACCAGGAGGACCCCGCGTACCTGCGCCAGTGCCTGGTGTCCGCCCGCGCCCTGCTGTACCCGCGCGCGCGGCTGCGCGTCCTCATGGTGGTGGACGGCAACCGCCCCGAGGACCTCTACATGGTCGACATGTTCCGCGAGGTCTTTGCTGACGAGGACCCCGCCACGTACGTGTGGGACGGCAACTACCACCAGCCCTGGGAGCCCGCGGCGGTGGGCGCGGTGGGCGCCGGAGCCTACCGGGAGGTGGAGGCGGAGGATCCCGGGCGGCTGGCGGTGGAGGGGCTGGTGAGGACTCGCAGGTGCGTGTGCGTGGCGCAGCGCTGGGGCGGCAAGCGCGAGGTCATGTACACAGCCTTCAAGGCGCTCGGAGACTCGGTGGACTACGTGCAGGTGAGTAGAGGCGCCCTCAGTCCACTCCTGACTCGAACACCCGGACCCCACTTTCCTGGGGTCTTTCCTTCAATGTACAGATTTGAATGACTCTCTCCCTTTCTTTATTCATTCATCTATGCAGTAGAGAGATTCTTTCCTTCACTCATTCATCCATCCATCCATCTATCCCTTTATCCAATATGGAGATCATTCGTTCATTTCTTCATTCATTTACCCATTCAGTGTAGAGGCATTCTTTCCTTTCTTCATTCACCTATGCATTCCAGGAAGAGACAATTTCACTCATTCTTGACTCATCCATTCATGTATCCATCCATTCAATAGATTCATTCGTTCATTCATCCATTCATCCAATGATTCAGTTATCCATCCATTCAATGTAAAATTACGTCCTTCCAGCCGGGCACTTTGGGAGGCTGAGGTGGGCGGATCACCTGAGGTCAGGAGTTCTAGACTTGCTTGGCCAACATGGTGAAACCCTGTCTCTACTGAGAATACAAAAATTAGCTGGGCGTGGTGGCGAGTGCCTGTAATCCCAGCTACTGGGGAGGCTGAGGCAGGAGAATCTCTTGAACCTGGGAGGTGGAGCTTGCAGTGAGCCGAGATCCCGCCATTGCACTCCAGCCTGGGTGACAAGAGCGAGACTCCAGAGAATATTCATTCCTTCATTCATTTATACATTCAGTATAGAGTCATTTCTTCCTTTGTTTATCCACCCATTGGAGGCAGATACTTAATTTCACACATTCATTCACTCCTCCATTCATTTATCCACTCATTCAATATAGAGATTCATTCATGCATCCATCCATCTATCCACATTTCCATCCATTCAATATAGAATTAAGTTCTTCCTGGCCAGGTGTGGTGGTTCACGCCTGTAATCCCAGCACTTTGGGAGGCTGATCTGAGGTTGGGAGTTCAAGACCAGCCTGACCAACATGGAGAAACCCTGTCTCTACTAGAAATACAAAATTAGCCGGGTGTGGTGGTGCATGCTTGTAATCCCAGCTGCTTGGGAGGCTGAGGCAGGAGAATCGTTTGAACCTGGAGGGTGGAAGTTGCGGTGAGCCGAGATCACACCATTGCACTCCAGCCTGGGCAACAAGAGCAAAACTCCATCTTAAATAAATAAATAAATAGATAAATAAATAAATAAATAAATAAAAGTTCTTCCTTACTTCATTCAATGTAGAAATTCTTTTCTTCACTCACTCGTTCATACACCCATCTATTCATCCAATATGGAGATAATTTGCTCATTTATTCATTCATTTATCTATTAAATGTGGAGATTTGTTCCCTTCCTTCTTTCCTTCTTCCCTCCTTCCTTTCCCCTCCTTCAGTGTTGAGATTCTTTTGTTCATCCATTCAGCCATCTATCTATGTATTCGATATTCAGATTAATTTCATTTATGTACTCATTCATCCATCCCATTTGGTGTAGCAATCTTTTGAGATGGAGTCTCACTCTGTTGCCCAGGCTGGAGTGCAATGGTTCAATCTCGGTTCACTGCAACCTCCGCCTCCTGGGTTCAAGTGATTCTCCCACCTCAGCCTCCCCAGTAGCTGGTATTACAGGCATCTGCCATCATGCCCAGCTAATTCTTGTATTTTTGTAGAGACACGGTTTCACCATGTTGGCTAGGCTGGTCTCAAACTCCTGACCTCAGGTTATCTGCCCACTTCGACCTCCCAAAGTGCTGGGATTACAGGCGTGAGCCACCACAGCCGGCCTAATGCTTTATATTAGTTTTCCATTGCTGCATAACAAGTTACCATATGTTTGGCAACCTGAACAAAACACATTTATTATCTCATAGTTTCTATGAATCAAGAGTCAGCACAGCTCAGCTGGGTCCTTTTTTTCAGGATATCACCAGGTTGCAATCAGGGTATCAGCTGGAGCTGGGTCTTTTTTAAGGCTTGGGGTTATCTTTCAAGCTTATGTATTTGTTCGTTGGCAGAATTCATTTTCTTGCAGCCACAGAACTCATGGTAGCAGTAGCTTGCCTGTTCAAGGCCAGCAAGGAGACTCTCTGACTTCTAGATCTGCTTTTAAAGGGTTCTCCTGATTAGGTCAGGCCTATCCAGGATAATCTCCTTTTGATTAACTTATAGTCGAGAGATTTGGGGACTTAATTACATTGCAAAACCTATTCACCATTTCCATATTAGGTAATATGATCGTGGCAGTTATACCCCATAACTTCTGCCATATTCTATTGCTTAGTAGCAAGTCGGGGTCTCACTCACACACCAGAGGAGATGGTATGTGTCTCATTGTTCATGTTCATACAAGGATGTGCATCTTGGAGTACATGTTAAACTGTGATTGCACATTGAAAATGAAGAAAAAATCTCAAAATTGCATTCAGATCGGTTGCAGAGTGCCCCAGCTGCACTGAACCCCTTGGTGCCCTCCTCTCAAGCATCAGTCTGATGCAGGGGTCTGTGCTGATCCTGTCCCCTTCCACCTCACAGGTCTGTGACTCGGACACAAGGTTGGACCCCATGGCACTGCTGGAGCTCGTGCGGGTACTGGACGAGGACCCCCGGGTAGGGGCTGTTGGTGGCGACGTGCGTATCCTTAACCCTCTGGACTCCTGGGTCAGCTTCCTAAGCAGCCTGCGATACTGGGTAGCCTTCAATGTGGAGCGGGCTTGTCAGAGCTACTTCCACTGTGTGTCCTGCATCAGCGGTCCTCTAGGTAAGCAGCGGCAGAGATTGGGAGGGCCGTGGATGGGGTGGAAAGGGAGAAGGGAAGCCGGATGGGGCTGAGGATGTGACTGGGGTTGGGGACAAAGATGCAGCAGGGCAGGAACTGGGGATGGGATAAAACTGGAAGTTGGTGGTGAGGATGCTGCTTGGGTTCGAGCTGAGTTTGGTGTGGGGAGTGAGGTTGGAGAAAGGATATGGATGGGGATTGGGGCTGGGCCTGGGGAAAAAGATGGGATAAGCTTGGAGTCAAAGACAGAGTTGGAGCCAGGTTTGAGGCTGCAGTGGGTTTTGGATGGGGCTGAGAATGGATGTGGGATTGGTGATGAGACTGGGGTGGGCAGGTTTGCAGTCAGTGGGTAAAGTTCAATGACAGGCAAGTTGGAGTGGGTATGAGGTTGAGGACAGGATTGGGGCTGGAGTTGGGATTGGAGATAGTGCTGAGATTGAGATTATGATGACTGAGGATGGGGTTGGAACTGGAGATGGGGTTGGGGCTGGAAACAGCATTGGAGTTGATGTTGGTGACAGCAGAGGCTGACACTCTTTCACATCTCCCCTCATCCAGGCCTATATAGGAACAACCTCTTGCAGCAGTTTCTTGAGGCCTGGTACAACCAGAAGTTCCTGGGAACCCACTGTACTTTTGGGGACGACCGACACCTCACCAACCGCATGCTCAGCATGGGTTATGCTACCAAGTAAGCCAAGGGGACCAGGTGGTCGGGTGTGTGTGGAGGCCAATGAGTATCCCAGCATGTGTGCATGCTGAGAGTTCTCCAAATCCAAAGTAACTCACCAGACCATGGGCTCTATCAAATGAGACTTTAGAGGAGAGAGGAAGATACCATAATGGGCAGAGGGGCCATTTACATTGAGCCAATGGACTCTACCAAGTGAGATATTAGGGGAGAGGGGAAGATACTATAAGGGACAAGGCTAGCATTTGCATTAAATCATGGAATGCAGTGAACTCTACCAAGAGAGGCAAGGTGAGGGTAGAGAATTCACCTAGCATTGAGTTAGGGTGAGTTGGTTCTGCCATGGAGACTAAGGTAGCACAGTGGGGAGTGAAGTAGGAAGGGCAAGAGACAAATGGATAGAATGGGATCTAACTAGTGAGAGAGCTGTGGAGAAAGAATCAAGTGAGAGAAGAGGAGCACCCGAACTCTAGCAAGTCCTTCAAGAGAAGAAAGGTAATTCCATGAGACTCAGGGGAGGATGATCTAGACCAAGTGAAGTTCAGGGGAGAGTGATTTCTGCAAAGTCAGGTCCACTGAAAGACCCAGAGGGAACTTGGGATAATCCAAGGGAATCCATGCATTATTTCACTCAACAAATATTCACTAGGTGCCTAGAATGTTTAAGCTGCAGGGATACAGCAATAGGCAGACAGGACACCAATTGATTATATCAGTAGGGGAGACACACAAGAAGTAAATAAGCAGAACATACAGTATGTTCATGATATGTGTTATGGAGATAAATAATACTGGGCAGGGGGATGGATAGGAAGTTTTGGGGTGAGGAGTGAAGTGTTAAGTGGAGTGCCTGAGGTAGGATGGGGCTCAAGGCTGAGAACAGTGTGGCTGGAGCATGGAACTGAGGGAATATTAGGAGAGGAGGATGGAGAGTCAACAAGGGGTCAACTCATGAAAGGCTTATAGGTCTAAGGACTCTGACTAAGATGAGGGAGCCATGGGAGGGTTTTAAGCAGAGAAGTGACACATTGTAATGGGATCCCTCTGGCAGCTGTTTTGGGTACAGACTGCAGAAGTCAAGGTCGGAAGCAGGGAGGCCGTTGAGGATGCCAAGTGACACAGGGGAAGGAGACTGGACACTGTCAAGTAATGCCCACGATTCTAATCTTGTGTGGGCTTGGCTGGAACCTGTGCAGGGATTGATTAACGATGTCTGCCACAAAACAGTAAGGAGGGGGGCCCAGCCAATGAGACAAAAGCAGTATCCAGTTCCTAAAAAAAAAAAAAAAAAAAAAAACAGTAAGGAGGCCTGATGGTTCCCTTGAGAAGTTCCAATACATAGACTACCCTGGGTAGCGACCACGCCCATCTTGCTCCTCACTATAGGGACTGCCAGTAATAGTAAGCATGATAGTATTAGTAATATGTTAGTGATAGTATTAGTAATAGTGTCAGTAACCAACATGATATTAGTAACGGCAATAGTAATGGTATTAGTCACAGTAAAAACAGTAGTAAATAACATTTATTGAGCAAATATTATCTACTGTTCCTAAGTACTTGGCGTTTAATCTTCATTTAATCCTCACAGTATCCTTGTCATATGAGAACTTTTTTTTTTTTTTAGATGGACTCTTAGGCCGGGCACAGTGGCTCATGCCTATAATCCCAGCACTTTGGGAGGCTGAGGCGGGTGTATCACCTGAGGTCAGGAGTTCGAGCCCAGCCTGGGCAACATAGTGAAACCCCGTCTCTACTGAAAATACAACAAATTAGCTGGGCGTGGTGGCGGGGACCTGTAATCCCACCTACTCTGGAGGCTGAGGCAGGAAAATCGCTTGAACCCAGGAGGCGGAGGTTGCAGCAAGCTGAGATTGTGCCATTGCACTCCAGCCTGGGCAACAAGAACAAGACTCCATCTTAAAAAAAAAAAAAAAAAAAAAAAAGATAGAGTCTTTCTGTGTTGCTTAGGCTCAGGCTGGAGTGCAGGGGCACGATCACGGCTCACCGCAGCCTCAAACTCCTGAGCTCAAGTGATTCTCCCATCTCAGCCTGCGAAATAGCTGGGACTGCAGGCACACATCACCACACCTGGCTAATTGTTTTTTTTGTTGTTGTTAGAGATGGGGGTCTCACTATGTTGCCTAGGCTGATCTCGAACTCTTAGCCTCAAGTGATCCCCCCACCTCAGCCTCCCAAAGTGCTGGGATTACAGGCATAAGCCATTGCATCCTGCCCATTGGTGCTTATTTATTTATTTGTTTATTTAGTAGAGATGGGGTCTTGTTATGTTGCCCAGGCTGGTCTTGAACTCCTTATGCCTCAGCCTCCCAAAGTGCTGGGATTACAGGTGTGAGTCACCGTGCCCGGCCTATCAACCCTATTCTACACATGAGAATACTGAAGCCTAGAGAGGTTAAGAAACTCGCCCTCGGTGGCCATCCACAGTGGTCATTTCTGCCTCCAGAATCCTGCCCAGGCCCCAGGGAGCATGCGATGATGTCCTTATTCCTCGTGCCCGTGCAGGTACACCTCCAGGTCTCGCTGCTACTCAGAGACACCCTCGTCCTTCCTGCGCTGGCTGAGTCAGCAGACTCGCTGGTCCAAGTCGTACTTCCGTGAATGGCTGTACAACGCGCTCTGGTGGCACCGGCATCACGCCTGGATGACCTACGAGGCGGTGGTCTCCGGCCTATTCCCCTTCTTCGTGGCGGCCACGGTGCTGCGTCTGTTCTATGCGGGCCGCCCGTGGGCGCTGCTATGGGTGCTGCTATGCGTGCAGGGCGTGGCACTGGCCAAGGCAGCCTTCGCGGCCTGGCTGCGGGGCTGCCTGCGTATGGTGTTGCTGTCGCTCTACGCGCCCCTCTACATGTGTGGCCTCCTGCCCGCCAAGTTCCTGGCGCTGGTCACCATGAACCAGAGTGGCTGGGGCACCTCGGGCCGGCGGAAGCTGGCCGCTAATTACGTCCCTCTGCTGCCCCTGGCGCTCTGGGCGCTGCTGCTGCTTGGGGGCCTGGTCCGCAGTGTGGCACACGAGGCCAGGGCCGACTGGAGCAGCCCTTCCCGCGCAGCGGAGGCCTACCACTTAGCCGCGGGGGCCGGCGCCTACGTGGGCTACTGGGTGGTCATGTTGACGCTGTACTGGGTGGGCGTGCGGAGGCTTTGCCGGCGGCGGACCGGGGGCTACCGTGTCCAGGTGTGAGTTCCAGCCACGCGGATGCCGCCTCAAGGGTCTTCAGGGGAGGCCAGAGGAGACCTGCAGGGCCCCCGAGCCACGAACTTGCTGGGTGGTTCTCTGGGTCTCAGTTTCCCTCCTCTGCAAAACGAGGGGGTCAGCAGCCCAAGATTCTTCAGTCTGGACTATACTGGGACTGGGACTTCTGGGTCTCTAGGGAGGGGTATTTATTGGTCAGGGTGTGGGATTTGAGGAGCGGAGGGGAAAGGGTCCTGCTTTCTCCTCGTTCTTATTTAATCTCCATTTCTACTGTGTGATCAGGATGTAATAAAGAATTTTATTTATTTTCCCTGAGCCTCCTCCTTTTTTGAGAACTAAGGGGACTGGATGATTGAGAATTGGGGACGCTGGGCTCAGTGCTGGGTGCTAGCCGTTTGAACCTGGACAAGACACTCTTCTTCCTTGGAACCAGGGGTTCCCTCTTTTGAAAACAGGGATTATTAATCCCATGGGGCAGGGTTGGTGTGAGGGTTACTCAACTCATTCACGGGTTCTTACGAAGCACCTGCCACCTGCCGCACACTGTCAGGTACTGCAGATGATGCTTTTATCTCTGGTCCGTCTACTCAGAAGGGTAACACATCCCTCTTCTCTTCAAACCTCCAGCACCTCCTCCCCCAGCCTCTCAGCTGACTTCCTATCTCACTGAGAAAATAGGGGTTAAAAGAGAAAACTTTTGCTGGAGTCCTCATCTCCACGTCTTCCCACTCACTTGCCTCTGTGTGCATACACTCCACCTTCTTGCTGTTGCTGAGGGTGACCTGCGCTCCAAGTCAATGCCAACCTCTTCCATCAGGGCACCAGACCCTATGTCCTCTTTGTCTGCTCGAAGACTTCACTCCAGCAGTTCTTTCCACTTGATCCTCCGTCAATTCTCCTTTCCCTTCGGAGCCTTTCCCATCAGCATCCGAACCTATTGTTACTCTCCCTTTTTTTTTTTTTTTTTTTTTTTTTTTTTTTTTAGACAGAGTCTGGCTCTGTCACCCAGGCTGGAGTGCGGTGGCCGGATCTCAGCTCACTGCAAGCTCCGCCTCCCGGGTTTACGCCATTCTCCTGCCTCAGCCTCCCAAGTAGCTGGGACTACAGGCGCCCGCCTCGTCGCCCGGCTAGTTTTTTGTATTCTTTAGTAGAGACGGGGTTTCACTGTATTAGCCAGGGTGGTCTCGATCTCCTGACCTTGTGATTCGCCCGTCTCGGCCTCCCAAAGTGCTGGGATTACAGGCTTGAGCCACCGCGCCCGGCCTACTCTCCCATTTTTAAGACTCCCTCTCTTGACCTCAGTTTCCCCATAAACAACTGTTCCATATCTATTTCTGTTAATAGCAAATTTCCTTGGGAGAGTTGTCCATATTTGTCTCCAATTTCTCTCGCACAGAGTTCACTCGTTCAAAGTGTACAATTCGGCCGGGCGCGGTGGCTCACGCCTGTAATCCCAGCACTTTGGGAGGCCGAGGTGGGCAGATCACTTGAGGTCATGAGTTCCACACCAGCATGGCCAACATGGTGAAGCCCCATCTCTACTAAAAATACAAAAAAAATTTAGCCAGGCATGGTGGCATGTGCCTGTAATCCCAGCTACTCAGGAGGCTAAGGCAGGACAATCACTTGAACCTGGGAGGCGGAGGTTGCAGTGAGGTGAGATCATGCCACTGCACTCCTGCCTAGGTGACAGAATGAGACTCCATCTCAAAAAAAAAGGGTACAACCCAATGATTTTTAGTAAGTTTACAGGTTTGCACAGCCACCACCATAATTTAATTTTAGAACATTTTCATCACCCCACAAAATGAACCCCATCCCCTTTGGCAGCTCACTTCTCCTTTCTCACCCCTTTATCCCCCTAAGACCTGGATAGCTGCTCATCTGCTTTCTCTTTATAGATTTACCTATTCTGGCTATTTCATATAAATGGAATCCTGCAGTATGTGCTTTTTTTGTGACTTCTTTCATTTAGCATATCAAGGTTCATCCATGTTGTTGCATGTATCACTGATTCATTCCTTTTTTATGGCCAAATAATATTCTGCAGTATGGCTATATTGCATTGTGTTTATGCATTTATCAGTTGATGGATATTTGGGATATCTCCACCTCTTGGCTGTATGAATGATGCTACTATGAACATTCGTGTGCAAGTTTTGGTGTGGGCACAGCTTTTTAATTTTCTTGGGTATATACTTAGAAATGGAATTGCTGGGTCCTATGTTAATTCTATGTTTAATTTTTTTGAGGAACTGCCGGACTGTTTTGCACAGGGACTGTACCATTTACATTCCCACCAACAATGTATGAGGGTTCTAATTTCTCTACGCCCTTGCTACATTTTGTATTACCTGACTTTTTTTATTACAGCCTTCCTCGCAGGTGTGAAGTAGCATTTCATTGTGGCTTTGACTTGCACCGCCCTAATGACTAATGATGTTGATTTCCATTAACTCTTAAACCCATGCCAATCAGATGGTCGTCCTTTCCCCTAGTTCTCCATAGAAACTGCTCTTGTCAAGTTCATCAATGATATCCACTTTGCTAAAACCAATAGCCAATTCTCAGCCCTATTTCATGATTTGGCTGTGTCTGACACGGTTGATCACTCCTCCTTGAAACACTTTCTTTACTTGACTTCCTTTTTTTTCTTTTTTGAGATGGAGTCTTGCTCTGTTGCCCAGGCTGGAGTGCAGTGGCGCGAACTCAGCTCACTGCAACCTCTACCTCCCAGATTCAAGCAATTCTCCTACCTCAGCCTCCCAAGTAGCTGGTACTACAGCCATGTGCCACCACATACAGCTGATTTTTGTATCTTTAGTAGAGACGGGTTTCACCATGTTGGCCAGGCTGGTCTCAAACTCGTGACCTCAAGTGATCCACCAGCCTCGGCTTCCCAAAAGTGCTGGGATTACAGGCGTGAGCCACCATGCACAGCTACTTGGCTTTCAGAAAGCCACAGTTACCTTGCTTTCTTCCACCTTGTTTTCTTTCCCGGATCCTCTCATCCTCGTCTCTTATCCATCTATACCCACTTCCCTTGTGCCTCCAGTGTTAATGGCTCTGAATACTTCATTCATGCTCCTTGCATGGAGACGGGACTCTCCCAAACAGACCTTCAGGCTAGACCTCTCCCTTAAATTCCAGGCTTGTATATCCAACTGCCTCCAAGACATTTCCACTTGGATGCCTAATAGGCATCTCAATCCAGACTCCTAACATCTTCTCCCCTTCCTCCCTGCTAATCCCCACGAAACCTGCTCCTCCAACAGTCTCTCTGTCTCAGTAAACAGAACTTCATCCTCCCAGCTGCTCAGGCCAAAAACTGCTAGAGCTGTAACTGTCCATCACTAGCCACTACCACATGGAAGTCTAAACAATTTTTTCCCATTCATGCATTCCTTGATTCATCAGTCACCAAAACATTCACCAAGTACCTATTGAATGCCACACACACTGCCTAGTTTGCAAGTATAGAAACAATTAAGAGGCTTGCCTTCAAGGGACTCTAAGTCAAATAAACAAGGAGTTCAGAGTGATCCACAAATAAGAATACTCACACAGGCCTCTATGATTCTGTTGTCAAAGAGGAGGAACTATGTAACGTTAACGTAATTAAAGCTACCAGAGGCCGGGCGCGGTGGCTCAAGCCTGTAATCCCAGCACTTTGGGAGGCCGAGACGGGCGGATCACGAGGTCAGGAGATTGAGACCATCCTGGCTAACGAGGTGAAACTCCGTCTCTACTAAAAAAAATACAAAAAACTAGCCGGGCAAGGTGGCGGGCGCCTGTATTCCCAGCTACTCAGGAGGCTGAGGCAGGAGAATGGCGTGAACCCTGGAGGCGAAGCTTGCAGTGAGCTGAGATCCGGCCACTGCACTCCAGCCTGGGCGACAGAGCGAGACTCTGTCTCAAAAAAAAAAAACCAAAAAAAAAAAAAAAAAAAACCGCTACCAGAGTTGATTTTTTTCTTTTCTTTTTCTTTTTCTTTTCTTTTTTTTTTTTTTGACACCCTTTCTTGCCTGAAGAGCTACCCAAGATTATGAGTTCAGTTCCTCAGTTGCACAGGTCACCTTCACGTGCTTCACGGCCACATGTGGTTGGTGCTGCGCTACTGGACAGTGCAGATCTAGAATATTTCCAGCATGGCACAGGGTTCTACTGGACAGTGCCACCGTGGTTTTTCTTGGCCTCTCTCCTTTCATCCAACATTCTGAACCATCAGCAAATCCCACTGGTTCTACCTTCAAGACATATCTAGAGCCACTGCTCCTCACCACCTTGTTTCCCGGGGCCGCATCTCGTCCCTGGATTACTGCAGCACCTCTCAGCGATGCCGGCTTCCACCTTGCCCCAGTTCTTAGCCACACAGTAGCCATGGAAATCAAATCATGACCTGCCCTTGCTTTGCTCAAAAGCCACCCATGACTCTCATCTTTTTTTTTCTTTTTTTTTTTTTTATGACAGGGTCTTGTTCTGTAGCCCAGGTTGGACTGCAGTGGTGCAGTCATGGCTCACGTCATCTCTCTCTCTTTTTTTTTTTTTGAGATGGGAGTTTCACTCTTTTTGCCCAGGCTGGAGTGCAATGGCGTGATCTTGGCTCACTGCAACCTCCACCTCCCGGGTTCAAGCGATTCTCTTGCCTTGGCCTCCCAAGTAGCTGGGATTACAGGCGCCTGCTACCATGCTTGGCTAATTTTTTATTTTTAGGAGAGACAGGGTTTCACCACGTTGGCCAGGCTGGTCTCGAACTCCTGCCCTCAAGTGACCCGCCTGCCTCAGCCTTCCAAAGTGCTGGGATTACAGGCGCGAGCCACTGCACCTTGCCCCTTTTTTTTTCTTCTGAGTCAGGGTCTCACTTTGTAGCCCAGGTTGGACTGCAGTGATGTAATCATGGCTCACTGCGCCTTGACCTCTCAAACTCAAGCCTTGGTCCCCCAAAGTGCTGGGATTACAGGCGTGAGCCACCACACTCAGCCGACCCTCATCTCTTACAGAGGTAAGTCTAGACTTTACAGCAGCCAGCGGCACCATCTGGTCCCCATGGTCTCTGACTTCACTGTGTATTCACTTCCTAAGGCACTGCTCCAGCTACACTGGCCTGCTGGATGTCCTCCCAGCTGTCTTCCCACATGCCTGGCACTCCTGCCTCAGGGCTCACTGTAACTTCCGCCTCCCAGATTCAAGCGATTCTCGTGCTTCAGCCTCCTGAGTAGCTGGGATTACAGGCATGTGCTAGCACACCAGGCTAATTTTCGTATTTTTAGTAGAGACAGGGTTTCACCATGTTGGCCAGGCTGGTCTCGAACTTCTGACCTCAGGTGATCCACCCACCTCAGCCTTCCAACATGTTGGGATTACAGGCATGAGTCACCTCTCCTGGCCACCTGAACACTCTTCACACAAATATCCATAATGGCTCGTACTGTCATCCCCTTCAAGTTTTTATTCAAACGTCACTTTCTCAGTGAGGGCTTCTCCAAAGATCCTACTGCTACTTCCCCCGGCCCCACATTCCATTTCTCTGCTTATCTTCTCCATCACAGGTTACCATATAATTTCGTATTTTGTTTTCTTATTTATTGTCTGTGACATAAGAAATACATACTTGGTGTCTGTCCCTGGTTTCTGACAGTCTTAAACCCTCGTAATTTCTGGAGTGATGTAGGCAACAGAAGCATCTTACATAGAGCTCCTAATCTCGTGAATTTCCTGGGTGATAGCAGCATCGTTTGTTCTGCTCAAGTGACTCTTGGTGGTCTCCTGGATGGGCACTGGTCACCAGCGAGACTAGGCCATGGTTAGGAGCTTAAGAGCTTTCGGCCTCACCCGCCCCCTCCAGTACTTGGGGAGGGAAAAAGGGGTGGAGACTGAGTTAATAAGTGATCACGACTACATGACGAACAATCCCTAAAATATGGGGTTTGCAGAGCTTCCAGGCTGGTGAATGCATCCACGCACTGATAGGCTGCTGCATCCCAACTCCCATGGAGACAGAAACTTCTGCACTTGGGACCCTTCTGGACCTCACCCTATCTACCTCTTCATCTGGCTATTAACCTAGTTCCTTCATACTCTCCTTTATAATAAACCAGTATGTTTCCCCGAGTTATTCAAGCTATTCCAGCAAATTACTGAGCTGGGGGGCTGCAGGTTGCAGGAGCCCCGGACTTGCGACTGGTGTCTGAAGTGCGGTCAGTCTTGTGGGCCTGAGCTCTTAAAACTTGTGTAGTGTGATGCTAACTCTTGGTTGCTTATTTTAGAATTGAATGAATTATAGGACACTCAACTGGTATCTGGGAGAGTTGGAGAATTGGTTGGTATGGGGGCAGGAGGTAGAATCCCACACATTTAGTGTCAGAAATGTTGGGAGTACAGAAACAGTTTTCTGGCCAGGAGCGGTGGCTCATGCCTATAATCTCAGCACTCTGGGAGGCTGAGGCAGGCAATCACTTGAGGTCAGGAGTTTGAGACCAGCCTGGCCTACATGGCGAAACCGTCTCTACTAAAATACAAAAATTAGCTGGGCATGTTGGCATACGCCTTTGTAGTCCCAACTATTTGGGAGGCTGAGGCACGAGAACTGCTTGAACCCAGGGGATGAAGGCTACAGTGAGCCAAGATTGTAGCACTGCACTCCAGCCTGGGCGGCAGATCAGGACTCCATCTCAAACAAAAAAAAAAAAAGAGAGAGAAACAATTTTATTTTACTGTCCACTGGAATCTAAGTTTCATGTGAGTACTATACAAACTTTTTGTCTCTTATTTCTTCATTGGGATCTCTACAGTGCCTTGAAAATACATGACAAAATAGTAAACACTCAATAAATATTTGCTGAATGAACAAATTAATAAAGGGAAATAGACCAGTGAACAAGAATGAGTACATGCTCAGAAGGAGCTTCTCTTTCAGGTAGGAAAGGCAAAACCAAATTAAAAAATGAGTTAACAGCTGAGCGCGGTGGCTCACGCCTGTAATCCCAGCACTTCGGGAGGCTGAGGCAGGTGGATCACCTGAGGTCAGGAGTTCCAGATCAGCCTGGCCAACATGGAGAAACCCTGTCTCTACCAAAAATACAAAATTAGCCAATTGTGGTGGCGCATGCCTGTGATCCCAGCTACTCAGGAGGCTGAGGCAGGAGAATCGCTTGAACCTGGGAGGCGGAGGTTGCAGTCAGCTGACATTACACCACTGCACTCCAGCCTGGGCCTTGGAGTGAGATGCTGTCTCCAAATAAAATAAAATAAAATAAAATAAAATAAAATAAAATAAAATAAATCAAAACAAAACAAGTCCTGCTGGTATGTAGAGAATGGGCTAGAGTGGAGAGAGGCCAAGGAGAGGCCGGGGGCTGCTCCACTGATCCAGACATGAAGTGGGGGTGACTGGGACCACAGAGAAGGCAGCTTCACGAGATATTTAGGAGTTAAAAAGTCTGAGAGTTGGAAATGAAAATGAATTCGAAGTGGAGGCGAAGTCAGATTCCAAGGTTTCTGGTTTGAACTGCTAGGTGGATGGTGTTGCTCTTTCTGGTAGGAGGCAAGCCTCGGGGAGGAACAGCCTCTGAAGACAACATGGAGGACTCTATTTGCGGGTGCCTTCTGCAGGTGGAAATGTAAGGAGACAGCCTTGAGAGGGGGTATCTGGGTTCCCACCTAACTTGCACTGCGGTAGCTATGCCTAACTGTCATTATGCGGGCCATATTCATCTGGGCATGTGTGGGCTTGCTGCACCTCCAACCCAACTTAGTAGTGACCACCTTCAGAGATGAAACAATCCAGAGTTGAAATATATTCTTTATTTTCAGAATGGAAACAGGATAGGGAAGGAGGAAAGAGATACCTTTGTTAGTTGCCACTGCAGTACCATCGAAAGAATATCCTGGGGAAACAAAGAGGTATGTGTGTTACAGGAGGGGTTGGTGACTAGAAATCTAAGTCCTGGAGGCCTGGACACCAGGGTCGAAAAGGTGGACAGGGTCTGGACTCCTGGGTCTGAGGAAGGAGGGGCTGGGGCCTGGGATTCTGGGTCTCAGGGAGGAGGAACCTGGGTGCCTGGATTCTTGGATCTGAGGGAGTAGGGCTAAGGCCTTGGACTCCTGGGTCTGAGTGAGGAGAGGTGTGGGGGCCTGGACTCCTGGGTCTGAGGGAGGAAGGGCTGGGGACTTGGGTTCTTAGATCTAAGGGAGGAGCGAGCTGGGGACTTGGATTTCTGGGCTGAGTAAGGAGGGGCTGGGACCTGGACTCGTGGATCTGAGAGGGGAGGGACTGAGAGCCCGACCTCCTGGGTTGGAGGTTGGTGGGAACCCAGACTTCTCGGTGGGATCTGAGAGAGCGGGGAGCTAGATGCTGGGGCGCCGGGGTACCGAGGACTCACCACGCCAACACGGTCGCACTCGCTGATGCGAGGGCCCCGAGGGCTGCAAGCAGGAACAGGTTGCTGGGCGTCAGAGCCTCGGGCCTGACGAGCAGCTCGCCCAGGCTGGGCCTCCAGGGCTCGATCAGCTCGGCGTCCCGCGGCGCCCAGCGCAGCACTTCCCGGAACGAGGCCTGCAACTCTGTCTCCGCCCGCGGGGGCGGGCCCGTCACTGCGGGGGCGCGCACGTCAGTCAGGCACGAGCCCCACCCCTCGCTCCGGCCTTCTCCCCGCCCCGCTCGCTCGCGCCGCCGCACCCCGCCCCACCGTTAAGAAAGAAGTAGAGCCGGGCCAGGGGGCGTTGGTCTTGCTTGATCACGCAGGAGAACGTGCCGCGGTGCGTAAGCTGCGCCGGACGGATCCGCGCCAGGTATCCTTCGGCCCGCGGCATATCTCGGAAATAGGACAAGTCCTGAGTCCGGAGCTGCGAGACGGGCCGGCTTAAACTCCTCAACTCCGGCTTGCCACTGAGTAACCTACAAGCCCCGCCCCCGAGCTAGACCACGCCTCCTGGAGTCCCGGCCCTGAGCCTTGAGCAGCCCGCCCCCGAGCCTTCTACTCGCTCCTCTGCCGTAAACGCACCCCTTCCCCTCACTCCTTAAACCCTTACCCATAACCTACCCCTAGAACCTGCTTTTATTTATGTATGTGGTGTTTATTCCTTTTTCTTTTCCAGACAAGGTCTCGTTTTGGCGCCCAGGCTGCAGTGCAGTGGTGTGATCATAGCTCACTGCAGCCTCGAACTCCTGGACTTAAACAGTCTTCCCGCTCAGCCTCCCCAGTGTCTGGGGCTATAGGCGTGCACCACCACGCCCGGCTGTTTTTAAAATTTTTTGGTAGAGGTGGGGTCTTAGTATGTTGCACAGGCCGGTCTCGAACTCCTGGCCTCAAGCCATCCTCCCGCCTTGGTCTCCAAAAGCGCTGGGATTACAGTTGTGAGCCCCCGCCCCAGGTCCTTGGTCCTGCATTCTTATCTTCGAGCTCTCCCCTAAATCCCGGGACCCTCCTGTTGCTCATGCCTGTGTCTAGAAGGAGCTTCGCGGAGTCCAGTCCCCGAAAGCTGACTCCCCAACCTCTAGTGAAGCCTAAATCGCCCGTCTAAACGCATCGCGCCTGCCCTGCGCCGACTCACACCTCCTCCTGCGAACTTCCAGGAATAGGTGATCTCCTCCTTTGGCAGCTGGAAGTTCACGATGCAAGAAAACATAGCCTGGTCGCCCCGAATCACCGTCACATCCTGAACTGAAGACGGAGCTGGGTTCACTCGCTGGGCCCCGCCCACGTCTGGCTCGCCACCAGCCAGCTCATGCCCCTCGGTGCTCTGGTCCCGTTTTCTCAAGTTAGTCTCCTGCACCCCGAGGTCCCGCCCCTTCACCTGGGCAGTCCAGCGGGAGGTCGCAGACCCTGGAGTAGCACCCGCTGCAGAGGAAACGCCGGGCGAACTCCTGGAGACCTGTGGGGCGGGAATGCTGCGTCAGGTGCCACCTGCCCTCCCAAGCCCGGGGCCCTTGGCCCATTTGAGAACCGTGTAGCTTCCCAGGGTCCATAGGCCAGGTGGCATCTTGACCTCGCCCTCCCTGTTGTCCTTGGGCGACTTTCACGCCTCTCCGCCCTCTAGGATTCCTATTGGTTTGCTTCGGCTCTCACACCCACCTTCTGAGGATTTAGCGCAATACCTGGTTTACTTCCTTTTCTCCAGGGCTTATTGGCCTCCTAAGGATTTGAAGCCCACCCGATTTCCCCCACTTGATGTCGTAGGTTTCGGCCCCGACCGCCTCCCTTACCCCGCAATTTCCAAGTTTTAGATGAAGTCCTTACCGCAAGGAGGGATGCAGGCCTGGGCTGTGGAGGAAGAGGAAACATCACTACTTTAAAGTCATCACTACCTTAAAGAACCCTGCCCGATGCTCCCCTAACGGATGTTACAAGGCCGGACGCATTGCTCCGAAGAGGTAGGGCCAAGCCTGAGCATTCCATTACGAGGTCAGGCACAGGCCTGCTGCCAGCCTTCTACTTGGGGTTTAGGGGGAGCCACACTGGTTTGCTGTAGGCCCTGAGGGGGATGGGCAGTCCAGGTGTATTCCACCGAGGAGGCGGGGCTAGATCCTGGGTGATCCTTGCAGGAGACCGGGGCCAAGGTGGTGGCCCACTAAAAGAGGCGTGGCCAGGCTAGAAGTAGTCCCAGAAAGGGGCTCAGTTGGAGGGGAAACTTCATCGAAGGGGCGGGGCTGGATCAAAAATGGTCCATGCGGGGTAAGAGCCCTTCCTCAAGGTCTGAGGCTCAAGAGATGGGACCAGGGGATTGAAGGGGAGTGGATGGGGGTCTCAGGAGTGGGTTTTGTTTTGAGATGGAGTCTTGCTCTGTCACCCAGGCTGGAGTGCAGTGGCACAGTCTCCCGTCACTGCAACCCCGCCTCCAGGGTTCAAGCGATTTTCCTGCCTCAGCTTCCTGAGTAGATGAGATTACAGGCATGCGCTACCACGCCCAGCTAATTTTTATATCTTTAGTAGATATGGGTATCACCATGTTGGTCAGACTGGTTTTGAACTCCTGACCTCAAGTGATCTGCCCGCCTCAGCCTCCCAAAGTGCTGGGATTACAGGCGTGAGCCAACATGCCCGGCCAAAAGTGGGGTTTTCTAATTGTGTTTGTGTGTCTGAGAGAGGAGAGATGGAGTGTATTTTACCTTCTTTAAGCTGTGTAATGACCTTCTTCATTTTCTCTGCAGCATCAGGGAAGGCAACCTCAAAGGATCCTGGAGAATGGAGGGGAGGACGGCCTGTGTAGTAAAGCTCTTCCCCTAGGGCTTGGTCCTTGGTCCTGCATTCTGATCTAGCCTGGCTAGGGCTGTGCTGGTCCTAGCTCACAGGACGTGCTGTCATGGTATCTGCCCTTCCCTGGCCCTCTTCACCCTTCTCTTACTACCATATCCTCTGCTCCTCTTCTTATCTCCCACCTTGTGTACTTGAAGGCTAACAAGTCCCTAAGTCTCCTTCTGCCTCCTGAATCTCTCCAGGATGGAAGCCCTCCTGGACACCTGCGTATAGCTTGTTGTGGGGAGAAGGGGAGGATAAAGATAAAATTCCTCCCCAAGGCCTATTAGGTCTTACGTGGTTTGGCCTAGTTCCCCCTCCCTCCCTGTCCCATCCCTACTGCCCACTTTTCATTTCTTTTTTTGAGACAATGTCTCACTGTCACCCAGGCTGGAGTGCAGTGGCGTGATCTCGGCTCACTGCAACCTCTGCCTCCTGAGTTCAAATGATTCTCCTGCCCTAGCCTCCCTAGTAGCAGGGACTGCAGGAATGTGCCACCACGCCTGGCTAATACTTGTGTTTTTAGTAGAGATGGGGTGTCACCATGTTGGACAGGCTGGTCTCGAACTCCTGACCTCAAATGATCCACCCACCTCAGCCTCCCAAAGTGCTGAGGTTACAGGCATGAGCCACCATGCCCGGCCTCATTTCCTTTAATATGAAAACAACCACATTCTCTAGCACCTCAGGGCCTTTGCACATGCTGGCTTTGGTTTTTAGCATATTTTTCCTTCTCCTAATCATCCTTCCATCATCACAGATCTAACCAAGTTCCCTGTTTTTGTCTCTCATTGCAATTATTTCATTCCTAGCTCTCATCCGTCTGCAATTACATATATTTATATATAGATGATGATCATGTATGTCTGTCTCGTAAGTAAATAAACATGTTCTTCTGTAGCGCTGTGTCCTCTGAATCCTGGAGAGGGCCCTGAGTCTTAAAAGTGCTCAGTTAGTATTTGTACAATGAATTCCAGGATCCAACTCAAACTAGAGACCCCAACTGGTGGCCTATGGCCCAAATCCATCCCCGGGATGTGTTATATTTGGCCTGGAAAGTGTTTAAAAGAAAATGAACCAGTTGCCAACATATAAAATTTGGAATGTCACATAAAACGTTTGGCATCTTTTTACAAAGTTGGAAGAGCTGTAACACAAAGATCGTATTTCCATAAGGCAGCGAATAGCTGGAGATGAGTAGCAGCCATTCCCTTGAAATGGAGCACACACCGGCCACTTCCATGGTCCCCATCCTCTATTCACTTCTATATTTATCCATCTTTTACTCTTTTATCTTCCTTGTCTTTGTAGGTGTTTTTGTTGTTTTGAGATAGAGTCTCACTCTGTTGCCCAGGCTGGGGTACTGTGGCGTGATCTTGGCTCACTGCAACTTTCACTTCCCAGGTTCAAGCGATTCTCCTGCCTCAGCCTCCCCAGTAGCTAGGATTACAGGCACCCACCACCATGCCCAACTAATTTTTGTATTTTTAGTACAGATGGGGTTTCACCACATTGGCCAGGCTGGTCTCAAACTCATGACCTCAAGTGATCTGCCCACCTCAGCCTCCCAAAGTGCTGGGATTACAGGTGTGGGCCACCATGCCTGGCCTTGTGTTTTGACCACTGCAGCGGCCTCCAAATCCAAACTGTATGGGTTTGTGGCTTGTTCCAGTGGAAGAAGAAAAAGTAGACAGCTGACTTGATCTCGTGGTGGTTTGTGGAAATCAGAAATGTGGCAGGGTTTTGTAGGCTAAATTGTGCCCCCCTCAACCAAATTTGTATGTTGAAGTCCTAACTCTCAGTACCTCAGAATGTGACTGTACTTGGTTCTTAATGAGGTGATTAAGTTAAAATGAGGTCATTAGGGTGGGCCGTAATGCTGTATGATTGGTATCCTTATGAGAAGAGGAAATTAGGACACAGAGATGTACACAGGGACATATGAAGAAAGCATCTACAAGCCAAAGAGAGAGGCCTTAGAAGAAACCAACCCTGCTGACACCAAAACCTTGACCTCAGACTTCTGGAAGGCAGAAACTTCTGTTGTTCGAGTCACCCAGTCTACGGTACTTTGTTACAGTGGTCCCAGCAAACCAATACCCAGGAATTGTCCATTGCCTCCAAATATCTATATATCGATATCCACAGAACAGATAAAAGGCTTCATCTCCCAGCCTGCCTTGCAGTTGTGGTCATGTGACCAAGCTATAGCCATAGGATGTAAATGGATGTGTTATATGTGAGTCACAGGAAGTGGCCTGAAAAGGGAGGTGGTACCGCACCTGGAATTCCAGCTACTCTGGAGGCTGAGGTGACAGGATCACTTGAGGCCAGGAGTTCAAGATAAGCCTGGGCAACATATCAAGACACCATCTCTAAACAAATTTTTATAGATTAGCCAAGTGTGATGGCACGTGTCTGTAGTCTTAGCTACTCAGGAAGCTGAAGTGGGTAGATGGTTGAACCCAGGAGTTCAAGGCTGTAGTGAGCTATGATTGCACCACTGTACTCCAGCCTGGGCAATACAGCAAGACTCTGTCTCTAAAAAACAGAGAGAAGGTGGTGCCATCTTACTGTTCCCCTCATCCATCCTGCTGCCAGAAAATTTGCATCCTGCTGCCTGAAAATTTGTTTTGATGGTTGGAGCTCTAGCAGCCACACAGGACCATGAGGACAAGGGCTATTCCCTGGGATATTAAGCCTTGAAGGAGCTTGGATCCCCAAGAAATGGAGGTGCCAAACTACCCTGAAGTGCCTACCTCAAGACTTACTTTATATAGGAGAGATAAACTTCCTATGGGCTTAAGCCATTGCAAGGACAGGGGAAAGCGTCCTCTGTGATTAAAACCATACAGAAAGGGAGGGAACTAAGGATATTGGCAAGAGAGTGGCTGAAACAACGATCACTGGATATACACTTGGAGAGAGGAAGCACTGATGCTGAGAAGTGGGTTCCAAATGAGGACCAAGTGGTCTCTCCTCGGCCACAGAGCAAGGAGTGTGGTCTCAAGATGGCAGGATGATCAGGAGCATATGGTCAGACTGGGGTGCACAAATGAGATGCCAGGATGTTGCAGGAGTCATCCAAAGAATTTCTATGGGCCAAATCAAATGACTCATGGGCAAGGTGAATGTGGGATATACCGAGGAAGCCATGGTGGTGGGTTGGGCTTATAACCCACCAGGGGAGTATGAATGGAGTGAAATGTTCCAAACAGCCTGGGTTATAGCAAGCAGGCCACAAAGAGGCATGGGTGGGTGTTGTAAAGTCTCCCCCACAGGAGTTGCATATCGTCAGGAGCTCTGACCCTGCTTCAGATCATCTGGGGTCTGAGTCCTGGCGCTTCCATCTTGAGCATACCTGTCTGAGATCTGAGTATCAATCACAAGCCCTACTCCTCATGTGACCTTGGCCAAGTGACTTCACCTTCCTGATCCTCAGTCTCCTCATTCATCAAATGGGGATGATAGCACTGTCTGTATCACAGGGTTGGGGGAGGATGAGATGCCATACAACCATGAAAGCATCCTCATCCCCACTCTTTCAGGGCATTGTTTAAGGATTGTATGAGATGGTGTCGCTAAGCATGTAGAATGGCTCCTGGCACATAGTGAGTGTTAGAGAAGGCTGGCAAACTTAGGATTGCCATCTCCAAGTTTGAGATGGGGAAACGGAGGTGTGGGGAGATTACAGAAGTGGTCCAAAGTCACATGGCTACGTTTGACCCTGGTGGTCAGGCTACAGAGCCTCCACACCTAATCGCTGCATGCATAATCTCCACACCTAATACTGCATCCAATCTGTACCAGGTCATCCACTCCATGGTTTATGTATACATATATACAAATAAGATCACCGGGATCACCAAGAGGCAGTCAGCCTACGTCAGCTCCTCCATCTCCCTGCTCCTCCCTCTGGAGGAGACGCAAAAGTCATCCTTGATTCTTCCCGCTGCCCTCACCCACCTACATCGGGTCCAGTCTATCTCCAAATATATCCCAGGTCTACTGTTCTTGTCCGCAAGAGCCCCAGCGTTCCCATCTGAGAAGCGAGACTATTAAACGCAGCTTCACAGGGCCGGTAGAGGAGATCCTTTAGGAAGACACTTAGTATGAATGACTCTGTGTATGGCAAACACAGCCTCTAACACGCACGCGCAGGCCTGGCACACGGTCAAATCCTTATGCCCACCCCCCTCTGTTCAGACCTCATCTGGGCCCCCCGGACCACTGTGACTGGTCCAAGCCACCACGGGCAGGCTTCTCACTGGAAGTCTTTCTGCCTTTGTCCAGGACCCACATAGCTGCCAGAGAGATCTCGTTAAATCCCAGGTCAGATCCTGTCTCTCTGTGTAAAGTCCTCCAATAGCTCCCCCGTTTCAAGAGCAAAACACAAAAGTCATTCCAAGGGCCTACAACAGCAATTCTCAGAGTGTTTCCGGAGCAGCATCATGAGCACTGCCTGGGATCTTGACAGAAATGTCCATTTCTGGGCCCTACCTTGGACCTGCTGGTCAGAGGCGGTGGGGTCCAGAAATCTGCATTTTAAATAAGCTCCCAGGGGATTCTGATATATGCTGGGGCTTGAGAACCACCTGTCTATGAGGATCTACTGGAGGTAGCCCCTTGCTATCTCTGATTTCACCTTCACTCCAGCCCCACGGGCCCCAGGGTCTTGCACTGGGTATGTGGCCTGAAAATCTCTTTCCTCAGATTATCTGCATGGCTGTCACTGTCACCTTGTTCAGGTCTTTGCTCAACTGGACTCTGTCATTTCCATCTGCCCTGACCAACCTATTTAAAATTATCACCCAGCCATGCCTGTAACCCCAGCACTTAGGGAGACTGAGGTGGGAAGATCACTTGAGCCCAGGAATTCAAGACCAATCCCATTGTTACAAACTATTTAAAAAATTAGCCAAAGATGGTGATGCACACCATCTTTGTCCCACCTTATAGTCCCAGCTACTTGGGAGGCTGAGGCAGGAAGACGGCTTGAGCCCAGGAGTTTGAGGCTACAGTGAGCTATAATCAGACCACTGAACTCCAGCCTGGGTGACAAAATGAGACCCTATCTCAAAAAAAAAAAAAAAAAAAAAAAAAAAAATAAGGCCGGGCACAGTGGCTCATGCCTTTAATCCCAGCACTTTAGGAGGCTGCGGCAGGCAGATCACGAGGTCAGGAGATGGAGACCATCCTGGCTAACACGGTGAAACACCGTCTCTACTAAAAATACAAAAAAATTAGCCGGGAGTGGTGGCAGGCACCTGTAGTCCCAGCTACTTAGGAGGCTGAGGCAGGAGATTGGCGTGAACCCGGAAGGCGGAGCTTGCAGCGAGCCGAGATCAAGCCACTGTACTCCAGCCTGGGTGACAGAGTGAGACTCCATCTCAAATAAATTAATTTAATTTAAAAAAGACTATTCCCCCTTTCTCTTCCCCTTCTGTTTTCCTCCACAGCAGGGATCACCAACTGACATACTAAGATACTAAGATATTTTATTATGTTTATTGTCTGTCTCCCCAGACTCCGCCCCAATATAAGCAACCCGAGGACGGGTGGTTTGCAGTTTTGTTCACAGCTGTGTTCCCAGGGTTGTTCCCGGCACATTCAGTAAATATCATTGAACGTATTGCACCAGCTTCTCCCGGCCTCCAGACTCTCGCTCTGGTCCATCTTCCACATGAGCCCAGAGGGTTCTCTCTACACCCAGAGCTGCCCCTACTTCTCCGCTGTTCACACTCCTGCTGCAGCTCCCCAGTGCCCTGAGGAAAAAGACTCAAAACTCTCTTTTTCTGCTGAACTCTAGCTGCCTCCTATAAGTCCCTGAGACTCCTCGAAGTCACTACATTCTAACCCAGCTCGTCATCTGCCCCCGGCTCTTTCTCTCAGGCTTCTTACTTCAGTGATGACCCACCGCCCAATAGGCACGGAGCAGGGCCTGTCTCAGACGCTGTTCTTTATGCTTCCCCAAACAGCCCAGCAGACCTAACTCTGGCCCTGGGCCTTCTTCTCCACCTTCACAGCCCCAGCCCCCACTCAGGCCTCCGCTCTGGCCTGGACCCTCACCCAGCCTCTTCTCTCTCCTCTCCAAGTCTGTCCCACATGCGGCCCCACAGAAAGCTTCCACTCCCTGATGCAAAGGTTCCTGATCTCTTTAAAAGCTTCTGTGACTAGGCAGCCTAAGTAGGGAGACAGGGCATTTCCTGGAATCCTGCACACCCCCGATGGAGAGCTTTAGGGTCTCAGATCTCCCTTTAGGGTGGAGGTGGGGGAGCCACTGCTGAGGCCTTCTCCAGGCTGGCCCTGGATGCCCCCTGGGTGGATGGGAATCGTCCCTCTTCCGGGATCTCTGACAAGACGCTTGGAGGGCAAAGCAGGAAGCAAAAGGAGCGACTGTGGGTGTGGGAATAAGCCCTGAGCTCCTGGATCTAAGAGGAAGCCGGTTTATTCTACAGCGCAGGGCTCTGTAACTCCTGCAACTCTGAGCCTCCACAGTTCCAGGGTCTGGCACGCTGTGGGGATCATGGCCATGGTGACCTGGCATGATGACTGCCCATCGGCCACGTGTGGCCTCCAGTCCTGAGGTCTCTTCGCACGGTGACACAGCTCAACGCTGTCACATGTGCCTGTCTCACCAGGACAGTCACACCTCGTCTCTCTTCACTGCTGTCACCTGAGCGATCTACTCTGCTGTTCCTGTTTTTCTGCCCTCTAATTGCCTCACATCTCAAAAATGTGGAATCATTTTATAAGAAATCTGTGTGTGTGTGAGTGTAAGTGTGTGTGTGCGTGCGAGTGTGTGTGTGTTCTATTCTAGAGGAAGATACCTTCCCTAAGGTCAGGCTCATCAGGCACCCCAATTTCCCCCCGCCCTCCCCGGCCGCTGAGCTCCGTGGCCATCCAAGGAGGCAAGAAGATTGTCCCACTTTACAGATGGGTAAGTTGAGGCCAGGAGAGGGGCAGTGACCCACCCAGAACTTCATAGCCAGTTAAGATTGTGAGCCATGCAGCCATGGCAGAACTTATGCCTACCCGACCCCATCTGGACTTCCAGCTCTAGACAATTTCTGCAGTGTCCCTTCCCCCTCACCACCTTCAGCCCCTGGCTCTTAGAGCTACCTTCAACCTTTGCTTGGACAAGTAGCTGAGCTCAATGGCTTCCCAGCTTTCCCTTCCCAGATCACTGCCCAACTCTGGGGGCCTCCTTCGTCTGCCCCAGGCCCTCCCACATACCCATCTCTTGGGGGCTCCAAGTCCACATCTCCCATCTCCCCATCCCCACACACTCACCCTGGGCAGCAGCCAGCTCCTGCAGGGCATGGGTCATCTGGGTGAAGGCGTCATGCAGGTGGCTTCTCTCATCATAGTCTGGCGGTGAGGGAGGGGGCAGGGGCTGGGGGAGGCAGCTCCCCACAACACCATGTCCCTAATGGGAACATTCTGTCTCTGAGTCTCTGCCCTCCCAAGGCTGTATCCTCCCCTCTTTTGACTCTCTGCCCCACAGTCGCTATGCTTCCTGAGTCCCTCCCAAGTCTCTATCCTCACCTCTCTGTGAGTCTCCATCTTCCCTGAGTCTCTGCCCCCGACCAGTCTCTATCCTGCTTCCCTAGTCTCTGCCTCATTTCTATCCTCCCCTTTCTGGGTCTCCATCCTTCTCTGAGTCTCCATCTTCCCCTCTCTGAGTCTCCATCCTCCCCTCTGAGTCTCCACCTCCCCTCTCTGGGTATCTGTTCCCTCTCCAGTCTCCATCCTCTGATGTCTGTCTCTCCATCGTCCCCTCTCTGAGTATCCATCCTCCCCTCTCTCCGTGACTCTGCATCCTCCCGAGTCTCCATCCTCCCCTCTCTGACTCTCCATCCTCCCCTCTCTGACTCTCCATCCTCCCGAGTGTCCATCCTTCCCTCTCTGACTCTCCATTTTCCCAAGTCTCCATCCTCCCCTCTCTGACTCTCCATCCTCCCCTCTCTGAGTCTCTGCCCTGCTGTCTTCCCCTATCTGTGTCTGTGTCCCTAAATCTCTGTTATTCTCATGGTCTTTGAGCCTTTCTCCTCTGACTATTTCTCTCTGTCTGTCCCTCAGCCTGACCCTCTGGGCCTCTCTGGTTCCTTCCTCTGCACCTTCCCCCAGACACTGATGAAGTGTGGATGGTCTCCTCACTGATTTCCGTGTCAGAGAGACCCCGGAAGGCGGCCGTGAAGGCCTCCTCACACTCTTCGAGCTTGGGGCCCCGCATGCCAACAAACATCTGACAGATGCGGAGGCGCTCAGAGTAAGTTGTGAAGCAGAGGAGACAGGCCCAGGCGGGCACCCTGAAGACAGCCAGGGCCAGCAGGGCAGACAGGATGGCACTGTCCAGGGCCACCAGGGCCATCGTGTGGGTCTCAAGGCCAGGGGAGAAGCTAGTAACCTTTATGAAGTCACCACAGGGTGGGGGAAGGGCTAGTGGTCTAGGGTCAGAGGTCAGGTTTCAGTTGGTGGTCAAATGTCATGCTCTGGAGGAAGGGTATGAGAAGTCAGGGGTCAGAGGTCAGGCCAGCAATTCCCCAGGTGTGCGGTTGGGCCAGACGCCAGGCTCCCAAGAACCTCACCTGTGACCCTGGATGTCCTCACAGGTTAAAGGGTCTCAGGGACCCAGAGACTGGCAACATGCTATGCAGTGGCCCGGTAGGCCCTGGGGTGGGGGTCAGAGATGGAGATGGACACAGAGACATTCCGAGAGCCAGAGGCAGAAAGACCAAAAAAGACAGAAACAGAGACACGGAGAGATATCGGGAGGGGTAGAGACCTAGAAAGCCAGAATAAAAGGGAGTCAGAGGATCCACTGTGAAAGAGACGCAGAAGTCACAGAGACACAGTGGAGCGGAGATGGAGAGACAGACAGGGAAGGAAGACAGATTTCAGGGGAAGGAGGGGATGCAGGGACAAGGACAGAAAAGAGCCTCGCTCCTCCTCCAGGGTCCCTGGGGCAGCCCAGTGGGGCTAATGGTCCCCTAGTGGGGCTGGGGGTCCCCGCCGGGCCCCGTCCCGTGCAGGGCGCAGCCTGGGGAAAGCTAGGAGGCCGTATAGTGATCTCCTTGGGTGTCCTCCTCAACTATACAACCTCCTACCTCAGCCCGGGGGGCGCGGCAGGTGGACAGACCCGACAGACAGACAGACAGGGACCAGGAGGACCAGGGAGTGGGGGGGAGGGCCGGGGAGGCCCCTGCCGCGATGGTGAGCCCCCGACACGGACCCACAGACACGAGCTTGTGTGCGGCGAAGGCCCCGCAAGGTCGGTTCTACGGGTGGGTGCCAGGACCCAGGAGTCCGGGCCCCCGGCCCCTCCTCCCCAAGGAACCCAGAAGTCCAGGCCCTCAGCCCCTTCCTCATCAGGGACCCTGGAGTCAAGGCCCTCATCCCCCTCCTCCCTAATGAACCCAGAAGTCCAGGCCCTTCCTCACCAGAGATGCAGGAATTTAGGCCCCTGGCCCGTTTTTCCCCAAATGTTTCTGGAATCCAAGGACTCAGCCCCTTCCTCTCTCAGACTCATAAGTCCAGATCCAAAGCCCCCTTCTCCCCAGAGACCCAGGAATCCCCACCCCAGTCCCTCCTCCCTTGGGCCAGGCAGGCCTCCTGGGGAAGGCATGGCCTGATAGAAAACCTGGCTTCCTGGGTGCCGGCTGGGAGAGAACCTCATCTGTCTTGGAATTTGGCCCTTTGGGTACACCTGCTTCCTACTCACCCTTCTGTCAGTCTGCAGAGACTCCACGCCCAGGGCTAAGGAGGCCAGGGGCTAGCCAACCATCAGAGCCTCCCTGGGTACTTTCTTTCCTTTCTCCTCTCTTCTTTGGGTCATTTATAATGACAGCCACAATCCCCCAGCGCTGACCCCATACCAGGCCCAGAGCACCAGTCCTCTCTCTGACACCTCCCAGGTCCAGACAGTGAGGTGCCCTCAGCATCCCCCATTTGGCAGGTGAGGGGGCTGAGCCTCAGAGAGGGGAAGAGACTCCCGAAGTCCGCCTGCGAGAGGTGGGCGGTGGACCCAGCACCCACACTCCCCACCCCTGGGCTCAGAGCCCCTCCAGCTGGGGTCTCTCCCGTGCCCAGCCCCTCCTGGACTGTCTGGTTCTAGCTGCCCCTGCTCCAGCCGCACCTTCCCGTTCCTTTCTCGCAGTCCAGGTCTCTCTGGCCCTGCCTTTTTTTCTCTCTCCCTCTTTCTTTCCACCTTCCCTGGTTCCTAGCCTCCTCCTGCATCGGGACATCCCTCCCTGGCTCTGCGCTGGCTTCTCTCTCTCTCTGCCTATCGCCTCTCTCCTCTCCCCGCTCCTGTTTTCCTCCCTCTCTCCCCCTTTCTCCTTCTTTTCCTCTACCTTCTGTCTTTCATCCTCCCCTTCTCCCCGTTCCCCCTCTTTGTCTCTCTCATTCTCTCTGGCCCTCTCTCAGTCTCTGTCTCTCTCTCGTCTCTCACCCTTCTCCACCCCCTTTTTTCAGATGTCTTTCCTCACTTCCTCTCCTTCCACCCCTTCCCTCTCTCCATCCCTCACCTCCCTCAGTCTCCTGCTCTCTCAGTCTCTATCTCTCTCCCTTTCTCTCTCTCTCTCTCTCCTTCCCTCCCTCTTAGGTCTCTCTCTTTCCTCCCCTCCCCCTTCTCTCTTTGGGTCTCCCTCCCTTCTCTCTCTTTCTCCTTCTCTCTCTCCCTCCCCCTCGCAGCTCGAGCCAGGTCTGGAGCTGGGGGTGGGGTGGGGGTGGTTTGAGAAGGGGCCCAGGGCTGGGGTAGCGACCTGCTGAGGAGGGGGAGGAGAGGCGGGAAAGGGGCGGAGAAGGAAAGGGGGAGGCGGGGGCCGGAGACGGGTCTACGGTCCCAGCTCTCTTCCCCCTTCCCTCCTTCCCAACCTCCCAGACCCTCAGGCGGGGGCGAGAGTCAGGCCAAGGTGGGGAGGAAGGGGAAGGGAGGAGACTGCCCCCGCCCCCCCCAAAAACCTGGCCCGGAGCCCAGGCCTGGGTTCCCAGCATGCCCCGGGGCTGCCTGGGGCCTGAGGAGGGGGGTGAGGGGAGAGGGGAAGCCGAGAATCTCAAAGATTCCCGGGACCTAAGCATCTTCCCAACCCGTCAACCAGTGTTTCCTTGGGGAAACTGAGGCGGAGAGCGAGGGGTCAGGACTTGTTCAAGGTCACTGGACAAGGCGTTGGCGGAAACGCGAACTCCCTGGGCCCACAGGCCGGCTTTGGGGAAGGGGTAGGCTCTGGACTTCCCCCAGGCTTAGGTCCCCCTCCCCCTCTCTGTGGACCCTGGGGAGCCCCCAAGGGTCAGAGAGCAGACCCAAACAGTCTGGCACCATGGCAACCAGCTGGCCCCGCCCCCTTAACCCCTGGAGGGCTGGACTCCAGCTGGGGCTAAAGAGGAGGTGGGGACTCCTGGGTTCCGGGGGAGGAGGGGCCTGGGGATCCCCAGAACTGCAGGCTTCAAAGGGAGAAAGATGCCGGCGCCTGGACGCTCGGGTTCTAGAGGAGCAGAGGGTTGGGGGCCGCGCTCCTTGGGAAGAGGCGCTGAGGTTCTGAACTCTGGGGTTTTGAAGGAGTTAGGGACTGGAGTGTGGATTCCCTGGTCTGAGAGAACAGACTAGGGCTCAGACTCCTGGATCCTGGAAAAAAGGGGGCTGGGGGCTCGGATTTTGGAATGGGTGGGGGAATGGGTGGGGGACTGGGTGGTGTACTCCCAGGTCTGAGGGAGGAGGGGGCTGGGACCTGGAATCCCGGGTCCCCGAGGGAGCATGGATGCTGGGCCTCTCCTCCTCCAGACATCCCCTGCCCCCGCCGCTGACCCTGGCCTGTCTGGCAGCCCAGACAACCTCCCCCTCCTCCTCGGCCCCCTCCCACTGGCACGGCTCACCCTTGACCCCTCAAAGCCCCGCAGCCCCATCCCTGCCCCTCCCCCTCCCCTCCGGCCAGACGTTAACCCTTCCGCTGCCGCAGGCACTCCAAAGTCAGACAGTCTTCCTCCACCTCCTCCGAGGGCTCAGGCAGCTCGCCCCTAGTCTCCTCCAGCCAGGATCCTACCAGCCCCAGCCCCCATCTCTGTCCTCCCTCTTGAATCTAGGAGGTGTCCCCAGCTTTCTCCAGCTTCTGGACCCCGGAATCCAGGTCCCAGCCCCCTCCTTCAAGGATTCTGGAGTCTGGGCTACCAGCTACCCCACCCCCCCCCCCAACTCCTCCTCCAAGAACCCAGAAATCCAGGCCCCCCGGTGCTCCTCCCTCAAGGACCCAGGAGTCCGGGCCCCAGCCCCCCAACCTCCCTTTCCGCAGACTCACGGCTCCCGCGGCTCCCGCGTCGCAGGGAAGGGGTCTTCTTCGCCGCCCCGGGCCCGCAGGCCGGGCCCCGACGCCGCCGAGCGCTCTCCATCCTCTCCCCGCCTTCGCCGCCCGGCGGCCTCTCCCCTTCCTCCCGCCGTCCCCGCCATCCTCCTTCCCTTCTCCCCGACTCCCTCCGGCCGGCGCCTCCTCCCCGGCTCTGCGGCCCGGGGCTCCCCCTCCCCAGACCCCGCCGGCGGCGCGGCCGTGGGACCAGCCCCCTCCCCAGGGGGCCCCCCGCCCCGGCCCCTCCCCACCGCCCAGCCCAGTCCGGCCTGGCTTCCCCCCTGCCCCGGAGCTGGCCCAGGTCCAGGGGAAAAAATTCCATCCAGCCCCGGGGAGGAGGAGCGGGGCGGAGGAGGGAGCGGGAGGGGGAGGCCGGGCCAGGGGAGCCTGACGCAGAGGAGGGAAGGGACAAAAGAGGCCGGGAGGCGGCGGCGGCCGGCGCTCCCGCCTCGCCCGCCCTCCTCCCTCGGCCAGTCTCGCTCCTCCCCGGCTTCCCTAGGTCCCCTCCGCCTCTCCGCCCTGTCCTGTCCCTCGCTGGTCTCCCTCCCTCTTCTCTCCTGCGCCTTCTCCTCCTCGCTCCGTGCGTGCTCTCTCGCTCTCTCGCTCCCTCTCTCCCTGCCTCCTCCCTCTCTCTCTCTCTTTCTCTCTCTCTCTCTCCCTCTCTCTCTCGCCCTCTTTCCCTCCTCCTCTCCGCTCCTGTCATTCTTGGTTGCTTTTGCTACCTCTCTGTCCTCCCTTCTGTCTCTGCACATCTGTCCTTCCTTTCGCCCTCTCCCGGTCTCCATCCTCTTTCTCTGCCTGTGGGGCTTCTGTGTCTCCCATTTATTCTTCCCTTTTCTGTTTCTCTCCCACCCTCCCTGTCTCTGTGTCTCTGTTCTTCCTCTCTCTCGCTTTCTCCTCCCCTCTCTCCCCCAACCAGTCAGGGTCTGCCCTTCTCTCTCTCCCCCTTCCTGCTCTCCCAGCTTCCCCCCCACCAGCTTTGGTCTCTCCACCCCCCCACCCCCACCCACTGGGGACTCAAAGGTGAATCAGACCTGAATCTGCCCTTGCAGATGGAGCTCACAGTCTGATGGAAGAAACAGAGCCAGCCGCAGACAGTCCCAGTCCCGGGTGATCAGGGTATGACACAGGGAGAGGCCAGAGGCTGTGAGAGCCCAGAGCGGGAGGAATCCTGGCAGCTGGAGACGGCAGAGAGGACCTCCAGAGAAGGCGTGGTTGTGGCATGACCTCCACTAAGGCCCTTCCAGGCAGAGGGCACAGCTGAAGCAAAGGCCCAAGGCACGAAACCAAGGAGGTGCTGGGAGGACAACAAAGCCCTTAAGTCTGACTAGAGCCTCCGAAGCCATGAGCCAAGGAGCACAGGAGATGAGGCTGGGGCGAGCGGGCGGGGTCAGATTCTTAGGGAGTTTCAGGCCAGGCTGGGAACTTAACCTTCTGAGGGTGACAGGGAGTCCTGGAAGGTTGTGAGCAAGGGGCAGGGACAGCGTTATATCTGAATGTCAGACCCCGCTGAGGCTGTGTGGACTGGAGGGGGAGAGACTGGTGGAGGCTGGGGAGGAGGCCCTCTCCCTGCAGTTTGCGGCTAGGACCTGGGGAGAGAGGAAGGGGTGGGGCAGGAATGTGAGGAGCTGGAGATGGCTGGAGACTGCTGGGCAATGGGGGCAGAGAACAGGAACCTGTGGGCGGGAAGCAGGTAGGAAAGCAACTCCCTGAGTCTGGCCCAGGAACGGATGGGGCAGGAGTTGCTTCCAGTGGGGAACCAGGAGGAAGAAGAGGGTAGAACAGAGAGATGCTGTGGGCATCTGAGAACTTAGTGGACATTAAGAGCCAGGGACATTTAGGGAAAACATTCAGGATGCATGGTGTTGGGCTTTCAACAGTGCACCTCCCTCCCTCCCTATCCTCCAGCCACCCAGTTCTCTCTGGGGATAGCGTACATTCACTAATTTCTCATGTATCCTTCCAGAGGAATTTTATACATCTATTCACATATATACCATCGTCCTGTTTTCTGTCCCCAGATAGGATCACATTATTCTGCACCTTGTTTTTTTTTTTTTTTTTTAACATGAAATCCAAAGAGCCTCCCATATCTAGGCTTATAGAACCTCCTCGTTCATTTTAATAGCGATATAATATTCCATTGTATTCATCTATTTATTCCTAGTGTATTCAGTTAATTGGGAGATTGGAAGGGTTTTTTATGTCAAGAAACTAATGCTTATGCATATTCAAATTTGCTTATTTATTTATTTATTTTTGAGACAGATCGTCCAGGCTGGAGTGCAATGGCATTGTCTCAGATCACTGCAACCTCTGCCTCCCAGCTTCAAGCCATTCTCCCATCTCAGCCTCCCAAGTAGCTGGAACTACAGGCGTGCGCCATCAGGCCTGGCTAATTTTTGTATATTTTGTAGAGATGGGGTCTTGCCATGTTGGCTGGACTGGTCTTGAACTTCTGACCTCAAGTGATTTTTCCGCCTTGGCTGAGCCACCGCACCTGGCCCAAATTTGCTGATTTTTAAAGTGATTTTGTCCAATGCTTTTAAGCCTCTAAACCCAAATATTCGATGAATGCTTACTTCTAGATCCTTTAAAATTTGTTGATAATTACTAACAATGGGATAATAATAATGACAACAGATACCCTTTATTGAATGACTACTGGGAGCCAGTTCCTGGAATGAGTATTTGTTATACATTATATCATTGATTACACAGAAACCTTATTATTAGAAACTATTATTATCCCAGTTGTAAGGATGGAATACTGAATAGGATGTGGTTCTGAATAGGGAGTTGCCCAAGCTCACAAAGTATGTGATAGAGCTAGAGATTCAAACCCAAGCCTCTCTGGCTCCTTCTTTGGGGTGGGCTAGCTCTGGGAAAATATGCTGTTTCTTTTTTTTTTTTTTTTTTGAGACGGAGTCTCGCTCTGTCGCCAGGGCTGGAGTGCAGTGGCTGGATCTCAGCTCACTGCAAGCTCCGCCTCCCGGGTTCTTGCCATTCTCCTGCCTCAGCCTCCCGAGTAGCTGGGACTACAGGCGCCCGCCACCTCGCCCGGCTAGTTTTTTGTATTTTTTAGTAGAGACAGGGTTTCACCGTGTTTGCCAGGATGGTCTCGATCTCCTGACCTCGTGATCCGCCCGTCTCGGCCTCCCAAAGTGCTGGGATTACAGGCTTGAGCCACCGTGCCTGGCCAAAATATGCTGTTTCTAAGGACTGACACTAGGTACATTTAAACCTGTCATGCACACAAATTCATGTATGATTAAGAAGGACCCTTTGTCAGACCCCTCGCTTTCACTTGGGATCTGGAGTTACTGTCACTCTGCATTCACCTTGGATGCCCTGTAGGCAGATCAGGACAGTAACCGCATCACAGTCCTTGTCCTGGCCCTGATCCTGTTGTGTTGTGATTTTCTATGTCTGGGTCTGTGTTTGGGAATTTACTGAGGGCACAGTCTAGGTCTGAGTCATCTCTGTGTCCTCAGTATCACTCCACCCAGGCATGGCTCAGAGCAGGGGCTCGGGAAAATGTTTGCTAAGTGAATGAATGAAGAGATGAGTGAATGGCTTGTGGATTAGGCTGGGACTTGCTTAAGTCCCCAGGAACAGTGACCATAATTCCCATTAGTTCCTGAAACATAAGGTCTCTGTTCTGTTCTCATCAGTTAGCAAGTCACAGGGACCACTGGTTCCTTTATTCTCTGAAATACAGAGCTCCAAATCTCTCAGCACATAAGACTCAGCTACTGCAATTCCTACAAATATCCAGAACTCAGGATCCATTATTCCCTTCACTCCCTGTCCCTGAGACAGGGGGCCACCATTCCCATCAGACACTGACACACAAGTATAGGTTGAGCATCCCTAATCCAAAAATCTCGAATCGGAAATGCTCCAAAATCAAAAACTTTTTGAGCACCGACATGATGCCAGAAGTGAAACATTTCAATCCATCACTTGATCTCATGTGATAGATTGCAGTCAAAACCTTGTTTCATGGGGCAGGGCACAGTGGCTCATGCCTGTAATCCAGCCCTTTGGGAGGCTGAAGCAGGAGGATCACTTGAGCCCAGGAATTTGAGACCAGCCTGAGCAACATAGTGGGATTCCCATCTCTACAATAAAAAATTTAAAACTTAGTGGGGCATGGTGATGCATGTCTCTTTTCCCAGCTACTAGGGAGGCTGAGGTGGGAGGATTGCTTGAGCCCAGGAAGTCAAGGCTGCAGTGAGCTGTGACGGTGCCACTGTAGTCCAGCCTGGTTGATAGAGTGAGACCTTGTCTTCAAACAAACAAAAAACTTCGTTTCATGCACGAAAATATTGTATAAAATTATCTTCAGGCTATGTGTAGAAGGCATATATAAATGAAATGAAAACAAATGAATTTTGTGTTTGGACTTGGGTCTCATCCCCAAAATCTCTGATTTTATGTATATAAAAATATTCCAGAATACAAAATAAAAAGTCAAACCTGAAACACTTTCTGTCTCAAGTATTTTGGATAAGGGATGCTCAACCTATATCACCATCCTTGTCAGTCTCTGCTACCCAATATTGTAATTCTCATACTTCTTAGACACAGGGGCCACCATTCTCATCAACTGCTGAAACTCAAGTTCCACTATTATTACCTCTTGGAACAGCACTCCAAAGGAAAATAGAAACTTCCTACCCTTCACAAGGTCATCCCAAGTTCCTGAAACAGGAACTGGTAGACAGGAAGACACCTTAACCTACCTTGAACTAGGTCTGAGTCAAGGACTCAAACATTGATACTGTAGAACAGGTGGCACCGGGTCATGAGGAACATCAAAGTAGCAGAGAATCCTTCCACGTGAGGGATCAACCCTAAAACTAAGATAATCCGATGGCACCACCAGAGAATCCTTCCATGTGGGGGATCAACCCCAAACCCAAGATAATCCTAGAGCACCACATAATCCCTACAGGTGGGATAATCCCCACACTGGCAAAGCCTAAAATCACGAGATGATCTAAATCAAACTGGTCCAACCTGCAGCCCATGGGCCTCATGTGGCCCAGGATGGCTTTGAATGTGGCCCAACATACATTCATAAACTTTCTTAAAACATTGAGGTTTTTGGGGATTTTTGGAATTTTTTTAAGCTTGTCAGCTATCATTAGTGTTAATGTAGTTTATGTGCAGCCCAAGAAAATTCTTCTTCCAAGGTGGCCCAGGGAAGCTGAAAGATTGGATGCCCCTGAACTAAATGCAGCATATTCTCCCATCACACCATTGAATAACCCCAAATGGTAACCTGCCCCTGGTGGACTTGTAGGAGGAAGTAGAGACAGGGTCCCCATTTCTGTTGGGTCTGGGTGGGGGGAAGTGGGGAGGCAACAGATGTCATTTCCACAATTAATTATTTTCTGAACAAAGGGCATGGGAAAATGGGTGTGATTTTTGTGTGGGGGGGTTCCCTATAGCCTTTCTCTTTGCATTTTTGTTTGATGAGTGAAGGACCTTCAGCTGCTCTGCTGTTTACATCTAAGCAAAAGGTAGGAAAGGTTACACTGAAGGAGTACACTGAAGGTTACACTGTCTCCTCTCAAGGAGACAGGACTAGTTATAGTTTTTGCAAGTCTATCAGCTGCCATCTCCTCCTACCTCTGGTAACAGATCCTCTCTTTCCTTTAAGTAACCCACTCCACGTGACTCTGACAAGAATGTCCGAGCACTAATGCCCCTCCTCCTCCCCCTAAAAAAACTTAGTCTGGGCATCTGGGTAATGACACAAAATAGGCCAACCAGAATATTTATCATTCATTCATCTGTGAGCCCTGACAGAGCTGATTAGAATCCAAGATTTTATTTTTGATCTTGATACTTTAATTTTATGTCTTCTAAAATATAAATGTATACATATGCATTTGTACACACATATATTGTTTTAGTTGCTGAAGAACAGAGTCATACTACGTATACCAAGGTGATTAAGAGCACAGATTCTGAAGCCAGGCTGCCCAGGTTTGAATGCTGGCTCAACCACTTTACTAGCTATGTCTCTCTATGTCCCAGTTTTATCATCAGTAAAATGGGTGTAATAATAATAGTATCTATATCATGGATTGAGACATAAGGATTAAAGGAGTTAATGTATAGAAAGTGCTTAAAACAGTGCCTGACACACAATAAGCCATATAAAAGAATTATTGAATGTTATGCCTACAAATTAATACAGAGCTAGCTCTTTATTCTAATTTCTTCATACACATGCACAGAATTTTATATTAACAGAGCAGTTTATCCTTATGAAGATATTTTTACTGCATTCTTTCCCATCCTCATTTCTTTTTTTTTTGCTTACCTTGATTGACCTCTCCCTTCCTACCCATTCACCAGGTGCTTCTCCTTCCAAAGATATATGTTATATCTGTTGTGAGTTAAACTGTGTCCCCTCCACCAAATATGTATGTTAAAATTCAAATCCTCAGTACCTGTGAATGTGACCTTCTTTGAGGGCCTTTACAGATGTGATCAAGTTAAAATGAGGACATACTGGATTAGAGTGGGCCCTAAATCCAATGACTGCTAATCTGATAAGGAGAGAGGTATTTGAAGATGCAGAGAAAATACTTGGGAAGAAGGCCATGTAATGATGGAGGCAGAGATTCAAGTTATGCGTCTTCAAGCCAAAAAACACCAAGGATGGCTGGCAACCACCAGAAGCTAGAACAAGAAACCAAGGGGCCTACAGAGGAAGCATGGTCCTGCTGATACCTTCATTTCCAGCTTCTAGCCTCCACATCTGTGAGAGAATACATTGCTGCTTTTGCTTGTTTGTTTGTTTTGAGATGGAGTCTCCCTCTGTCACCCAGGCTGGAGTGCAGTGGCATGATCTTGGCTCACTGCTGTCTCCACCTCCTGGGGTCAAGCAATTCTGCCTCAACCTCCCAAGCAGCTGGGACTACAGTCACCTGCCACCACGGCCGGCTAATTTTTGTATTTTTAGAAGAGACAGGATCTCACCATGTTGGCTAGGCTGGTCTCAAACGCCTGACCTCAAGTGGTCTGCCCGCCCTCAGTCTCCCAGAGTGCTGGGATTACAGGCATGAGACACCGTGCCTGGATAATTTCTGTTGTTTTAAGCTGCTTGGTTTATAATACTTTATTACAACAGTCCTAGAAAACCAATGTAGTATCCATGTTTTTCTGTGTGTCTTGCCATTCTTGACTTCATGCTTAAGTAAACATACATACACACACAAACATGCACATAGTTGGGTTGCATTCAAATTCAGCTTCAGCCTCAATATTTGTTCAAATTTTTGTATTTGACTTTGATCTCATCTCAGTCTTTCGGAGGTTGAACCACTGAGTGCCAATTTGAAGTTCATTTCTGGCATCCCTGAACTTGTGTAGTCATGATGAATACCTGATGGATTGGGTTACCAGCCTATCTAACTAGCGCAATAACATCGGAAATATGAACAAATCATGTTCCTATCGTTAAAAATCTTAATAGTCATTTTCAAATTTAAGCATTCTAATGTAGCTTGGAGTGAAAATCTTGTGTGTGTTCAAAGTTAAATTTTTATCAAAATATAAATATGTGTGTAATTATATGATAGGAGTAAGAGGCTGAAATAAATAATGGTGATTGTGAAAGCCTATAAGGTACAGATGATTCTTCAGGAAACTGACTCTGAAACAGAGGTTAGAACTCCCCCACAAGTGTGAATCCTGAGAGCACCCCTATTAATTTCCTGCTCTCAGGATTCACCCTTGTAGGAGAGTGAAGGAAGTAGGATTAGGCAGTGGGAGAAGGTGAACTACTATGCAGTCATAACAGAAACCTCAGCCAATCCTACAGGAAGCTCTGCAGCTAGATGGCTCCAAAGAGATGTCCTGAACTGGGGAAAGGGGACTGGGCCTTTATACCACTCACTGACCTATTAAAATAAAAACTTCAGACAAATCGAACACAGTTTATTTGAGTAGAGAACAATTCATGAGTAGGGCAACATTCCGAACCAAAAGAGCAGTGAGTTTGTATAAGCTGGACACAGAAGCAAAGTAGAGAAATCATCTGATTGGCTACAGCTAGGCATTTGCCTTATTTGGGCACGGATATGATCAGTTAGCTGCCTGTGATTGGTTGAAGCTTGGCTGTTTGTGATGGGCTGAAACCTTGCTATTTGTTACAAAAAGTATACTACTAAGTTACATTTCGGTTTGTTTACTTACTGAGTTAGGTTGCTGTTTATTAGGTAGGAACTCAAAGCATGGAGAAAACCTCAGGCTCATGGCCTCCAGCATAAACAGGCTCATGGCCTCCAGCATAAACAATGCTGATTTAATAGAGCAGTCCTTAGATGTGAGCTGACCCAGGAAGGGGCTGTGACTTTGGGTGAAGCAGCTCCCTTGCTCTGAAGGCAGTCCTTACCAGGGAAGACTCGACTGCCAGCTGTCAGCAATCAACACTCACAGCAGCTGGGATCAACCAGTGCTTCAGTCCTGGGGGCACTCCATCCACTACACCATGCCTTTCAGGTCCAGAAACAATTACTGAGAACTTCCGCATAATTATATAACTCAGGAAATAGACTGAGTGTTGGTATGAAGATTAAGGGTGCTTTAGTTAAATGCCATTAGAAAGAATGTTGTCTCCTCTTGGAACTGGCAAGTGATTGTAAAAATATCAATAATAACATGAGTCAGAACAGCAAAGATTAGATTCCATGGAATCCAGAGATCATTTTTGTGATAGGCAGCCTCCCTTGTAGAATTGTTTGGTATTCTACCATTCATATTATTAACGAAAATAATCTTTAATGACTGTACTTGATGTTTTTTAGTTAGTTACATTTAGGCTGTGGATCTTTTTAGAAAAAGTGTTATCTGAAAATTGTTTACATTTGTGAAGATGAATTTCAAAAAGATCGACAATTTTGCTTACTTAAATTTCTTGAAGTGGAAATGAAACTCTCTAAAATCGTGTGTAACAACTTCTGTGCTAAATCATCTTTGATCCAGACATCATAATGGGTGCAAAGAGCATGAAAAAAAAAAAATAGAAAAGTGTTGGAAATGAGATCCCCCAAACACATTTTGTTCTCACTAATCAAACTTCAAAACAACAGATTTTATAAGCATGCTTTAAAAAGATTCTTTATAGTTTTGAGTCAGTAAAGCTAAAATCTTAAAGCTGTAAAATTGATTGCATAACACTGTCAACCATTTTTTGAAGTAGAAGATGGATTTTCAAAATTTGCTGAAACTATGATTCTTTAAAGTTCTTTCTAGAAAACATGTTTTGAAAAGTTCCAAGTTATATTAAGCTGTGCACGAAATTATTTTATGTACTACTTTTGTATCTTATACATTGAACATTTGGACATAGAGAAACAATCAGATGTTTTCTACCTGAGATATGATGAATTTCACTACACTTCTACTCGGTGGTGGAGATATTTCTTGGTCTTACACGTCATTAACAACATAGTGCATATAATTTATGGAATGTATGTCATGAAAAAATCAGTTGTTGATAATAGAACAAAAATGGCAAAGGCTATGAGTGAAATAGAAATTAGAAGTATATTATTATTTATTCACACCTTTAATTGTGTGTCCGGGAATAATTAGAGCTCAGTATCAGGTAATAGAATTGCTGTCCATAAGCAGAAAGATGGTTGGGCCACACTTTCATCATTCTTCAGTCAAAATCAAACTCATGACATACAAGAGACCTTGGAATTGCATTCCTGTGAGGTTTGTAAACAGGATGACAAAGCAGCTCTTCCACGTTCAAAGCAATACTTAAACAAAAAGTTGACACTGTACTCTGCAGATGACAATACCCACCCAGCAGGACGTACTGATAACTGAGAGTTGCTTGAAAGAAAGTGGTTTATTTGATGAACCTACTGAAGAAATAGCCAAATGAATGTGCTTTGAGAGTGGAAGTATTTCACGCATGATACATGCTGTAAACACTTTGCTATTGTTTTGCTTCTGCCAACGTGCTGAAATAGGTACATAGCTATTGAATGCTGAGATACAGATGGAAATTCAGAAATCATTTTTGTGGGATTGTCAGCCTCCCAAAATATCTCCCAATGATCTCCACTTCCTGATACTCGTGTCTTTGTGTAGCCTCCTCCCCAAAAGTATGGGCTAAACTTAGTGACTTACTTATAACTGATGGTATATGGCAAAAGTGATGGAATGTCATTTCCAATATTAGATTACAAAGAACTGTGTGACTTGCTAGCAAACTCTATTGCCTCTCTGATTTTCGTCTATTAATAAAGTAAGTGGCTATATTGTAAGCTGCCACTTTTGAGAGACTTATGAGGTAAGGAACTGAGGGAAGCCCCTGCCAACAACTAGAAAGGAACTGAGGCTCTCATTCCAATACCCTATGAGGAACTGTGTGTTGCCAAAAGCCAATGAATAAACTTGGAAGTGGGTCATTCCCCAGTAGAGCCTTCAGAGGAGGATGAAGACCCTGAGTCAACATCTTGATTTCAGCCTAGTGAGAAACCATAAGCCAAGGACCAAGCTAAGCTGTGCTCAGATTCCTGACCACAGAAACCGTAAGATAGTGTGTGTTAAGATGCTTAGCTTTGGGATAATTCCCTACGTAAAAATAGATGGCTAATATTAATACTTCTTTTGTTTTTCTGTTATATTAATAGTATTTTGATATCTTGAAAGTGAATTGTCTTTCTCTATTGTCATATTTCTCATCCAAGATTTAAGGGGAGATTCTTCCCAAGAACCTACGTGAAATAGCAAAGAAAGGCAAAAATCTTAGGGGAAAACAAAAAACACGTAAGAGAGGGCAGAACTTTCTCATTTTTGAGAGTGGCAGGCCAGGCTATATGGATCAACTCCTCTGCTGAAAGTAATTAAAAGTGGGGGATAAAATACTCAAAACAGTCTTTATAAAATAATGGAAGGACAATCTAGTGAGGAATTTCCTAGATAAAATTTAGAAAGTGAGAACTCTAAAAAGTAAGCAGAGCATTCAAACCTGCTATTGACTGATGAGCATAGGCTTAATCTGATCATAAAAATGAGCTGTAGTTTTCAACAGTCTCCTGAGATGAGGGGAACAAAAGTAAAAGCGGCACCAAACTGGTACTACGGCATATGGTAAAAGCAAACTGAAACCCTCCTTCACGGAAGACACTTTGATCATAGAACGAAAATGATCCCAGGTGGAAGGTCTGAGGTACGAGGAGGAAGCAGGTGGTAAATACATGGATGTATCCATCAGGATTCAAATAGGAAGCTGATGGCATATTCAAGAGCTTAATTAAACATAGACTTGGCCAGACACGGTGGCTCACGTCTGTCATCCTAGCACTTTGGGAGGCCAAGGCAGGAGGATCACCTAAAATCAGGAGTTCCAGACCAGCCTGGCCAACACGGTGAAACTCCGTGTCTACTAAAAATACAGAAAGTAGCCAGGAGTGGTGACTTATGCCTGTAGTCCCAGCTACTCAGGAGGCTGAGGCAGGAGAATTGCTTGAACCCGGGAGATGGAGGTTGCAGTGAGCCGAGATCGCGTCACTGCTCTCCAGCCTGGGCGACAGAGCAAGACTCCGTCTCAAATTAATTAATTAATTAACATAGGCTAATGAAGGGACTAAACAGAGATGTAGGCAGGATTAAGAGGTCCAAAAAGAGATGGTGCAGCATCCAAGGAAAAGCAGCAGTGGGAAATGGGTACCAACCTAGACCTGATGGGGCAAGTGCAGTAGCCTTGGAAGATGGGCTGCTTTATAGCATTTGTGGCACAGGGGAATGCAGCCACTGCCAGAACTGTGGGGGAGGGAACAGGTGGAATAAAAACCCTGACTTCTTTCCTCCCACCCTTCAATCTCTGGCCAGTGCCTCCCACTGGCAAGGGGAAGTTGATGATGCGGTCCCGAGACGTCAGCCTCCCAGTGCACAGAAATGAGCAGAGACGAGTGAATGATGGATCTGGAGAGGCACAGGTCATCCCTGCTGCCACTGAGCACCCATTATGTTCTTTTGTTTAGATGAACAAGCTCACATCCTTAACTCAGAGACGCCCGGTATTAGTTCTCCTGTCACTGCAGAGGGAAGTCGTTCCTGCTCTACTTCTGAAACTGAAATTATAACAACAGCCATGAAAAGTGCTCTTCATGGAAGATACCAGGGTGAAATTAGGTGGGAAAGAAACAATTAGTTACCGTAAAACATAATAGCTTCAGTTTCTGCTGCTATAGCTGGTTGCAAAGCCTAAATTGATAACCATTTTATGTCTCTCTTACCTTCTTCTAGCACTTTGGTTCCTTGGCAATTTTTACCTGGTGGGGTGACCCAAAGGATCCAAGTCATTAATGCTTCCTCTTTATTGCATTGCTGCAATTATCCGCTGACCATTATTCTGGATGTAGAGTATGAAGAACCTCCCTACTGAACAGTCTGGGTTCTACTCCTTATTCTTCTTGATTGCACTGTATAGCAACAACATATTTTTCTCCTAATAATTGGATCAATTGGCACCTTTACTAGCTTAGTAAAGGTACCTCCTTCTCTGCCTGATGGTTTAGCATCATGACTTGCCCAAAATGGCCAAGAGGCCGTCTCTGCTTCCGCTTGAAACCATAATTGGGTTCTTTAGTGGAAGTGTTTCTCCTTGAGACACTAGGATTCTCAAACCCACCCGCTCCAAGATTGCAAATGTAGGAGGCAAAAATTGCATAAGTGTGTGATTAGGTGGAATAAGGAAGAGGGGCCAGTCCTACCCCCACTTCTTGGTTTTCACATTGTGTATTCTGGCTCTGGGAGAAATGGCACTGTATATTGTTGCTGGTTTAAGGCAAATACTGTTCAATAGCATCTCACCCAACCTCACCAAATATTTACCTCCAGATGGCACTATAACTTGCCTTCAGTAGGTCATTTCATCAATACATCAAGTCACCTGCTTCTGGGTAATGAGGCCCACAGTTGTACTTTATTGGCTTTAAAATTATTTTCTTGTTTAATGTGTGGAATCTGGAGGGGTTGTGCGTTTAGCTGGCATGGTAAAAAAAGATAAGGGATTCTTTTAAGGTAACCATAGATGTTTTCTGATGTTTCTAACATATGTCTTAAGTTGGGCATGCAAGGACTCATTTATCTTGTTTTTTTTTTTTTTTTTCTTTTTTTTGAGGAGTCTCGCTGTGTCGCCCAGGCTGGAGTGCAGTGGTGGGATCTTAGCTCTTTGCAACCTCTGCTTCCCGGTTCACAAGCAATTCTCCTGCCTCAGTCTCCTAAGTAGCTGGGATTACAGGCGTACACCACCACACCCAGATAAATTTTGTATTTTTAGCAGAGACGGGGTTTCACCATGTAGCTCAGGCTGGTCTTGAACTCCTGACCTTGCGATCCACCCGCCTCGGCCTCCCAAAGTGCTGGGATTACAGGCGTGAGCCACCATGTCCGGCTTTCTTTTCCTTTTTGTTTGGTCTTCAAGTTAGTCAGAGGCAGCCTGTCTGCAACACAGTCTTCATAGTAACCTTTATCACCAAGGTGACTGAGTGCCACTTAATCTCCCAATGCTTTGCCCTCCACCTGCACTCTGTTATTTCACCATTGGTAATAATTTGAGTAATCATAACAATAAAAATGAGTAGGAGGCTTAAATATAAGACACATGTAAAATAAGAAAATAGTAATATATTGGAATGTGCAAATTGAGTAAAGGGTTCTAATGTCCTATCTTGTATTGGAGAAGCTTTAAAAGGTCACTAACTTTAGACTTTATTAACTGTGTATTTTATATTTTTTAAAGAATAACCAATAAACCTAACAATAGAGTGTAAAACTTCTAAACTGGTGGAAAAGAAATGAACTAAGAAGAATAAAGATTACTCCAGCAGTCCAAACATAAGCCAGAAAGAAGAAAAAAGGAATAATTGAAAAGGCAGAAAAAAAAAAAAAAAAAAAAAAGGCAGAACACAAAGCAGGTACAAAAATAGTAGATTTAAATCCAAATATATTAGTAATTGCATTAAATGTAATGTAAGGCTTCAGTTAAAATTAGTTTGCTAGACTGGGCCAAAAAAATCCAACTGTACACTATTTACAAGAGACACATGTAAAACATAGAGATACAGGAATGTCAAAGAAAAAAGATGAAAATGGATATATAATGCAGCAAATACTAACCAAAAGAAACCTGGGTAGACATATTGACATCAGCTAAAATGAACTTTATTTAGGCAAAGTGTTTAGGCAAAATACTTACCAGTAATGATGATCATATCACAATGATAATAGTTTCATCAGAATATTTAAAAACCTAATCAGTATACACTAAATAATGCAGCCTCAAAATATATAAATCCAAAGTTGTCAGAACCACAGAAAATGTACAAATTCATAATCATAATGGGAGATTTTTAACATATCTCTTTCATTAATGAGTAAATTAAACAGGTGGAAAAAGTCAGTGAGGATATAGAAAATCTACACAACATCATTAACAAATTGACTTAAGCAAAAGACAAAACACTACACTCACAGTAGCAACAAAACATGCATTACTAAAGCACGTACAGAATATTTGTAAAACTTGATCAGAGACTGAGCCATTAAGAAAATCTCAACACAGTTAAGGGATTCATATCACAAAAAGTATATTTTCTGATCACTTTGCTGTTAAGATGGAGATCTGAAACAAAAATATTATTGAACTCTTGAAAGGTTGAAAATTAAGAAGTCACTTCTAAGTGACCCATGATAGTCCATGGGTCAAATAAGCAGTCAAGTTGGAAATTAGAAAACATTTAGAGAGATATTTGGATATTTGGATATTTTAATATTTGACCCCTCCAAACCTTAAGTTGAAATTTTATCCCCAGTATTGGAGACGGATCCTAATGGGAGATGTTTGGGTTATGGGAGCGGGTGCTCCATGAATGGCTTGGTGCTATCCTCCTAGTAATGAGTGAGTTTCTTGCTCTATTAGTTCTTACAAGAGCTGTTGTTAAAGAGAACCTGGCACCTCCACATCCCTATCTCTTGCTTCCTCTCTTCTCATGTGATCTCTGCATGTGGTGGCTTCCCATTTCCTTCTGCCATGAGTAGAAGCAGCCTGAGGCCTCACCTGAAGCAGACGCTGGTTCCATGTTTCTTATACAGCCTGCAGAACTGTGAGCCAAATAAACCTCTTTTCTGTATAAATTACCCAGCATCAGGTATTGCTTTTTAAGCAAGACTAAATGGACTAAGACAGATATGAATAGCTTAAAATCATATTACTGGAATTGAAATAAGACAAACTGAATTCGGTCTTTCTTCTCAAGAGATTAAAAAAACTCAAGAAAGTAGACATAAGAAAATAATAAAATAAATACTAAATAATACGTATTTTAAAATGCATACAGTAGAATCAACAAAACCCTAACTTGTTTGGTGAAAAAGTAATAAAATTGATAAACCTCTGGGGAGTCTAAATACAATGAAAAAAGAGAAGGCACATGTAGTTAATGTCAGAAATAAAATAAAGGACATAACCACTGATGTTGCAGACATTGAGACTATAAGACAATATTTTGAACAATTTCACATACTTTGACATTTAGATTAATGAATAAATTAATAAAAATATGTAATTTAGTATAATAGCCTCAGAAAACAAGTAGAAAACCTGAATAGTTCTAAAACTATTCAGAAGAATCAGTAGTAAAAATCATCCCACAAAGCAGACTTTAGGTCAAGATGGCTAAACTTTAGGTATACCACCAAATTGTACCAAAACTTTAGGAATAAATTACTCTATTCCTAGTCAAACTCTTGCTCATTTTCTGTGGCTAATTATAAAATTAATACCCAAACTCAATAATATGAAAAAAATAAAAGTATAGGCAAATCTTAATTAGGCATATAGTGGCACAAATATTAAGCCAAAGTTTGCAAATTAAATAGAGCTAGATATAAAAATGGCAATGTATCATAGCCAAGATGTGTTTATGTCAGGAATGCAAGGGTGGTTTAATATTAGAAACTCATTTAGTGTATTTATCACCAGCACAAATACAAGAAAAAAACATAATATAACTATCCCAGTGAAGGCAGAAATGAGTCTGATGAAATTCTATCTTTATCCATAACAATTCTCATCAACTGAGGAAAATACAAATCCAACTAGAAAAAAAAAATCAGGCAATCCAATAGCAAAATTGGCTAATCACTTCAAAGTGACTTTACAAGAAGAAAATCCAATGAACTCCAATTGTATAAGAAAAGGTCCTTGACCTCTTTAGAGGTAGAAACCAATCAGTATCATAGTGGATACCATTACATACTCTTCAGATTGCTAAAAATGGAAAGTACCAAGGTTGGCAAGGATGTGGGGCAATGGTAACTCTCATATTGTACACTTTTGGGAGTGTAAATTCATGCAATTGTTTGGGGAAATTTTTTAGCATTATCTACTGAAGTAGGAGATATATACATGCCCTCACATGCAGACCATCCCTGACTTATGATGGTTCAACTTATAATTTTTCATCTTTATGATAGTGCGAAGCCATGCACATTCAGTACTCAGTATACTCAGTACACATTCAGTATAATCCCATCATAAATGGAAAATATTAAGTAGAAAATTACTTTTGACTTTATTATATTTTCAATTTATGACAGACTTATCGGGATGAAACTCTACCATAAGTTAAGGAACATCTATACACAGGCATACACACATGCATACAGAAATTCCTCTAAGATGCATCCTCTAGAGAAAGGGTTTTACTAGGAGATCCCAAGATTCTTTCAGGGGGCATCTTCAAGGTCAAAACTATTTTAGTAATAATACACAGATGTTATTTGCTTTTTTCTCTGTGTTGACATTACTTTGCTGGTGCAAAAGCAATGGTACATAAAAGGGCTGTACCTTTTGGCAGGAAGCAAGGTACTAAATTGTACTAGAAGTTGTATTCTTTATCACGTCACACTCACTGTTAAGAAAAATTCCAGCTTCATTTAAGATTGCGCTTGATGAGACAGTAAAAGCTATTAATTATGTTAACTCTCAACCCTTGAATACACTTTTTAAAAAACTTTTATTTTAAGTTTGGGGTACATGTGCAGCTTTGTTGCATAGGTAAACTTGTGTCCTGGTGGTTTGTTGTACAGATTACTTCATCACCAAAGTATTAAACCTAGTATTCATTAGTTACGTTTCCTGAACCTTTCCCTTCTCCTACCCTCCACTCTCCAATAGGCCCCAGTGTATGTTGTTCCCCTCAATGTGTTCTCATCATTTAGCTCCCACTTATAAGGCAGGTGGATCGATGAAGTGCAGTATATCCACATAATGGAATACTATTCAGCAATGAAAAAAAATGAAATACAGCTACATGAGTACATAGAATACTGTCATCAATGTGATATTATAAAAATTTGTAAAATCAAATGAACACATAGTATCTTGTTCCATACATGTAAATATGTAATCTTAAAGATAGCTAAAAGAAAACTATATGCTGGGCACAGTGGCTCACACCTGTAATCCCAGCACTTTGGGAGGCCGAGGTGGGCAGATCACTTGAGGTCAGGAGTTCGAGACCAGCCTGACCAACATGGAGAAACCCCGTCTCTACTAAAAATGCAAAGTTAGCTGGCCGTGGTGGTGCATGTCTGTAATCCCAGCTACTCAGGAGGCTGAGGCAGGAGAATCATTTGAGCTCAGGAGGCGGAGGTTGCAGTGAGCCGAGATCGCACCATTGCACTCCAGCCTGGGCAACAGGAGCAAAACTCCATCTCAAACCCCCCCCCCAAAAAAAAAACAAAAAAAACCTGTATAACTAATAGCAATAAAAAGAAAAGTGAGGGCAAAATTATCAAAAAGTTAGAATTAGAATGTTGCTGACTTCTGGAGGGAGGCATGAATTATTATTGGGGAAGCCACATGCAGGGGATTCTGAAATATTGTGTATGTTTCATTTCTTGACCTATATGACTACTTTAAGGTGAATCTTAATATGTACTTCTGAAACTATTCAGAAACTATCTTTCTTTTTCCCCATTCAGATGAGTAATGTGCTGATGTTGTAACAAAGAATGAGGGAGGTACATCTTATACACGAGTCTGAAAACCCAACCATCACACTTATGAACTACAAAAGAATCTAGAAAGTAGCTTTTCAAGCAGTAAACAAAGATTCAGTTTGTGGTATTGTTTTAATTAAATTGCCTCATCAGCTTTAACCAGATTTCCCAAAGAGGAAGTGATCCTTTCTTTGTGTTAGTTTCTATTAGTGAGGAAGGAAGCTTAATAACTTGGCAACATCACTAACACTAGGACCTTTCTTTTTTTTGAGACGGAGTCTTGCTCTGTCACCCAGGCTGGAGTATAGTGTGGCATGATCTCAGCTCACTGCAACCTCCACCTTCCGGGTTCAAGCGATTCTTCTGCCTCAGCCTCCTGAGTAGCTGGGACTACGGGGGCACGCCACTATGCCTGGCTAATTTTTGTATTTTTAATAGAGACAGGATTTCACCATATTGGCCAGGCTGGTCTCAAACTCCTGACCTCATGATCTGCCCATCTCGGCCTCCCAAAGTGCTGGGATCACAGGCATGAGCCACTGTGCCCGGCCAACACTAGGACCTTTTGCTGGCAAAGTGAGCATCTATTTAGTACCAGAACTGTGCAGTAAGGTGAACAGAGAAAAACGTAACAGCTAAAAGTACTGAGAAATCATTGTTCCCATACTCTAATGTAAGATGTTAAAATTTGACTCCTCCACATTTTTAACTGTTTATGCCGAGCTAATTTTAGTGTTTTGAAAAGTTGTAAAAAATGGTACAGCGAATTCCTGCCAACCCTCCACTGAACTTCCCTAAAGTTACTCTCTTATATAACCACAGCATAATGTTCAAAACCAGGAAATTAATATTGGTGCAATACTGCTAATTTCGCCATATGTTTTAAAAATAATAAATTGTTCAGAATCCTTTTATATAATTCATGGTCATTTGGATTTTCTTTTTGTGAAGTTTACTGCTATGAATGTGTGTGTCCCTCTCTACTCATATGTTGAGATTGAATCACCAATGTGATGATATTAGGAGATGAGGCCTTTCAGAGGTGATGAAGCAATGAGAGTAAAGCCCTCACGAATGGGTTTGGGACATTTAAGAAAAAGGCCCCAGAGTTCCCCTTCAACATGTGAGGACACAGCCGAAAGTCCTCATGTCTACAAACCAGGAAGTGGGCCCTTACCAGACACCTAATCTGCCAGTGCTTTGATCTTGGACTTCCCAGCCTCCAGAATAGTGAGAAACAAATTTCTCTTGTTTTGAAGTGGTGTTTTGTTTATTTGTGCTACTTTCTTATAACAGCCTGAATGGACTAATGTATAAACTCAGATCATTAGTGATTTTTTCTATTGAGTTGTCTAATGTTTTTCTAGTTACATTTCTAGTTTCCTTATAATCTTCATTCAATGATAATTATTTTCAAAATATTTATATATTTATTTTAAATAACAATGATAACCTCCCCCCCTTTCTTCTGAGACAGAGTCTCACCCTGTTGTCTAGGCTGGAGTACAGTGGCGAGATCTTGGCTGATGGCAGCCTCCACCTCCTGGGCTCAAGCGATTCTCCTATCTCAGACTCCCTAGTAGCTGGGACTACAGGTGTGCACCACCACACCTGGCTACTTTTTAAATTTTTTCATGGAGACAGGGTTTTGCCAGGCCAGTCTGGCAACTCCTGAGCTCAAGCAATCTGCCCACCTCAGTCTCCCAAAGTGCTGGGATTACAGGCATGAGCCACCACACCTGGCCCCATGCATGTTATGTGTTAATTGTTAACACAATTAATATATTTAATGAAAAATGCCTGCATTTTCAAAAACAAAAATCAATGTAAAGACTGACATTGTTTTACTTTTTTTGCAAATCTCTTTCATGTCTGGCTTAAGGGAAATTGATTTTGCCTAGCTGCTTCTTTGTTCAATTTGTTGTGATTTTTAAACATTCGTCCTGTACTCAGTGGTGCTGGCAAACCAAAGTTACTCAGTCATTATCAGATTGATGGGCATTAACTTTATTTCCAGTTTTGCTGCCACGAATAATGCAACAATTAACCTCCTTGTATATTTACCTTCTATAGTTCCGCTTTTGTTTTAATGGGGTAGATTCTTAGGAGGTAGATTTTGAGATAACGTGAATGTGTGGGAGTATTGCTAATGGATGATCCAAAATTGCTTCTACATGAAAGGGTACCCTTTTCCTCACCCCCATGCCAACTTAAAGGTGCTCACCTTTCCTCAGATCCATGCCAGCTTAAGGGTGTTATAATTTTTCCAGTTCATAGGTGTAAGGTGACATGTTATTTTGACTCAAGCACTTTTCAAACTGCTGGTTAATTTGAGTAGTTGTTTCATGTTCAGCCTTTTGGATTTGCTCTTCTGTGAATTCTCTAATCACATTCTTTGCTTGTTTTCTATTGGATTTTTTTTTTTTTTAAACAAATTCAATTTGTAAGACTTCTTGCTGGAATATAGACCTTGACTTTTATCTGCCATATGCATTGAAAAATTTACCATCCCTGACCCCTTAGTGCACTGATTTTGTTTTTGGTACATTTTACCATAGAAAAGTTTTTTATATCCACATAGTCATTTATGACCACTGTTTTTCACCACAGCTTTTGGGTTTCTTCTCTTAGCTAAGAAAGTTACCATCTCAGCCACATCATCTTCCTTCCTTCCTTCCTTTCTTCCTTCCTTCCTTCCCTCCCTCCCTCCCTCGCTCCTTTCCTCCTTTTCTTCCTTCCTTCCTTCCCTCCCTCCCTCCCTCGCTCCTTTCCTCCTTTTCTTCCTTCCTTCCTTCCCTCCCTCACTCCCTCGCTCCTTTCCTCCTTTTCTTCCTTCCCTCCCTCCCTCCCTCGCTCCTTTTCTCCTTTTCTTCCTTCCCTCCCTCCCTCGCTCCTTTCCTCCTTTTCTTCCTTCCCTCCCTCCCTCGCTCCTTTCCTCCTTTTCTTCCTTCCCTCCCTACCTCGCTCCTTTCCTCCTTTTCTTCCTTCCCTCCCTCCCTCCCTCGCTCCTTTCCTCCTTTTCTTCCTTCCTTCCTTCCCTCCCTCCCTCCTTTCCTTCCTTCCTTTCTTCCTTCCTACCTTTTTTCCTTCCTTTCTTTCCTTTTTCCTTCTTTCCTTTCTTTCCTTTCTCTTTCTTTCTCTTCCTTCTTTCTTTCCTTCCTTCCTTCCTCTCTCTCCTTCCTTCCTTCCTTCCTTCCTTCCTTCCTTCCTTCCTTCCTTCTTTCCTGTCTTTCTGTCTTTCTTTCTTCTTTTCTGTGTAGAGACAGGGTCTCCTTATATTGCCCAGACTGCTTTTGAATCTGGGGATCAGGTAGTCCTCCCACCTCAGGCTCCCAAATTGCTAGGATTACAGACATAAGCCACCACACCTGGCCTCTTTCCTACATTTTCTTCAAATTCTTTCATGACTTTTCTGTTTGTATGTTTAAGCCTGGCATGTATTTTTGTGTATAGTCTGAGATGAGATAGGAGTTCGATTTTATTTATTTTGAGATGGGCCAGGTTCGCCAAGCCCATTAAAGTTTAAATTAATTAGAGTGTAACAACACTGAAAATTAAGTTACTTGGTCACACTAACCATATTCAAGTGCTCATTGGTCATAATGATGAAGCTCTAAAGCCAGGAATGAGGCAGAATCCCACTATTACCACAATTATCGTTGCATTTGTGGTGTTAGGAAAGATAGCCAGAGAGAAAGTTGAAATAAGGTATAAATATGAGAAATGAAAAGACAAGATTGTCATTTTGGTAGACAACATGATCATCTACCTAAAAAAACACAAGAGAATTTACAGAAAAACCTTAGAACTAATAATCAAGTTCTCAGAAATACCATTTGACCCAGTAATCCCATTACCAGGTATATACCAAAAATATAAATCATTCCATTATAAAGATACATGCATGTGTATGTTCATTGCAGCACTAATCACAATAGCAAAGACATGGAGTCAACCAAAATGCCTATCAATGATAGACTGGATAAAGAAAATGTGGTAAATATACACCGTGGAATACTAAAAAGGAATGAGATCATGTCCTTTGCAGGAACATGGATGATGCTGGAAGCTATTATCCTCAGCAAATTAACACAGGAACAGAAAACCAAACACCACATGTTCTCACTTGTAAGTGGAAACTGAACAATGAGAACATATGGACAGAGGCAGGGGAACAACACACACTGGGGCCTGTCAGGGGCGCCAGGGGAAGGAGAGCATCAGGATAAATAGCTAATGTATGCAGGTCTTAATACCTAGGTGATGGGTTGATAGGTGCAGCAAACCACCATGGCACATGTTTAGCTATGTAACAAACTTGCATATCCTTCTCATGTATCCTGGAACTTAAAATAAAATTAAATTTATTTGATTTGGCAAGATATAAGATAAATACACTAATCAGGATCTTGTAAAGAATCAACAAGTAAAGTTAGATCCCTACCTCATACCATACACAAAGTCATTTCAGATGGATTTAATCTGATTTTGAGGTGATTTAAATATGAACAAAAATGATTTTTCATTATGATTTTTTTTTTTGAGACAGAGTCTCGCTCTATCGCCCCTGCCAGAGTGCAGTGGCATAATCTTGGCTTACTGCAACCTCTGCCTCCCAGGCTCAAACACTTCTCCTGTCTCCCAACGTGCTGGGACTACAGACATCAGTCACCTTGCCTGACCTCATTATAACTTTTAATTAGTTAGTTTTTTAATGTAAGAAAGTTATTGATTCTTATAAATTAATTGCACAACCCAATTTAAATGGGGGTGATTTTGCCTTACCCCCAGGGGACATGTGGCAAGGTCTGAAGACATTTTTGTTTGTCACAACTTGGTAGGGGAGGGAGTGCTACTGGTATCTAGTGATTGGAGGCCAAAGATGCTGCTAAATATCCTACAATGCACTGAATATCTCTTCTCTCCCCCAACAACCAAGGCTTATCGAGTTCAGAATGTCAGTAGTGACAAATTGTAAAACCCTTTTATAACCTGATACTTTAATGCGTTACTGGGTTGCCTCTAATCCTTTTCCCAGTTAATTTTGAATTTCCCAGATATGTAATCATGCTAATTGCAAATAATAAAGATATATCCTTTCCAGGGTTGATACCATTTACATGGTTCTGTTTTGTAATTGCATTTGGCTAGCACTCTCAGAGCATTGTTTGCAGTGCGCAGCTGAACTACATTTCTCTATTAGGGGGTTCTATCACTGTGTGAGTCATGATAGGAAGTCCTCCTTCCCACCTCTAAGGACCTAAAAGCTAGATACATGTTTTCCTGGAAACCTAGTGGCTAGCATGCAGGTATCTGACTAAACTTACACTGAGACTTTATAAAGACATAAAGAAGGGTTCAGTACCCATTTGGATGGCACTGAACTAGGCTGTCCCTAGGGAAACTTGGAGAAGGTTCTTCTTTCATTGTTTCCTTGGGTTCTGACCCATTTTCTAAACTTGGTACTTTAGCCTTTTCATGGAATCTGTCAGCTGCCCAAGGTCTTATGAATGAATTCTTTTTTTGTTGCTTAAGTTAACCTAAATTGGTTTCCTTTGCAACCAAGAACCCCACTGTTAGAATGTTAAATAATCATTGTGATAGTTGGGTGCCATTGACTTGATCCTGACTTTGTTGGAATTGGTCTCTCATTTGCATTCATGTGTTATTTCATTCATGAAACAGATTGAAATCCATGAATTCACTCCTGTACCTCTAGTTGCAATCCAGTACTACATGGGTCATTGTAGTTTTCTGCCATCCCATATGTGTAAATCCTTTCTCTGAGAATAAGAAACTCGTTTCCCATTAATCATGATATATTTACTAATTTGTTCAGTCAATCCCCTGAGTGTAACTAGTCCCTTATCTCAGCCACTGCTCCTCTCCAGCGTGACTGGCTCTGCATCCTGCTTGGTCCCGCTTCCCACTACTGGGATGCCCTCTGGCAAAGGACTCCACTCACCCTGTTCAAGCTCTGACGTACATGAGGGCCCATCCCTGTGTGTACACACAGGTAAGTGCCCTCCCTCCGCAGGTTCTGACACTCCCCTCTGACATCCCTGGGTAGATACCCTCCTCACTCATCTGGAATAGCTCCCCATTCCAGATGACCTCTGCACAGCTATCTGTCTTAACTCTGCCCCACCTGTTGGCTTCAGGGTTCTATTGATCAGAAAAGGAAAAGAAGTGGTGAGGAGGAAAAAGAAAGGAAGAGGTGAGGAAAGAAGAAGAGGAGGATGAAGATGACCAAAGAGGAGAAGAAGAAGGACAAGAAGGAGGAGGAGGAGGGAGGAGGAGGAGAAGAAAAGAAGAATGAGGCCGGGCACAGTGGCTCACACCTGTAATCCCAGTACTTTGGGAGGCCAAGGCAGGTGGATCACAAGGTCAGGAGTTCAAGACTAGCCTGGCCAACATGGTGAAACCCTGTCTCTACTAAAATTACAAAATCAGCTGGGCGTGGTGGCACATGCCTATAATCCCAGCTACTTGGGAGGCTGAGGCAGGAGAATTGCTTGAACCTGAGAGGCGGAGGTTGCAGTGAGCCAAGATCATGCCACTGCACTCCAGCTTGGGCGACAGAGTGAAATTCTGTCTCCAAAAAAATAAAAGGAAGAAGAATGAGGAGGAGGACAAGAAGAGGAAAAAGAAGAATGAGCAGCAGGAGGAAGAGAAGTAGTTTTGAATATATATATATATGTATGTATGTATTTGGATTATAGATATAGATGTATATAATCCAGATATAGATATAATTTTTGAGATGATGTTTCACCATGTTGTCCAGGCTGGTCTCGAACTTCTAGCCTCAAGTGATCCACCCACTTTGACTCCCCAAAATGCTGGGTTTACAGGCGTGAGCCACTGTGCCCAGCTTCTGGGTATATTTTGAATGTAGAACTGAGAGGATTTCTGACTGGATGCAGGGTGTAAGAGAAGGAAGAGTGATAAGGAAGACTCCAAGATCCTTGGCCTGAGCAGCTGGAAAATGGAGTTAACATTTACTGAGATGAGGAAGAAAGTAGGAAGAGCAGGCTTGGAGTAAGCGTCTAAAGTAAGGTTTGGACACGATGAATCTGAGACGCTGAGTACATATCCAAACAGGCAATTAAATGTGCGGATCTAGAGCTCCAAACTGAATGAAGATGTATATTTGGGACTTATCAATGTTTGATAGTGTTTAAAACCTTTGGACTGTTACTAAACTGTTGGCAGAGGGAACTGGAGCCTCTCAACTGGAGCTCTCCGTTTCTCCTCAAGTTACCGCTGAACAAGTGAACCTTGTCCAGCAGGGGGCACAATTGGACAATTGGACGTCGATTGGCTCCCGGACTCCGCTTGAGCGGGATCCACGGTGAGAAATGAAGTTAGAGAGTAAACCCTCGGCTAGAGGAATTTTTTTTTTTTTCTTGAGACGGGGGGCGGGGAGCAGGAGGGTCTCACTATATTGTCAAGGCTGATCTCGAATTCCTAGGCTCAAGCGATCCTGCTGCCTAGGCCTCCCAAAGTGCTGGGATTACAGGCTTGAGCCACTGCACCCAGCCTGGCTGGAGGAATGTGTGTGTGTATATATATATGTATATACATATATATATACATATATGTATATACATATATATATACATATATGTATATACATATATATATACATATATATATATACATATATATATACATATATATACATATGTATATATATGTATATATATATGTATATACATATATATATGTATATGTATATACATATATATATACACACACACACACACACACACATATACATATATAGAGAGAGAGACAGGATCTCGCTCTGTTGCCCAGGCTGGAGTGCAGTGGCGCGATCTCGGCTCACTGCAACCTCTGCCTCCCAGGTTCAAGTGATTTCATCTACAGGAATTTTTATTTAATGGCTCACTGCATCTGTTTTCCCGGGGGTTACACAGTCAAGTCTCTACAAGAGAAAGGAGGTATAGAAAATAAGTAGGCCTGGGGTAAGATAAACAATGGGGATGGGACATGGTGGCTCATACCTGTAATCCCAGGGCTTTGGGAGGCCGAGGTGGGAGGATCACTTGAGCCCAGGAGTTTGAGACCCGCCTGGGCAATATAGTGAAACCCCACTTCTACAAAAAATTAAAAAAAAATTACCCCGGCATGGTCACACACATCAGTGTTCCTAACTACTCAAGAGGCTGAGGCGGAAGGATCACTTAAGACCAGGAGTTGGAGACTACAGTGAACTTTTATCGTGCCACCGCACTCCAGCCTGGGGGACAAGAGCAAGACCTTGTCTCAAATGACAACAACAACGAAGAGATAAACAATAGGGCAAGATATTGACAAAGCTTTGTCAGTATACTTGTTTTGGCCTTAGCACGGGGGAGACTATAGCACTTGGTGGGGAATGCAGCATAGTAAAGAGGGGCAGCTCCTGCTTCCCTGGGCTAATTGCTGTTACATGGGCATGCAAGATAGTCAGATATTTCAAGAGAAGTTAGGCATTCAGATTATTGGGAGAGAGCTCCAAATTTTAAACTGTGACCCACGAATTAAAAATATTTTTTAAATGGCTGGGTGCTGTGGTGGCTCACACCTGTAATTCCAACACTTTGGGAGGCTGAGGTAGGAGGATCGCTTGAGTCCAGGAGTTAGCTGCAATGAGTGGTGATCATGCCACTGCACTAGAGCCTGGCCAACAAAGCAAGACTGTTTCTTAAAAAACAAAACAAAACAAAACAAAAAACACTGTATATACATTGAATACAATTATGAACAGGAATTTTATTGGTGAATGGCACTGGAGTTACTCTATTTATGTAGCATGAACTTCCAGTTATACTGAATAGTGAAAATTGAACACTTTTCCCCTAAGGTCAAGGAAAACAAGGATGTCTATTATTACCACTTTATGCAACATGGCAGTAAAACTACTAGTAGGTTCAATGAAGCAGGAAGAGTAAGAGGCATAGTGATTGGGAAGGAAGAAGTAAAACATCATTGTTTCATTGACAAGATAACATACACAGAAAATCCAAAATATCCTCTAATTTTATATAACTATGATAATTTAGCAGAGCAGTTGCATCCAAAGTCAATATACAGAAATCATTTCTCTATCTCTGGTAGCAACTATCAGAAAATTAAACTTAAGATACAGTATCTTTTAAAATAGCACTTCAAATCACAGTGTTCTTAAAAGTGAAACTAACAAAATGGTTCCAAGACCTCTGAAAGCTAGAGCATGTTGGTGAGAGGAATTAACGTCCTGAATAATGGCAAGCTATACCATGCTGATGAGTTAGAACATTTGATAATGTTTTTAATTTTTATTTAATTTTTTATTTTTTGAGACGGAGCCTTGCTCCATTGCCAGGCTGTAGTGCAGTGGCATGATCTGGGCTGACTGTAACCTCTGCCTTCCAGGTTTAAGCAATCCTCCTGCCTCAGCCTCCCGAGTAGCTGGGACTACAGTCACGTGCCACCATGCTCAGCTAATTTTTGTATTTTTAGTAAAGACAGGGTTTCACCATGTTGGCCAGGTTGGTCTCGAACTCTTGACCTCAAGTGACCCACCCACCTTGGCCTCCCAAAATGTTGGGATTACAGGCGTGAGCCACCGTGCCTGATCAGAACATTGGATAATTTAAGGAAGTCAGTTCTTACCCAAATCAGGAGCCCAGGTACTGGGGCCTGGGAGTGCTCAGGGCTTTTCCTTCCTAGGCCCATCTTGTTATTGGGGGTCCCGGTCACCCTAGAAAGGGGACTGTTTCCTGTTCCAAGTCATGAAGCTAATATGTGAAACCAACAGTGAGTATCAAGTAGTGCAGACTTCATTCAACAGCTACAGGTTTGGGGAAGTGGGAGCTGGGCTTACAAATCAACTTCTCAGCTCCTGAGAACTGGGCAGTTACAGATATAGGGTATCATGCATGAAGCGGCTGGACATTAAGAGCAAGGGGAGGAATATTCATGCTTTGTCTTGGGAAGGGATGAAGATTTTCTTTTTCTTTTTTTTTTTTTGCTTTTCTTTTCTTTTTTTTTTTTTTTGAGATGGAGTCTCACTCTGTCACCCAGGCTGGAGTGCAGTGGCACGATCTCGGCTCACTGCAACCTCCACCTCCTGGATTCAAATGATTCTTCTGCCTCAGCCTCCTGAGTAGCTGGGACTACAGGTGCGTGCCACCATGCCCAGCTAATTTTTTTTAGTTTTAGTAGAGATGGGATTTCACCATCTTGGTCAGGATGGTCTCAATCTCTCGACTTTGTGATCCGCCTGCCTCAGCCTCCCAAAGTGCTGGGATTACAGGTGTGAACCACTGCGCCCAGCCCAGCTGCCTGTCTTTTAAGTACCCTTGCAATTACACTGAAGATCCACTTAGGTAATTCAAAATGATCTCCCCATCTTGAGATCCTTAAATCACACCATCAAAGTATCTCTTACCACAAGTCACATTCACAGGTTCTAGGAATTAAGTTCTGTATAGCTTTGCAAGTCATTATTAAACATGCTGTGATTAAATACCCGTCTTTTAGGGAACCTGTGTCCCTGGTTTATGACATTCACAAGTGAGTCTCAGTTTCTCTCCATTCATTTCAGGTGAGACAGGAAGTCTAGAATATGCTGTGCTGGAGTCAGGAGAAAATCCTTCTCCTCCTCCTCCTCCTCCTCCTCCTCCTCCTCCTCCTCCTCCTCCGCCACCGCCTCCTCTTCCTCCTCCTTCTTCTCCTTCTCCTTCTTCTCCTTCTTCTTCCTTCCTCTCCTCTTCCTCTTTCCTCCTCCTCCTCCTCCTCCTTCTTCTTCTTCCTTCTTCCTTCTTTCTTCTTTCTTTTTTTGTACATTTCCGTTGAAGGCCTGGCCTTGCACATTTATACTTTGGGAATGTGTCTCTTCAAGTTTAACGTCTGGAATGTGCCAAAAATGCTGAGCTCACTAGGTCCAGCAGGGGGAGCCCTTGGGCTTTGGTTTCCTTTTCTTTCTCAAGCGAGCTTGACCTCTGCTGATGAGCCAAAAAGAGACAGCTGGTATCTTTTGTTTGGTAGCTCCAGTGCCCCTGAATCACACCTCTACGTGGTCAAGGCAATTACCGCAAATGAGTGAAGTGGATTTGTATAAGGAAAACAACTGGGCAAGTATTCCGACAAATGGCACCTGGACTTTGGCTTTAGTAGAGGGAGATGATAGCACATGGCGGGGAGTGCGGCAAAGTAAAGGTAATTGGTTCTTGTTCAGCCTTGGCTGATTGCTACATGTGAGGATACCGCATCTTCCCATTTTCCAAGAAAGTCGGGTCTTTCATGTCAGTGTGAGATATCTTCCAATTTTTTCTTTTTTCTTTTTTTCTTTTTTTTGAGATAAACTCTCCCTCTGTCTCCCAGGCTGGAATGCAGTGGTGTGCTCACTGCAACCTCCGCCTTCCAGGCTCAAGTCCTTCTCCTGCCTCAGCCTCCCAAGTAGCTGGATTTACAGGCATGCACCACCACACATGGCTATTTTTGTATTTTTAGTAGAGACGAGGTTTCAAGGCCAGACTGGTCTTGAACTCCTGACCTTAGGTGATCCGCCCACCTCGGCTCCCAAAGTGCTGGGATTACAGGCATGAGCCACTGTGCCTGGCCCAATATTTTAATGGTGTAAATTAGTTAAATATTTCCAAACCATCCCAGTCAAACAAAATGTGAAGATGAGCCAGATCCTGCCTGCTCACTGGAAGCCAAGTCAAGGGGAGAGGGACCTTTTTTCTTTTTTTTGAGACGGAATTTCACTCTTGTTGCCCAGGCTGGAGTGCAATGGCGCAATCTTGGCTCACTGCAATCTCTGCCTCCCGGGTTCAAGCGATTCTTCTGCCTCAGCCTCCCAAATAGCTGGGATTATAGGCATGCACCACCACGCCTGGTTACTTTTGTATGTGTAGCAGAGATGGGGTTTCACCATGTTGGTCAGGCTGGTCTCGAACTCCTGTCCTCAGGTGATCCACCCACCTCAGGAGAGAGACTCTTTACAGGTGCCTGGTGTCTTCTTCAGCCCTGATGCCACTAGTGGTCAAACATGTATCCCATCCTTCCTGTGGTCTATACCCATGGTAGTTGGAGTCCATCATTTCCTCTCCATACTTCAGCTTCACAACATTGTTTCACATCCTCAGACGGGGCTGGGGGAGGGGGCGTGGGGAGGCTCTGCCTTTGTTCTCAGTTCCCCTTCCCTACCTTCAGTGATGTCTACATGATAGTGATACCAAACTGATATCCTCAAGGATTTTTGCATTATGCAGGGTACAAACCAGACATCCCCCAATACTGCACCCTTCCAGGATTTTAAAGCCTAGAGGAAATAAATGGAACCCCAAGCCACAGAAGTACAGTAATTCCCAAACTTGCCACCCTGCAGGTTATTTGGGAAGATTACTGTAGATGACAGTATTCTCCTAATTGTCATTTGCACAGTGATGTTCTTTCATCCTGACACGGGAACAAACGCTTCCTTCTTGCATTCCTTGGTCCTGTTAATCCAGTGGTATTGTGTAAAACATACCAAAAGTTTGGGAAAAACAGTAGGGAATGGTCCCAAAAGACAATGTGTCAAAAATGCTGGGTTCACCAGGTCCAGCAGGGGGAGCCCTAATGGAGCAATCTACATGGGACCTTAATCTCCACCATCCATCTCCACCCCACGGAACCTGGTACCAGCTGTATGTCTGTTGTCACCATGCTGCTGGGTTCCCATCTATCAAAAGAGAACACCAGCTCCTGCCCCCACCACCTCCGTTGCCATCAAGACCAGGACCTTTGCTGTCTTTTCTCTCTCAGCCACAATCTCAGGATTCACATTATTATATTATGCAGAGAAAATTTAGCCTGTTCTTCAGCTCACCCTCCAGGCTAGTCCTGGGCTTCCTGTTTAGATACCCAAAGAGGTGATCAATTTGTTTTGAAAAACAAGTATATAGGTCTTCTCCCTGAAATACATTTTGAATCTCTTTTTGAATGTGGAAAATTGCTCTCCTACCCTGTGAGAGGCTGAATATACATGCAGAAATGGCCAGCTCATTTGTAAAACTAGAACTCTGACCCCTAATTTGCAGCAACCAGCCCTGAAAAACCAGCCCATCATCCACAGTCACCAGCTCAGGCAGCCAGGCTACTCTCTGTAAGTCAGACTTGTCTCTGGTAGACTGTCCAGGAAGCTAAACAATGATCCCTGTAACAACTGGCCCTAAATGGCTGGGACTTGATTAATAACTGACAACTTTCCTAATTTCTGTCCCCACTTTCTACTTAGGACCAAATCAGAGAAAGTGGATATGCTTTCTTAACCCAGTCACATAGGATTCCCTGCTTCTAGTTGGCTCACCTACAGCTTCCCCAGGCCAACAGCCTCCCATCAGGACACACCTGAAGCTTTCTCTTTTCCCCACTATGAAGCTCTCCCACTCCAATGCCTGCCTGTGAGTCTCTGCCAAAACACAAATAATGGTGGTTGACTCCCTTGTCATAGCAAGATCTGAATACATAACCTTTCATTGTTTTCATTTAGTTGGTCTTTATTTCTACAACTGGTTTTGTTTTAATAATTAATTAATTAATTAATTAATTTTGGAGACAGGGTTGCATCTCTTTCTGTCATCCAGGCTGGAGTGTATTGGCATGATCATAGCTCACTGCAGCCTTGACCTCTGGCCTCAAGCGATCCTCCTGCCTCAGCCTTCTGAGTAGCTGCAACTACAGGCATGCACCACTACACTTGGCTAATTTTGTAGTTTTTAGTTTTAATTTTTAGTTTAATTTTTACATTTTTAAATTTTGAGTTTTAAGTTTTTAAATTTTAAATTCTGTGGATACATAGTAGGTATATATATTTCTGGGTTACACGAGATAGTTTGATACAGGCATACAACATGTAATAATCACATCAAGGTAAATGAAGAATCCATCACCTCATGCATTTATCCTTTGTGTTATAAACAATCCAATTATACTTTTAAAGTTATTTTAAAATACAATTAAATTATTTTTGACTATAGTCACCCTGTGGTGCTATCAAATACAAGGTCTCATTTCATCTTTCAAATTTTTTTTTGTTTGTTTTTTTGAGACAGAGTCTCACTCTGTCGCCCAGACTGGAGTGCAGTGCTGCAATCTCGGCTCACTGCAACCTCTGCCTCCCGGGTTCACGCCATTCTCCTGCCTCAGCCTCCCGAGTAGCTGGGACTACAGGCACCCGCCACCACACCTGACTAATTTTTTGTATTTTTAGTACAGACGGGGTTTCACTGTGTTAGTCAGGATGGTCTCGATTTCCTGACCTCGTGATCCACCCACCTTGGTCTCCCAAAGTGCTGGGATTACAGGCATGGGCCACTGCACCCAGCCTCATCTTATTTTTTTTGTACCCATTAACCATCCCCATCTTCTCCCCTCCCCTATGCCCACTATCCTCCCTGGTCTCTGGTAACCCATCCTTCTACTCTCTATCTCCATGATTTCAATTGTTTTAATTCTTAGTTTCCTCAAATAAGTGAGACATGCAAAGTTTGTCTTTCAGTGCCTGCTTTATTTCACTTAACATAGTGACCTCCAGTTCCATCCATGTTATTGCAAATGACAGGATCTCATTCTTTTTCAAGGCTGAGTAGTACTTTCTGGTGTATAAGCACCACATTTTCTTTATCCATTCATCTGCTGGCGGATACTTAGGTTGCTTTCAAGTCTTGGCTTTTGTGAACAGTGCTGCAATAAACTTGGGAGTGTAGATATCTCTTCCATATACTGATTTTCTTCCTTTTGGGTATATGCCCAGCAGTGGGATTGCTGGATCATATGGTAGCCCTATTTTTAATTTTTTGAGGAATTTCAAAACTGTTCTTCACAGTGGCTACATTAACTTACATTCCCACCAACAGTGTACAAGGATTCCCTTTTCTCTACACCCTTGCCAGCATTTGTTATTACCTATCTTTGGATATAAGCCATTTTAACTGGGATGAGATGATATCTCATTGTAATTTTGAGTTGTATTTCTCTGATTATCAATGATGTCGAATGCCTTTTCATATACCTGTTTGCCATTTGTATGTCTTCTATTGAGAAATATCTGTTCAGATCTTTTGCCCAGTTTTTGATTGGAGTATTAGATTTTCTCCTCGAGTTGTTTGAGCTCCTTACATATTCTGGTTATTAATCCTCATTTGTAAATTTTTCGTAGAGACAAGGTCTCATTATGTTGCCCAGGCCGATCTTGAACTCCTAGGCTCAAGCAATCCTCCCACCTTAGCCTTCAGAATAGCTGGGACTATAGTCACATGCCGCCAGGCCTGGTAATTGACCTTATGTTGATGGATGTCACATAGGGTGTTGTTAAAAGGGAGGGATATATGTCAGCATCTTTCCCAGACGTCCATGGAAGGATTGTGAACTCTGAAATTGAGGTCAAGTCTCACAGGGAGGCTTCTGGCAGCTTCAGGGTCTGACGCAGAGTAGGTGAGGGGATGTGGAGCACAGTGGTTAGGGGAGAGGTTGTATCAGGCAGAACCCTTTGGGATGCAAGCAAGATCAATCCAGCTCAAATGGGCCTATTGGGAAATAAAAACCAAGCATTGGCCTACTTAGCTGAAAAGTTCTGAAGTACACTGGCTTCAGGCACAGCAGGTTCCAGAGTTGGTTGATGTCTCTAAAATTCTTTTTCTTTGTTAACCCTAGAGTTTTTCCTTCTTCTGTTGGCTTTGTTCTCAGGCAGCTCCAGGCTTACATTTCTCCCACCCAGGGATGCCAGGAGAAAGTGAATAGCTATTTTTCCAGAAGGTGTGGCAAAAATCCTGGAACTTAAATTCTTTAGAGGAAATTGGACATGGGCTTGTTTGTAAAATTGGCTGCAGCATTGTCGGTGATGATCTATGTTCATTTGTCAGTGCTCCCTGCACAATTCACAGACTCCCCACTGAAGCGAGGGGTGGGGCTGACAATGGTAGTTCTCCGAAGGAAAATCTAATAGGGCTATGGACGAAGAACCGGGTTGTGGGCAGTCAACAAATAAGCAAGCAAACAAACAATAACTCCACTGCATAGGAAAACAGAGCCATCGGAGACCTCTGCCTTTCTCTCAAACTTGGAAAACCCAAAAGTGTAGAGGAGGAAGTGAAGATGAGGTCAAGTCTGTCAAGGGTTACAAGATTTATACATTGGACTCAGCATTGGAGCTGGAGATCTGACGCCAAGAGCATAATGTTGTGTTGGTATGTCCACATCAACTCAGATACTCTCAGAAGGGTGACTGGGGACCCAGGCTGGCGATATCATGGGGAAACTTCCTCTTTCACTGAATCAGAGTGCTTGTGTCTACGTGTTGTATCTTCTGAATGCAACTGCCTTCTCGCTCACCCATCTCTTCTGCGTTCCTGCTCCTAATAGATGAATCAGAGTATGGAATTAGAGAATGAGGTGATTCCAGGGCAGGGACTCGGATCTCCTCCTGCCTAGAGATGCTTCTGGCCTCCCTGCCATGGACTGGGGCAGCGGCCAGAGGGTGGGGTTGGCTGCACTTGAGTTTCATTCCCCTAGAAGGAGCCTGGGAGCGTGCAGAAAGAGAGAGTGAGCACGAACGCTGCACTTCCCCTACACCTCGTGCATAGTCTGACTCTGATCCTCAGGTCTAGAAAACCCCAAATTCAAGTTCCCCACATTCAAAATTCCTGGAGGGCACCTGTGATTTTGGTGCTCTGCTTCCCTCTCTTGGTTCCCACCATCTCCTGCAGTTTTGACTGTAAATTCTTCTCTCTCTTGTCAGCCCTTCCATGGTTTTAAGAAGATTTGCATTAATTATCTTCCCTGTATTTTTAGTTATTTTCAGCGGGAAAGTGGGTCTGATATCCAGATCACGGAAGCCCTGAAGACGGTCTCTGTCCCTTTTTTGTTTAAACTCATGCCCTGGCTGGGCATGGTGGCTCACACCTATAATCCCAGCACTTTGGGAGGCCAAGGCAGGAGGACCACTGGAGCCCAGGAGTTCAAGACCAACCTGGGTCACAAGTGGAACCTTCGTCTCTACTTTAAAAAAAAATTAGCCAGGCATAGTGGCATGCACATGTAGTCCCAGCTACTCAAGTGGCTGAGGTGAGAGGATTGCTTGAGCCTGGGAGGTTGAGGCTGCAGTGAGCTATGACTGCACCACTGCACTCCAGCCTGGGTGACAGCTAGACCATGTCTTAAATAAATAAATAAATAAATAAATAAACTCATGCCCTTTGTGATGTCACTCAGGCTCATGACTACAGACACTCTTTGAACACGAATGACCCCACTTTTGTCTCCAGCCAGAACTTTCTCCTATTTTTCCTAAATTCCAGACCAACAGATCTAACCCATTTCCTTCCACCTCCACTTGTATGTCTAATGCGCATCTAACCCACCAAGCCCCAAGCTGCGCTCCCAATTCTTCTCTTGAAGTCTTTTCCTCTTCTCTCAATGGCAGCTTCAAGCCTGCAACAGCTCAGGTCAAAAACACGGACATTATCTGTGGCCCTTTCCTTTCTCTTCCCATGTGTATCCAATCTGTTGACAAACGCTTAATTCCCACGCTTCTCACCACCTCCACTGTGTCCTTGCAGACCTGAGCACCCTCCTCTCACATCCCAAGCATTGCAACAGCTGAGCAGAGTCTAGTCTCAGGAAAGCAAGCAGAGTGATCAGGTGAAAACACATAAAATCCTGCCCCTTCTCTGTTCAACCCCTGTCTTCACAATTCGCTCAGGGTGATGGTTAGTTTTAGGTCTCCACTTGACAGGGCCATAAAGTGCCCTGGTATTTGCTCAAATACTATTCCGGGTGTTCCTGTGAGGGTGTTTTGGGATGAGGTTCACATTTAAATCAGTAAAGTGGATTGCCCTCCTCAGGGTGGGTGAGCCTTGACCAATCAGTTGGAGGCCTGGATAGAGCAAAAAGCCTGGCCCTCCCATGAGTAAGGGGAACTCCTTTTGCCTGATTACCTGCAAGCTGGGATCTGAGTTTCCTCCTGCCTTTGGACTCGAGCTGAAACTTTGGCTTTTCCTGGATCTCCAGCCTGGAAGCTTGTGTACTGGAGCTACACCATCAGTTCTCCCAGGTCTCCAGCCTGCTGACTAAGGATCTTGGGACTTGTCTGCTTCCATAATTATGTGAGTCAATTCTTTATAATAAACACACACACACACACACACACCCCATTGATTCTGTTTCTCTGGAGAACCCTGGGTAATACACTCAGCAAAAGTCAAGTTTTTCTTTTCAATTTGAACGTGGGTACTGTTTAGTAACTGACCAGATCAGTAAAATAATCATGATAGACACCCTAGTTCATTCTTCTAAGAAGCCTGTTGATCTGGTCCTCCTTGTTGCCAGCATCTCCACCTTCTACAAAATGGGTTGTCTCTTTCCTCATTCTACCTTGGGGAGAGGATAATTTGAAGGGCCACAGAAAGTTATTTCTTCTTCAAATCATTTTCCAGCCGTACAGGTCCCAAGAATCAGATCCTCATATAGCAGATGATGCTATCTTTACATATTTGTCAAGCAATCGAAGTGTTATCTGTCAAAGCAATTTGCTTCTTATTGATTTTGTCATAACCATGCTTGTAGATTAATTCATTTACTGACTTCAGGTTTGGGTACCCCCATGCAAAATGTGGTTCTGCAATCCTCAGCCTGTTAATTGATGCTTTGTTGAGCTTCACAAAGTTTCCATTCGAGAGCTGACGACGGCAAAGGAGCTGCGACACCTTTCGGACCTTTGGGCTCCCACCTTGACACCTCTGATCCTGATGACAAAGGCCAATTTGGGTTCTGCAGGTGCATAGAAGTTGCCAGCTTTTCTTGCCTTCCTTGCATTCAAATTTTAGTTCTGTCCATCTGCCTATATTCCTTGTGATAGTGCTTCGCTTTTTGCTAGAAAAGCTTCCTTCTTGTCTTTTGAAGCATCTTTTGGGCAAACTTCCTTCTCAGGCCTTGATCTTCAGCTCTGTGAAATTCCTTCACTTTTTCTTAAGGGTTTCTGGTACAGCAGGAACCTCCTCTTCCTCTTCCTTCTCCTCCTCCCCCTTCCTTCTTTCTTCTTTCTTTCTTTCTTTCTTTCTTTCTTTCTTTCTTTCTTTCTTTCTTTCTTTCTTTCTTTCTTTCTTTCTTTCTTTCTTTCTTTCTCTTCCTCCTCCTCCTCCTCCTCCTCTTCTTCCTCTTCTTCTTCTTCTTCTTCTTCTTCTTCTTCTTCTTCTTCTTCTTCCTCTTCTTCTTCTTTCTTCTTTCTTCTTCTTCTTTCTTCCTCTCTTTGCCACCCTCCATGGTACCAGCTGGACAAGAAAAAAGTGAAGTTCTTATGAGAGCCCCCAAATTTCTTCATGATCAGACCCAGGACACCTCCCAGACCTACCCTCCTACCATCTTCCCCACTGATCACCCCTCCATGCTGGCATATGGCTATTTTCCAAGCACACCACGTGTGTTCCTACCTTGGGACTTTTAAATGTCCCGTTCCCCTGGAATGGATACCAGTGGACTAATTCCCACACACCCTTCGCATCTTTACTCAAATGTCATCTCTTCCAAGTGGCTCCCCAAGCCCTGTTGTAAAAAATTTTATCATCACACCTGTAATCCCAGTACTTTGGGAGGCCAAGTGGTGGCAGATCACCTGAGGTCGGGAGTTCGAGACCAGTCTGACCAACATGAGAAACCCCATCTCTACTAAAAATACAAAATTAGCCAGGTATGGTAGCGCATGCCTGTAATCCCAGCTACTTGAGAGGCTGAGGCAGGAGAATCACTTGAACCCGGGAGGCGGAGGTTGTGGTGAGCTGAGATCATGCCATTGCACTCCAGCCTGGGTAACAAGAGCGAAACTCCATCTCAGAAAAAAAAAAAAAAAAAAAAATCAGTCCTCACTGATTCCTCTTTTGTGTTCCTGTTTTTATTTTTTCTTAAAATATATCATTCTTTAGCAGACTGTGTATTTTAATTTCGTATTAAATGTTTGTCTTCCCACTAGGATTTATTATTATTTTTATTATTTTTTCTTTTTTTACTGCTCTTCGTGGAGCAGGGGTACCCATAGGCAGTGTGCTCAGAGGAGCCTCCACTGGGATTTTTGACTTACCTTTTCATCCCAAGGGTTTATCCTTTGCTGTATCTCCAGCTCCTAAAACAGGGGGCCTGGTGCACCATGGGTACCCATGAAGCATCAGTTGGATGAGGGAATTCTCAGGGCCAGGCACTGTCCTAAGCACTTTACACATGAGACCTCACTAAATCCCCACACAGCAATTCTATTATGGTCTGCATTTTTCAGCTGAGCAAACTGAGGCACAGAGAGGGTAGGCAACTTTTGTAAAGTTCAACAGCCGGTAGGTGAGGGGTCTGGGTTCACACTTGGTATTCCATGTTCTCAACTTCCACATTTCCAATGCCCAGCTCTCAAGCCTCACCTGGCTGTCAACACCAGGGCTGGAGTCTGATGCTGCCTGGGACAAGGACAATGATGAGATCAGGGACCCAAATCCAAGGGTGTGGGGACCACATCTCTCTTGACTGCTAAGGACCCGGTCATGTCCACCTGATGTGTTTGTCCCTGAGAACTCGCCTTCCTTCTGGAAAGAGGAAAGTCTTCCCCACCTGAAACCCCCAGCCTGTACTTCCCTCACCACAGCTCCTATCATGTCATAAAGAATTTATTCTCTCATCTCGCTGACGATCCCGAGGCCCTGATTCCCAGGGAGCTGGCCAGGTGGTGTTCTCCTTCCTGTGTAGACAAAAGTGCACAAGGAAAATGCTGCAGCTATGGGACCTGGTGACCCCAGGAGTCTAGACTTACAAGTCTGGACAAGCCCCTCGGGGGGCGTCAGTATCTTCACCTGCGGCGTCCAGTGGGGGTGGGAGCAGGATGGCTTCCCAGCCCCGGTCTCAATCCGACAGCACGTGATGCCCAAGTTCTCCTTCTGTGCACTGCCAGAGCTCTCACTCACCCTCCGGCTTCCTGTCGGGGCTTCTTCAGCCCCACCCCACATTTGGGGCATTTCCTTCCCTGACAGAGGGACCTGGGACCGGGCTGGGGCCCTGGCGGATGGAGACATGCTGCCCCTGCTGCTGCTGCCCCTGCTGTGGGGGGGTGAGTGAGCTGAGGGAGGAGGGACAGGTACGGGGGTGAGAAGGTGGGGCTGGAGCTGCAGCTGAGCCTCTGTGCCCCGCCAGGGTCCCTGCAGGAGGAGCCAGGGTATGAGCTGCAAGTGCAGAAGTCGGTGACGGTGCAGGAGGGTCTGTGCGTCCTCGTGCCCTGCTCCTTCTCTTACCCCTGGAATGCCTGGTACTCCCCTCCCCCACTCTACATCTACTGGTTCCTGAACGAGAAGAGCCCATACTATGATGAGCCTGTGGCCACAAACAACCCAGGCAGAAAAGTGAAGTCAGAGACCCAGGGCCGATTCCGCCTCCTTGGGGATGTCAGGAACAAGAACTGCTCCTTGAGCATCGGAGATGCCAGAATGGGGGACGCGGGAAGCTATTCTTTTCGCGTGGAGAGAGGAAGGGATGTAAAACATACCTACGTACGGAATAAGCTGAACTTGGAGGTGACAGGTATGGCGGGGGCCCTTGGAGAGGACCCTGGGACGTGGAGACTCCCGTGTGAGAACAGGGACAGGACCTGGGCAGGGGCGGTTGGAGGAGGTGTAGGACTTGGGGCAGGTCGGGGCCTGAGGCCTGGCCACTCTCGGGGTCACACCGTACGTCTTCAGGCCCCTGGGGCCCAGGTATCTCCCTGTCTCCTCCTCAGCCCTGACAGAGAAACCCGATGTCCACTTTCTGGAGCCTCTGGAGTCCGGCCGCCTCACAAGGCTGAGCTGCAGCCTTCCAGGATCCTGTGAAGTGGGACGACCTCTCACATTCTCCTGGACGGGGGATGCCCTCAGCCCCCTGGACCCCGAAACCACCCGCTCCTCGGAGCTCACCCTCACCCCGAGGCCCGAGGACCATGGCACCAACCTCACCTGTCAGGTGAAACGCCGAGGAGCTCAGGTGACCACGGAGAGAACTGTCCAGCTCAATGTCTCCTGTGAGTGTTGCTGGGGACACAGCTGGGTCCCCAAGGGCAGTGGGAGTAAGGTGTGTGTGTGTGTGTGTGTGTGTGTGTGTGTGTGTGTGTGTGTGTAGAAGAGAGAGAGAGAAAGAGAATGATAACCAGGGAAAATTCGTGTGTGGGCAGGAAGGACAGCCATCCCCACCTGGTGGGTTTCTGTGGCCCCTCCTTGGGTACCTCCCAGGCCCACGCCCCTCCCACTTGTCACCTCTGAAGCCGGGGTTGTATCTTTCTATCCCAGATGCTCCCCAGAATCTCACCATCAGCATCTTCTTCAGAAATGGCACAGGCACAGGTAGGAAAGATCGTCTTCCCTCTGGGGCTGTGATGGGAGCCTTCTATCAGCTCAGGGTTCAGCACTGGGAGAGGAGACCCTCCCTCACCCCTAAGACCCTGTGGTCTGGGTCCCTCCTGCTCCCAGCCCCCCGCCATCCCGGTCACTAAGATCTTGCACGAACAGACCTAGTATTGCTTTTAGCTTCTCCCTTTTCTCTGCTCCCTTTTTCAAATGTATTTTTTCATTGTGAGAAAATACACACAGCACAGAATTTGTCTTCTCAGCCATTTTAAAGAGTACAGTTCAGCAGCGTTAAGTGTGTTCACATTGTTGCGAAACCAAACTGCAGAGCTCCTTTTATCTTGCAAAACTGAAACTTTGTACTCACCAAACAGCCACTTTCCACTTCTCCCTCCTGCCACCATGCAGTCACCATTCTACTTTTCTGTGTCTGTGAATTTGAGTACTCAGAACATGCTGTTCCCTTTTCTTGAATTTCTGCCTGTCCCCATGTCCTCTGACGCACGCCCTGCTTCATCTCTATCGCATCATCCTTTTCGGGAGCCTTCGACTTTCCCACCTCCCATAGCTCTGTCTCAGAACCCTGTTCTTTCCCTCCACATTCCTGAGTGATCCGATTTTTCCTTGACCCTGTCCTGATGCCTCCCACAACTTTATATCCAGCCCTTTCTCTGAGGCACAGATCTGCACATTTAGCCACCTCCCTCGGATGCTTCTCAGCTCCTCCTTCCCTGTTCATACCAGGGCTGTTCTGGACATCGCTCTGGACAGCACCCTTTCTCATCAGCTGCTCCATGAGTCCGCAAGTCTTGACATGTTTACTTCACCAATTATCACTTCCCTCCTCATCCCCTTGGTTCCAGGCCCAGATCAAGTCTCATGCTCAACCCTGGCCCATTGTCCCAACCTCCTCCCAGCCTCCCTGCCTCCCTGCCTCCCATCCCACTTCCCTCTGGTCCGGGACCTCCTTGGCTCCAGCAGGATCTTTCTAGATCCAGCGCTAACTCTGTTTCCCTTGCTCACAGCCCCCTACTGCTTTCCAGGATAAAGCCCAAGGCCCTCAACCTGGCACCCAAGGCTCCAAAAGATGTGAACCTGCTTCCTCTACCTCCATTATTGTGTCTTGGGAGCTCTGGGTCCTCCCTGCCAGGTTGCAGATATAGGAGCCTCTTTCCTCATCTTCTTCTCTCAGTTCTTGGCACATCTGCACCTGAGCTGTCCATCCACTTCTTCTTAATGTGAGAACTCCCCCTCATCCATCTTTTCTCAGCTCAGCTACCTTCTTTCTGATAGCCTGACCTGATCACCAAGTCCTCACCCCTTCACGCATGACTAGTCCATCCTCAGCACTCACCACACAGTCTTGTCTTTCTTCTTACAGCTCATGGGAGGAGTGAGGGAGAATTGGGCCTCCCAGCTCCACTCACCTGGCTGTGTATCTCTTTCCCAGCCCTGCGGATCCTGAGCAATGGCATGTCGGTGCCCATCCTGGAGGGCCAGTCCCTGTTCCTCACCTGCACAGCTGACAGCAACCCCCCTGCCTCACTGAGCTGGTTCCGGGATGGAAAAGCCCTGAATCCCTCCCAGACCTCAATGTCTGGGATCCTGGAGCTGCCCAACATAGGGGCTAGAGAGGGAGGGGAATTCACGTGCCGGGTTCAGCACCCGCTGGGCTCCCAGCACCTGTCCCTCATCCTTTCTGTGCAGAGTGAGTTGCAGGACAGGTGCTGAGGGTGGACAACCTGGTGAGGTATTCAGGTTGGTGGGAGGGACTGAGGCCTGGGAACAGCACTTTACCTTCTTCTCCTTTCCCCCAGGAAGCTCCTCTTCCTGCATATGTGTAACCGAGAAACAGGAGGGCTCCTGGCCCCTCGTCCTCACCCTGATCAGGGGGGCTCTCATGGGGGCTGGCTTCCTCCTCACCTACGGCCTTACCTGGATCTACTATACCAGGTGAGCAGGCCTGCCTGTCTCCAGGAAGCTCCTGAGTTCCAGGTGGGGCTGAGCTGTGCTGCCCCACCTGAAATCAGAACTGAAGTGGCTGGTGCTGATCTGAGGCCCGTGTTGGCTCTTTAGGTGTGGAGGCCCCCAGGGGAGCAGGGCTGAGAGGCCAGGCTGAGCCCCTCCTGCTCAAGACAGAACCGAGGTGTGGATACCCAGCCCTGCGGGACAGACGCAGGACATCACTGTCAGCTTCTTTCTGGAGGCTCACATCCCACTGACTACCCTTCTTTTCCTTTCTGCCCCAGACCCGTCTACTTATCCCCCTCTGCTTGTGAGTCTTGCCCCACCACACCTGCATCCCCATCTGCACCCCCCCTTCCCCACCCCCCCTTCTCTTCCCCCTCCATCCTCCATCTCCAGCCCTGTGAAGGGAACGTACTTTCGGTCTTATACCCCCAATACTCAAAACTAGCCTTTTTTTTTTTTTTGAGACAGAGTCTCGCTCTGTTGCCCAGGCTGGAGTGCAATGGCACAACCTCCGTTCACTGCAACCTCCACCTCTGGGGTTCAAGCAATTCTCCTGCCTCAGCCTCCCTAGTAGCTGGGATTACAGGTGCCTGCCAACACACCCAGCTTTTTTTTGGTTTTTTTGAGGTGGAGTCTCGCTCTGTCACCCAGGCTGGAGTGCAGTGGCACGATCTCGGCTCACTGCAAGTTCTGCCTCTTGGGTTCACGCCATTCTCCTGCCTCAGCCTCCCCAGTAGCTGGGATTACAGGCGCCCGCCACCACACCTGGCTAATTTTTTGTATTTTTAGTAGAGACAGGGTTTCACCGTATTAGCCAGGATGGTCTCAATCTCCTGACCTTGTGATCCACCCGCCTTGGCCTCCCAAAGTCCTGGGATTACAGGCATGAGCCACGGTGCCCCGCCAATTTTTTTTTTTTTTTTTTTTTGTATGTTAGTGGAGATGGGGTTTTACCATGTTGGCCAGGTTGGTCTTGAACTCCTGACCTCAAGCAATCCACTGCGTTGGACTTCCAAAGTGCTGAGATTACAGGCATGAGCCACTGTGCCTGGCCACCAAAAGTTACCTTCTTAACACTTGAATTTCTGGTCTCCTCAACTTCCTTATCCATATAGGCACAGACAGGCAGCATTTGTTTTCCAGTTAAAACTCTACCTCACTGTGATTATTATATAATACAATTATTATAAAATAAGTAAAACTTTTATAAAACAATGCAACATAATCGATTTTACTCTTTAATGCCTCTGTGAGAGTTTGTAGACAAAAATTATGTCTTTTTTTTTTTTTTTTTTTTTTTTTTTTTGCGACAGAGTTTCTGTCTTGTTGCTCAGGCTGGAGTGCAATGGCAAAATCTCAGCTCACTGCAACTTCCGCCTCCCAGGTTCAAGTGATTCTCCTTCTGTCTATATCCATCTATATTGTCAGGTTCTGTGCATCATATAGCTGGAATCAAACATTATATATGCTTTAGGGTCTACTTTCATTTTCAGTATGGTTTTCCTGGTTTATCCATGTTGTTACACGTATCATCAACAGCTCATTTTTGGTTTTGGTGGGTTTTTTGCTTTGAATATTATGCAGTCAGGCTTCTGTATCCACTGGTTCTGCATTTTCCCTTTAATCACCACTTTTGCTGCACCACAAAAATTTTGTTATGTTATATTTTTATATTAGTTCAAAATATTTCCTTCTTTCCCCTGAGATTTTTTTTTAATCTATGGATTGTTTAGAAGTGTGTTGTTTAATTTCTAAGTGATTACAGATTTTACTGTTTTTTTATTTTTAAACACATTATTTAAAAATGGTGTTTTATTTATTTATTTTTAAAATTTATTTATTATTATTTTTTTTGAGATGGAGTCTCGCTCTGTCACCCAGGCTGGAGTGCAGTAGCCAGATCTCAGCTCACTGCAAGCTCCGCCTCCCGGGTTTACGCCATTCTCCTGCCTCAGCCTCCCGAGTAGCTGGGACTACAGGCGCCCGCCAATTCGCCCGGCTAGTTTTTTGTATTTTTTAGTAGAGACGGGGTTTCGCCGTGTTAGCCAGGATGGTCTCGATCTCCTGACCTCGCGATCCACCTGTCTTGGCCTCCCAAAGTGCTGGGATTACAGGCTTGAGCCACCGCGCCCGGCCCAAAAATGGTGTTTTATTTTAAACACATTGTTACTAATTTTTTTTTTTGCGACAGAGTTTTTAGTTCCATTTTAATAAATACACATGCTTGATATGATTTTTTTTTAACTTTTAAGTTCAGGTGGTACAAGTGCAGGTTTGTTACATAGGTAAAGTGTCATAGGAGTTTGTTGTACAGATTATTGCATCACCCAGATATTAAGCCTAGTACCCATTAGTCATTTTCTGGATCCTCTCCCTCCTCCCACCTTCCACCCTTTGAAAGGCCCCAGTGTGTGTTGTTCACCTCTATGTATCCATGTGTTCTCATCATTTAGCTCTCACTTATAAGTGAGAACATATGGTATTTGGTTTTCTGTTCCTGTGTTAGTTTGCTGAGGATAATGGTCTCCAGCTCTACCCATGTCCCTGCAAAGGACATAATCTCATTCTTTTTTATGGCTGCATAGTATTCCACCGTGTATATGTACCACATTTTCTCTATCCAGTCTACCATTGATAGGTGTTTAGATTGATTCCACGCCATTGCTATTGTTAATAGTGTGCAATGAACATATGTGTGCATGTGTCTTTGTAACAGAATGATTTATATTCCTTTGAGTATATACCCAGTAACGGGATTGCTGAGTCGAATGGTATTTCTGTGTTTAGGTCTTTGAGGAATCGCCACACTGTCTTCCACAATGGCTGAACTAATTTTCACTTTCACCCACGGTGAGAGTCTTTTATATTGGTTAAGTTTGTCTTGTGACACTGGTCTATCTTGGTGAATGCTCCCCGTGTGCTTGGAAAGAATGTGCATTGCCCTGGTATGGGACAAATGTTAAATGGCAATTAGACATAGTTGCTTGATGGTGTTCACTTTTATATCCGGTAACTTTTTTGTCTACTAGCTCCGTCTATTACTGAGAGAGGAATGTTGGAGTCTCTGATCATAATGTTGGATTTTTCAGTTTCTCCTTTCAGTTCAATCAGTTTTGTGTCATGTATTTTGAAACTCTGTCGTTAGGTGCATACATATTAAGAATTCTTATGTCTTCTTAAAGAATCAACTTAAAAAAAATTTTTTTTTTTTTGAGATGGAGTTTCACTTTTGTTGCCTAGGCTGGTGTGCAATGGCGCGATCTTGGCTCACTGCAAACTCCGCCTCCCAGGTACAAATGATTTTCCTGTCTCAGCCTACCAAGTAGCTCGGATTACAGGCATGGACCACCACGCCTGGCTAATTTTTTTGTACTTGGTAGAGACAAGGTTTCACCATGTTAGTCAGGCTGGTCATGAACTCCTCACTTCAGGTGATCCACCTGCCTCCACAGTTGGCTGAATCAACTGTTTTACATTATGTAACATCACTTTTTGTTCTTGGTCATTTTCTTTGCTCTTAAGTGTACTTTGTCTGCTATTAACATGGCTATTCCAGTTTTCTTTGACTGGTGTTGGCATAGTATGCATTTTTACACCCTTTAAGTCCTAGCCTCACCTCATTATATTTGAGGTGAACATTTTAGAAAGCATATATATGGGTCACACTTTCAATTTTAACTCATTCTGACAATCTCTAAAATTTTTAGAGTATTTGCATTTAATGTTATTATTGATATGCTTGAATTTAGGTGTACCATTTTATTACTCCTATTTTTCTTTTTTATTATTTATTTTATTTTATCTTATTTATTTCTACCATTTTCCTGCCCTGTTTTGGGATTATTCAAACATATTTTAGTATTCTGTTTCAATTTATTTACTGTGATTTCTTTGTTTCTGAGACAAGGTTTTGCTCTGTAGCTCAGGTTGGCGTGCATAGCTCACGGAAACCTTGAATTCTTGGGCTCAAGTGAGCCCTCCACCTTAGTATCCCAAAGTGCTGGGGATTACAGGCATGAGCCACTGTAACTGGCCATATCGACTGCGGTTTTTTTAACGGCTCCATTGAGATATAATTTGCATACCATAAAATTCACTTTTTTTTTTTTTTTTTTTGAGATGGAGTCACGCTCTGTCGCCAGGTTGGAGTGCAGTGGCATGATCTTGGTTCACTGCAACCTCCGCCTCCCAGGTTCAAATGATTCTCCTGCCTCAGCCTCCTGAGTAGCTGGGATTACAGGTGAGTGCTACCACACCTGGCTAATTTTTGTATTTTTTAGTAGAGATAGGGTTTCACCATGTTGGTCAGGCTGGTCTCTAACGAACTCCTGACCTCGTGATCCACCCACCTCGGCCTCCCAAAGTACTGGGATTACAGGCATGAACCACCACGCCCGGTCTTCTCCTCTTAATTTTTATTTGCCTTTTATTACTTTCTTTTATAGTTGCCTGGTTATTAAAATATGCATCCTTGGCATATTGCAATCTTTCTTGCATCAGTATTTTTATCTCTTGAATAATACGAACAACTATATCTTCAGATACATATACCATTCCTCCCACCATTTTTGTTGTTATCCTATATTTTACACCTGTAAATGTTATCAACTTCATAGAACATTATAGTTTGATTTCAACAATGACAACTGTTAAAAATCACCTACATGGTTATGATTCGCTCATGAAATTCAGGACTTCTGTCAAAAATTATTTCTTTTTAGACTGAAGAACTTACTTTTGTTTATACTGCAAGTCTACTGGAGTTCAGCTGTGTTAAGTTTTTTTAAAACATGAAATATTATTTTAATTTAATTTTTGAAGAATTCTTTGGGTATGGAAATCGGGATGATAGGTTAGAGATATCACTCTATTGTCTTCTGATTTACAGTTCCTTTTGTTATATCATCTTCATCATTATTGTCACTTCATTGAAAGTAATCAGTTGTATATTTCACATATCTGATTGTTTTTAATATTTTCTTACTATCGTTTGACAATAAGTTCTTACTATTGAGTGGAATGGGGGGGCAGAGAATGGGGGTGAGGAATGCAAGTGGAGATTGAGTTGGAGCTGCTGGTGGTCTCTGCCTGTCCTGTAGAAGAGGTGTAGATTCTTTCATGGAATAGGAGGATCTGTGTGACCTCATGCTCCATGCCATCTCCTACACCTGGAATTCCAAGACTGACTGCAATTAAGCTAATGGTCTGGGACAAACTTCTAATAAACATGAGCAGCTAATTCAATCTTTTTTTTCTAGTGGTTATAAATGACTCTAGATCCAAATATACAAAATAAAGTCCAAGTTGATTCTAACTTCTTAGAGACCCTCAAATCAACAGTTCCCTGAGAACTAGAATCTCTCAGGTTGTTGAAGTAGGTGGAACTGAGAGGTACTTGGAGTTCTCATATGAGATGTACCCTGGGACATAAGAGCCTTGCTGTGAGACTGACAGGTATAAGTCTTCTCAAGGAGACAGCAAGAAGATGGGGACTGGAGGAAGCATCAAAGCCCAGCTTCAAGAGGACCCTCTGCTATTCATGCTATGGAGAGTAACCAGCCAGAAACTGTGGTGAGAACATGACCCTCAATTTCTCTTGAATAACACCTATCCTCTCCACCTGGGGGCCTGAGATGCCCTGTACTTTAATGCTTACCTTCACTTTGGTTCTCCAGGAGATCAAAACAGCCTAACTGTTCAGGTGCCATTTCTTGGAGCTGAGGCAACCACAGAGAGAACCACACTGTTGAGCATGGCCTGTGAGTCACTGTCATTGCAGGACCTCCATGCCCTGGGAGAGGCACAACCTGTTGGCTGGGGAATGGATATGACACTAAGCAGCAGAGTCCTCGGTTTTCAGCTTAGGTCAGGGCAGCAGGAAAAGGCCGGAAGGATCTGGTTAAGTTCATTTAGACCAGAACATCCTGGAGCTGCCCCACACTGGAGCACATCCCCCGCTCTCAGGGCAGGGTAAATGTTATGAGCTGGTTGCAGATCACCTGAGTCCTGGGTGAGCTTTGAGTAGTGTGGGTGGAGTTTTGATCTTGGCACCAATTCCTCCCTGTCCCTCCCCTACTTCCACATCTTTACTCTGTCTCTGAGGGGGCAGCAGGAGGGCTCCTGACCTTGGGTACTAACTTTGCTGGGGTGAGAAATCTCTTTGGGAGTCATCTTTCTTCTAATCTGTAGCCTTCCCTTGTTCTACACCAGCTGGCATAGCTCTTTCATTCCTAGGGAGTCCAGACCCTCCCCTACAACCACAGCTCTGTGTTCACTGCAGATGCTGAGACTCTCCAAGATGGGAAGAGCTTTGGAGGCCAGGATAAACTCCTGTCTTCCTCAGGACACAGAGGGTCAACTGGGGATGTTACCAAGAGGATTTCCCAGCCTCACTGACTCATCACCCCAAATGCCCTCAGGCTCAGATTTCTTTACTATTCCATCCACTGCTTGTCCTGCCCCAACTGACATCCTAGGCCTCCAATCCCCACTCCCAGGACTCAGACAATAAATATCTTCTTTGCTCTGAGATTCTGTCTGTGAATCTGGCTCCAGAACGAAGAGAAGCTGGGGACCTCTAGTGTTGCACAGGAATTACCCTTAACCCAGAACCAATTCCTTCCTCTCCCACAGACAGCCTACTTGCCAAGAGGATCAGACATCAGGTCTGATGAGCAGCATCCTCATTGCACATGAATATCTTCAGTTTATTAGATGGTGATGGGAACAATTTTTGTCTTTCAGTGTTCCACTCTTTACCAGCACTTGACATCTTCAGACATCTAAAAGTTTTCCAATTTGGAGAGTGTGTAGTATTTTGCTAGTGTTGTGAACTTAAGTTTACCCACTTACTAATGAGACTGAGTACTTCTTCATCCATTTGTTGGGGCTGGATATTATTTTTATGAGGGATTGCTTTAAATCTTTGGTTTCTTTCATGTCTCTACCAAATTTAGGGTGTTTTGGATGTTTTATTCAAATATTGTTGTCTGTCTTTCCTTTTCCTTCAGGACTCCAATTACAAATAGTTAGACGTATTTATATTGTCTCACAGGTCCCTGAGTCTCTGTTTCCTATTAGTTTTAATATTTTTTCTCTTTTTTTCCAGGTTGAATAATTTTCATTGATCTATCTTCACATTCCCTGGATCTTTCTTCAGTTATCCATTTCCTTGAAAATTTTAGATACTGTACTGCAGTTTTCAGTTTCGAAATCTTCATTTGCTCTTTTAAAACAAATACGTTCTAGATCACTGCTTAGATTTCCTATGTCTTTATTCATTATGACTATGTTTTCCTTTATCTCCTTGAGCATAGTTATAGTAGCTGCTTTAAAGTCCTGGTCTGTTGTTTCTATCACTTGGTCATCTCAGCATTGGCCTCTGTGTATTGCCTTTCACTTTTCCCCTTTTCTGTGTGTTGTTACATTCAGGTAGTTCCTATGTTCCTGTGTTTTCATATGTTGAGTAGCTTTGGATTGGATCCTAAATGTTCTTAAGGTTACATTGTGGAGACTCTGCAGCAAGTTATATTACTTTAAAGAGTATTTTTTAAAGCAGGCAAATAATTTGGTTCAAGTCAAATTGCAGACTATTCCTTGCCTGTGATGGGTGACAGCTCAAGTCTCATAGCAATTCTGTCATCTTTACCTGCAGTGCTTGTTGAATGCCCTACACATACATGGTTCTGAGGTCAGAGACATGGAGGCATTTATACTCAGAAGCTGGAGTTCCTTTTCCCTAGCTCTCTCCTTTCCAGAATTCTCACCTCATGTTTCAGTGTTCCTAGTTGCCCTGGGCTTCATCCCTTGTTTCTCAGTCCAGAAAGATGGAAGTTCTATTAGAATTTGAGCAGCCCATTTCTGCATTGTAGCTCTGGCCTAGCATTGAAATAAAGCTATTTATTCCTTGTTGGTCTCCTTCCCCAAATTTTGACTCCCATCTGGAATCTATTTTCTTTTATCCCATTTTACAAGTAGATTTTTTTTTCCCATTCAAAGCTTATAACTTGTAGGGATTGTTTTTTGTTTGTTTTGTTTTGTTGTGGTGGGTTCACTCTGCTAGGAGCTTACTCCTTCATAATAAAAGCACTTCTCCTTCTCTTTCGTTTTGAAGGATAATTTTCCAAAATGAAGAATTCTAGCTTTGCATTTTTCTTTTAACCTTTTGGAGATGTCATTCCACTTTGGAGGGTGGTGAGTTTCTCATGACAATTCAGTCATCAGTTTCTTATTGTGGTTCCATCTAAGATAATATCTACCTATGTCTTGCTGCTTTTATAATTTCTTCATTTTTTTTCATGAATTTAAATTTTATACACCTCAGGTATTTTTCTTTTAAGTTCTGTAAGTACACGTAGCAAAGAGAGTACAATATTTACTTCTTTTCTATATGCTTTCACTCTTGATATACTCTATTTATGCTACAATAGAAATGTATGTCTTCCCAAAATTTGTATGTTGAAATCTTAAACCTCAAGATGATGGTATTAAGGGAGGTTGGGACCTTTTGGGAAGTGATTGACCCATAAAGGTGCCATCCTCATGAATGGGACTAGTGTCTTCATAAAAGAAATAGAAGGAAGTGTGTTTTCCTCTTCTGCCATGTGAGAATACCACAAAAAGATACTATATAGGAAGCAGAGAATTCTCTCCAGACACTGAATCCACTGGCACCTTGATCTTGGACTTTCCAGCCTCCAGAACTATGAAAAATAAATTTCTGTTGTTTATAAATCACCCAGCCTAAGGTATTTTGTTATAGCAGCCCAAATGGACTAAAACAATTTATCTTTTCCATCCTATGTTTTTCCCCTCTTTATTGTTTGGGTAACTTTGTTGGAAGAGACAGCTTGGACCACCACAGTACATAATAGAAAGTGTGGCAAAGTGAAAGAGGCAGTTCCTGTTCATCTCCAGTTAATCACTGTCATAAGGAGAGTGCTAGATCTCCCAATTTTGAAAGGTAAGTTGAGTAAGTTCATCTTATTTTAATACTTCTCAATATCAAAATATTGAAAACAAATTTATAATTTCCAATGCATAAAGACTTATACAATTCTATAAACAGTAATAATTACAGGAATGCAAATCAAAACCATTAGGAGATACCACTTCATACACGTTAGAATGACCACTATTAAAAAACAAAACAAAACCAGATAATAACAAATATTGGTGAAGATTTGGAGAAATTGAAACCTTTGTGCATTGCTGGTGGGATGTAAAATGGTACAGTCACTATGGAAGATGTTATGAAAATTCCTCAAAAAAAAAAGCATATACTTGCTATGTAATTCAGCAATTTCACAATTCCACTTCTGAATAGACACCCCCAAGAATTGAAAGCAGGGGGTCTGATATTTGTACACCAAGGTTCACAGCAGCATTACTGATAATAGCCAAAACATGGAAGCAACATAAATGTTTATCAGTGGATACATGGATAAATGAAACGTAGCATGCATCAAATAAAATCTTATTCAGCTTTAGAACAGAATGCAGTTCTAACAAACGTTTTAACATGGATGACTTTGAAGACATTATGCTAGGTGAAATAAACCAGACAGAAAAGGACAAATGTCATATGAGTCTACTAATATGAGATACCCAGAGTAGTCAAATGCATAGATACAGAAAGTAGAATGACGCTTGCCAAGGGCTGGGGTGAGAAGGAAATGGAGAGTCAGTGTTTAATGAGTACACAGATTCAGTTTGGAAAGATGGAAAAGTTCTGGAGATGGATGGTTGTGATAGTTGTACAACAAGATGGATATATTCAATGCCACTGAACCATACACTTAAAAATGGTTAAAATATTAAAATGTGTGTTATGCATTATTTTACCAAAATAAAACATTTTTTGGTCAACACTTTCAGTCAAACATAATAGAAATGCAAGCTAAATATATCTATCCAATGGATGCCCAATCAAAAGTAAAGACTTCATAGCTACCAGAGTGTTCTCTCAGTCCACACCTCTCCTAATTGGAGTCCTTCATAATTGCCTCCACATAATTCCTGCCTCAATTTATCATACCATCAACTCAGTCACAGGTTGTAACTTTGTTCTCAGCTCCTCCTCTCCTGCTTTGAATTTGTTAAAATTGTACTGTACCAGGCTGATATCTTCCAAGAGTTTAAGAGCAGATTTAAGTTTTGATGGTATGAACCAGTAGTTCCCAAATCTTGCATCCTGTTCAGATTTTAAGATCCCCAGAAAGTAACTGGATCTCTCATGCTTAATAATCACAGAGAATCCAAAGCTGCCAACTGAACCACAATATGTGGGAGAGTTCCTGAGGGTAATGGGTGATTGACATATGCAAGCTGGTATCCCTTCCCCAAACATGAGAACAAAGACTTCTTTCCTGCCTTTCCCAGCACTTTGTACACATATATTTTGGGTAGCATTTTTCATTCAAGGTTTGGGAGCAGCAGAAAGGAATGGCCCTTCAGGATAAGAAGTAGGTTAAATTGGATGCTAGACATCGTTTTGCAGAAATTCACCATTCATCCCCACCACAGAAAGTCTTTCACTGGATTTTGTGGCCTATCACCACGTTGTTGAGTCCAAGAGGTCATCCCCCAAATCCTCATCTCATTGCCACTGAATCCAGAACTTTAAAAAATGCTTTCTTTATCCTCCATAAGGGGGAGCCTTAATGTTCATGTTCCTTTTCTTATCCAGCATCATTTTAACTTCCTCTTCACCTCATCCTTCAAAAGTGTATACATCCAAAATTACCACTAGTAATTTTGTCATCTGAATTTCACCTCAGTGAAAATACTATCACCAGTTTGATTTGAAAACAAAGTAGTGATAAACTATATACACACTCCTGTCTCAAGGCAAATTCTGTAGCCCTTCTTGAATGGGAAAATGGTTATTTCTTTACCCCAATTCCTTTTTTCCTTCTTTCACCCAATTCTGTATTTTGTGTTACTTTGCTTTTATTAGGATGGGCATTGTGCCCCTGAGGTGGGCCAATCTGGCCTCTTCCTTGCCTTTGGGGCCAAGCTTTCCTGGTAGAGTTTGTGGGGAAATTTCCTTTTCTGCCCTTCTGTCTATATCTTGTGGCTTCTGGTTGCAATTTCCTCTTCCCTCACCCCAACTGTTTCTTGCTCTTAATAGACAGCACAGAGGATGGGGGTTGGGGGAATGAAGTTGTCCCTGGGCAAGGTCTGGAATCTCCAGCTTGAGAGATGCCTCTAGTGTTGAGTGGGACAAATGCCAGAGAGGACCAGGTGGGGTTTGGGGCTGGCACTGCAGGTATCGCTGTCTCTCACCCAAGGAAACAAGTGACCTAATGTTCTGTACATCCTCCTACACCTGGGATCCTGGAATCCTAAAACTCACTGTAGCCAGGCACGTGGTAACTGTGCTCTAGTGATCACAAAGGAGAGGGTGAAAATAAAAAATATAATTCCCAAGATCAATGTCACCTCCTCAGTTGCTCCCAGGACAATAACTCTTCTCTGAGAACTGGGGGATTCCAGATGGGAGTTAGTGGGAGATATATCTTAAGAGGATGTGGTATAACATACACCTTTTACCTAAGGAGTCACTGTGAGAGTGACAGGGGCACAAATTCTCCAAGAGTGAGCAACAAGAGGTGGAGACCAGGCTGAGGCCACACATGGAGTTAGGATGAAATCTCTTGTTACTCATCACTCAGAAGGGACCCTGGAGCCCAGTGAAGAGGAACCACCCATTACCTTCTCTCAAAAAGGTGCTGCCTTCCCCTCTCAGGGACCTGAGACCCATCACTGCTACCTCACTCCTTGTCTCAGTGGTCACCTTTACTTCTGGGCTTCAGGTGCTCTGCAGGAGTCCTTCAGTTTTCCCCTTTGGACGCTAGCGAAGCATGGAGAGAACCAGCCTCCTTAGCATGGCTTGTGGGAGCTGGGGTAGGATGTCAGGGTCCTGGGGAGACAAGACCTTTGGATGTGCAGGTCCTGTGGAGGCAAGACCTCAGAGAGGTAGAGCTCAGGGTCTGGGCCAGGGGTCAAGTTTTCAATCTTTCTTTTTATAAATAGTGTTATTGGCCGGGCATGGTGGCTCACATCTGTAATCCCAGCAGTTTTGAGAGGCTGAGGTGGGCGGATCACGAGGTCAGGAGATCATGACCATCCTGACCAACATGGTGAAACCCCATCTCTACTAAAAATTCAAAAATTAGCTGAGCGTGGTGGCGGGTACTTGTAGTCCCAGCTACTCAGGGGGCTGAAGCAGGAGAATCGCTTAAACCCAGGAGGCGGAGGTTGCAGTGAGCCGAAATTGCGCCACTGCACTCCAGCCTGGGTGACAGAGCAAGACTCCATCTCAAAAATAATAAATAAATAAATAAATGATAAAAATAAATAAATAGTGTTATTTATGTTTTGCTCAGAAATCCTTTCCTACCTCAAGTTCGTAGTGATTTCCTGCTATATTATTTTCTAACAGCCCTATTGTTTTCTCTGTCATATTTAGGTCTTCAAGCTACCTGTACTTGACTTTTATGCATGAGCTGGGGGTCAAATTTCATTTTAAACTTACTGCAAACTTGATTGCATTAAGTTTTGCCCATGTATTTTTTGAAAAGTTGGCCGGGCACAGTGGCTCGTGCCTGTAATCCCAACACTTTGGGAAGTTGAGGTGGGAGGACTGCTTGAGCTCAGAGGTTCGAGACCAGCCTGGGCAACACAGTGAGACCTTGTCTCTACAAAAAAATTTAAAAATTAGCCAAGAGTAGTGGTGCATTCCTGTAGTCCCAGCTACTCGGGAGGCTGAGATGGGAGGATTGCCTGAACCTAGAGAAACTCAGACTGTGGCGAGCTCTGATCACACCATTGTACTCCTTCCTGCATGACAGAGACACTGTCTCAAAAAAAAAAAAAAAAAAAAAAAAAAAAATCAAATAAATAAAAACCAAAATAAATAGAAAGAAAATTTATCATTTGCCACTTCCTGTATCACACATGATGTTTCCTATGGTTGAGGTCTATTTCCAGGTACTCAGTTTTGTTCTACTTGGTCAATACACAATGGTCTTTTTTTTTCCAGACAAGGTCTCACTCTGTCACTCTGTCAGCTTGGATGGAGTGCAGTGGTGCAATCTTGGCTCACTGCAACCTCCACCTCCTGGGCTCAAGTGATCCTCCTGCCTCAGCCTCCCAAGTAGCTGAGACTACAGGCATGAGCCACCATGCCGAGCTAATTTTTGTGTGTTTTGTACAGATGGGGTGTCACCATGTTGCCCAGGCTGGTCTTGAATTCCTGGACTCAAATAATCCTCCTGCCTCGGTCTCCCATAGTGCTGGTATTACAAGTGTGAACCATTGAAATGGGCCTATTTTCTCAATTTTTAAAAAATTTGAGACAGTCTCACTCTGTCACCTTGGGTGGAATGCAGTGGCACAATCTCAGCTCACTGCAACCTCCACCTCCTGGGTTCAAGCAATTCTTGTGCCTCAGCCTCCCAAGCAGCTGAGATTTCAGGCACATGCCATGATACCCAGCTAATTTTTGTTATTTTTTAGAAAAGGAAACAGGGTTTCACCATATTGGTCAGGCTGCTCTCAAACTCCTGACTTTAAGTGATCCATCTGCCTCAGCCTCCTATAGTGCTGGGATTATAGATGTGAGCCACTGTGCCCAGCCTGAAATGGTCATATTTTCTACAATGTTATAATACATCTTTTTATCTTGCAAAACCATTCATTGTTCTTCATGATTGTCTTGATCATACTCGAACATTTCTATTTCAGTGTAAATTTTACAATAGAGTTATCAAGTTGCACAAAAATCACCCGGGAGATTGTATGACATATTCCTTTGACGCTGTAGATTGTTGGGTAAAATTGACATTTGTGCAGTATTTGAGAAGAATATTGTTCTCAAACTCATCAACATGGCCTCTTTTTCAATATATTTACTTTTTTTTTTTTTTGAGATGGAGTCTCACTCTGTCGCCCAGGCTGGAGTGCAATAGTGCAGTCTTGATTCACTGCAACCTGCATCTCCCAGGTTCAAGTGATTCTCCTACCTTGGCCTCTCGAGTAGCTAGGACTACAGGCGCTTGCCACCATGCCCAGCTAATTTTTGTATTTTTAGTAGAGACGGGGTTTCACCAGGTTGGCCAGGCTGGTCTCGAACCCGTCACCTCAGGTGATCCACATGCCTTGGCCTCCCAAAGTGTTGGCATTACAGGCGTGAGCCACTGTGCCCAGCCTATTTACATCTTTAATGTCCTTCAATACAGATTTATAATTTCCTCCACAGAGGGGACATATATATATTTTTGTTCGATACATCTCTAATAGTTAGATATATTCTATATATTCAAAAATTATATCATAATTTTTGAAGCTTTTGTCAAGGCATCTTTTATAAAATTCCATTTTTGTTTATTACTGTGATGTGGAAAGATAACTGATTTTGTAATTTGATTAATCTCTGGCAGTCTTGTAAATATTTTATTAAGGCTTCAAATGTATCTGTATATATTTTTGGATTTTTCTATGTACGCAATCATGTGATTGATAAAGACCTCTGTTAAAATTGCATTGTAATTGCTGTACCTTTTACTTATTTTTATTGCCTTCTTTTATTGCTAGGACCTGAAGCAACTTCATTAGGTGTATGATGTTTGCTGAAGACACCCTTTATCTTTTTTGGGAAATTCTTTAAAGAGAATTTCTAGTTGGCTATGAATTATATCATAAAGGGATTTGAAATCACCCAATGCTCATTCATTCATCTCTTGAGATTTAATTAGTTAAGGGCTGATGTGAAAACAGAAACCATACTATGTATTTTAGCAGAGGGAATTTAATATAAAGATTTTAACATAAAGACAAAAATGCCATGTTCCTACATAATCGAGTCTTTATCTTTAGATCCTACTAGTCGGTATGATGAATTACTTTCACAGTTCAAATGAGAAATTAGGTTCAGAATTTGCAATAAGAAAAAGAAAAAAGAAAAAATTATTCTGACACCTGTTGACATTGGCTATTCAGGATGACTGAGACAGGTATCAAGACTAGTGCAGGCCAGGCACGGTGGCTTATGCCTGTAATCCCAGCACTTTGGGAGGCAAACTGGGCAGATTACCTGAGGTCAGGCATTCGAGACCAGCCTGACCAACATGGTGAAACCCCCATCTTTACTAAAAATACAGAATAAGCAGGGCATGGTGGCATGCGCCTGTACTCCCAGCTACTCAGGAAGCTGAGATAGGAGAATCGCTTGTACCTGGGAAGGGGAGATTGCAGTGAGCCAAGGTTGCACCGCTGTACTCCAGCCTGGACAACACAGTGAGACCCTGTCAAAAAAAAACAAACAAACAAACAGAAATCAATTTTAAAAAAAGACTAGTGCAATAATGTAGAGAGATCAGGTTCAACTCAGAATACAGCAAAGACAAGGGGGGTTTATAGCCAAGACACACGGTGCAGCAGGTGAGGGAGGCTGGGTGTGTATGTCAATGGATGGAAAACTACTAAGAGGAGACGCTGAAGATACCGGGATTCTTTCTAAACTGACTTAACAGGATTCTTGCTGAAAGCAGGCCAGCATGATCAGATAGCAAGGGTGAGGGCTAGGGAATTTGATCAGATAGTGAAGGTGATCAGATATCAAGAATCTTGCAAAATCGACTTAGCAGGATTCTTGCTACAGCCGGACAAGGCTGTCCAAGGACAAAGCCTGGTTGAAAAAAGGGCTCAGAGGAGCTTTCGGAAGTATAGTTAAGAAGAGAGTCTTTGTGACTCTTTAGGAAAAAAATACAAAAATACAAAATTTGGCACACATGGGATGATTTTTGGACTGAGAAAACACATCAAATCACAAAATCTAAAATGCCAAAATATGAGACAACTCAGAAAAATGGCATACTATTTTTATTAATAGTGTAGTCTACCTGTCTGCTATACCTGCATACTTTTTCCCTATATTTTTGACTGATATTCTTTGATTGCCTTCATAATGGAGCTTTTTGTTTGTTTGTTTGTTTGTTTTGTTTTTTTTGAGACAGAGTCTTGCTGGGTCACCCAGGCTGGAGTGCAGTGCTGTGATCTTGGCTCACTGCAACCTCTGCCTCCTGGGTTCAAGTGATTCTCCTGCCTCAGCCTCTGGAGTAGCTGGGACTATAGGTGTGCACCACCACGCCTGGCTAAGTTTTGTACTTTTAGTAGAGACGAGGTTTCACCATGTTGACCAGGCTGGTCTTGAACTCCTGATCTCAGGTGATCCACCGCCTCAACCTCCCAAAGTGCTTGGGATTACAGATGTGAACCACCACACCCGGCCAATATTGGAGAATAATTTTATAATATAAGTTTTATAGATAGACTAGAAAGAGAAGTCGGTATTTCTTCGGGCATGGGAGGTTGACATTTGTTTTGATCATTGTTAGCTTAAGAAACTGTCTTTATTCTCACAACACATTAATCAGAATGTGACCATTTGTTAAGGTCATTGTTAAATTGTGGGAAACTATTATGAAATTTCTTTCATAAAAGAGCAGTAACAATGCAGGTTATTTCCACACATTGCTTGGGCCCCTTCTGGGCTTCTGAAAAGTGGACCCTGGAAGGGAGGGCATTGAAGATTGAGCTTCATTAGCCTGATGGTGGCAAATTTGCTTCTGTAGCTCCTTAATAGGATGAGACTTTAGCAGGGGCTTGTGTTTCACCACCATCCTACAAGACCCTGAGGTCCATCAAGACCCAAACTGGACTGTGCTGTGTCCCAAGAATCTTCTTAACATAAGAGTGCTTCAGCTCTCCCATGTTCTGACCCTCCACTCAATTTGGGTCAAAGAAAAATTTTTTTCCAGCACTTTTGAACTTTTTTTTTTTGCAAGGGTTCACTCTGTTGCCCAGGTTGGAATGCTGTGGTGCAATCATGGCTCACAGCAACCTCAAACTCCTGGGCTCAAGGAATCCTCCTATTTCAGTGCTCCAGAGGAGCTGAGACTATAGGTGTGTCACCACACCAGCTAATAGCTTTTATTTTTTCTAGGGATGGGGTCTTGCTATGTTGCCCAGGCTGGTCTCAGACTCCCCGGCTCAAACAATCCTCCCACCTCAGCGTCCCAAAGTGCTGGGATTAGAGGCAAGAGCTACCGTGCCTGGTCACTTTGAACATTTAAAATCAAATTTAAAATTATGTATTTCCAGAATGTTTCATGGTTTTTGGGTGGAGGGTGGTTCTGACATCTCACCTCATCACCAGGACAAGCCCTCTTCTCTCTTTTCTTTCTGCATTCACCCCCCTGAGGATCTCACTCATGACTGAAACATCATTTGAGGGGTGATCACCTCCAGATCCCCAGCTGGACAAGCCTTGCATCGTCTGGGGGCCTCAGTATCTTCACCTGCAGCGTCCAGTGGGGGTGGGAGCAGGATGGCTTCCCAGCCCCCGCCTCACCCAGACAGCACGTGATGCCCAAGTTCTCCTTCTGTCTACAGCCACAGCTCTCACTCACCCTCCGGCTTCCTGTCGGGGCTTCTTCAGCCCCACCCCACATTTGGGGCATTTCCTTCCCTGACAGAGGGACCTGGGACCGGGCTGGGGCCCTGGCGGATGGAGACATGCTGCCCCTGCTGCTGCTGCCCCTGCTGTGGGGGGGTGAGTGAGCTGAGGGAGGAGGGACAGGTACGGGGGTGAGAAGGTGGGGCTGGAGCTGCAGCTGAGCCTCTGTGCCCCGCCAGGGTCCCTGCAGGAGGAGCCAGGGTATGAGCTGCAAGTGCAGAAGTCGGTGACGGTGCAGGAGGGTCTGTGCGTCCTCGTGCCCTGCTCCTTCTCTTACCCCTGGAATGCCTGGTACTCCCCTCCCCCACTCTACGTCTACTGGTTCCTGAACGAGAAGAGCCCATACTATGATGAGCCTGTGGCCACAAACAACCTAGGCAGAAAAGTGAAGTCAGAGACCCAGGGCCGATTCCACCTCCTTGGGGATGTCAGGAACAAGAACTGCTCCTTGAGCATTGGAGATGCCAGAATGGGGGACGCGGGAAGCTATTCTTTTCGCGTGGAGAGAGGAAGGAATGTAAAACATACCTACGTACAGAATAAGCTGAACTTGGAGGTGACAGGTATGGCGGGGGCCCTTGGAGAGGACCCTGGGACGTGGAGACTCCCGTGTGAGAACAGGGACAGGACCTGGGCAGGGGCGGTTGGAGGAGGTGTAGGACTTGGGGCAGGTCGGGGCCTGAGGCCTGGCCACTCTCGGGGTCACACCGTACGTCTTCAGGCCCCTGGGGCCCAGGTATCTCCCTGTCTCCTCCTCAGCCCTGACAGAGAAACCCGATGTCCACTTTCTGGAGCCTCTGGAGTCCGGCCGCCTCACAAGGCTGAGCTGCAGCCTTCCAGGATCCTGTGAAGTGGGACGACCTCTCACATTCTCCTGGACGGGGGATGCCCTCAGCCCCCTGGACCCCGAAACCACCCGCTCCTCGGAGCTCACCCTCACCCCGAGGCCCGAGGACCATGGCACCAACCTCACCTGTCAGGTGAAACGCGGAGGAGCTCAGGTGACCACGGAGAGAACTATCCAGCTCAATGTCTCCTGTGAGTGGTGCTGGGGACACAGCTGGGTCCCCAAGGGCAGTGGGAGTGTGTGTGTGTGTGTGTGTGTAAGAGAGAAAGAAAACAATAACTTGAGAAGCCTTGTGTGTGGATCTGAGCCTTGGGATCTGGGAGGGAGTGAGCCAGGACAGCCTTCCCCACTTGGTGGGTTTCTGTGGCTCCTCTTTGGGTGCCTCCTGGGCCCATGCCCATCTCACTCCTCACTGCTGAAGCCAAGGTTATATCTTTTTATCCCAGATGCTCCACAGAACATCACCATCTTCAGGAATGGAACAGGTAGGAAAGACCTTCTCCTCTCTGAAGCTGGGACCTGTGTCTGGGTCTGTCTCTGAGCAGATGTAGAGAATCAGAGCTTGAATGGAATCAGATTTCGGAAGAGCAAGAATGAGAATTACTGTCTTCTGGCTTCCACCTTCTGTGAGCCCCATGTGCAGGCACACATGCACACACGCACATGCACACGCACACACTCACATGCACACACGCACATACACATGCACACACTCACATGCACACACGCACATGCACACGCACACACTCACATGCACACACGCACATACACATGCACACGCTCACATGAACACACACCACCCACGCACACACGCACACACATACACACGCACATACACTACACACGCACACATGCACATACACCCGCACACACACACACGCACATACCCACGCACATATACAGGCACACACACACACATGCACATACACCATGCACGCACACATGCACATACACTCGCACATGCACACATGCACATACACCATGCACGCACACACGCACATACACACGCACATACACATGCACACGCACACATGCACATACACCCGCACTCGCACACATGCACATACACCCGCACACGCACACAGGTGCACACTCATGCGCTCTGCTCAAAGCGGTGAACAGACTTTAGACCTCTCCCATCTCCCATCCCTCCTGTGGTCTGGTTCTTCCCACAGTCACCAAGGACCAGTCCATGTCCCTCTCATCTCAGTCAGCCTAGTTCTGTGGTTCTTCTCCTCTCACCCTTCCACTCCTGCGTTCTCAGTCTTATGTCCTGCCACACTATCGGACTGTATTTCCCAATGCCATCGGGGGGCTCTCTGTCCTCTTTCCACCACAGTCCAGGCATGTACCAGTGAGATATTGAGCCTCCTCTGGAGACATGAGACTCAGACAGTTTTGGTCAGTTTCCTGAGTGTGCAAAGGCCCAGCGTTTGAACCGGGATGGAACCAAGCCAGCATGGCCAGGGGAGGAGAGGGAGATGTCATCTGGATCCTGGGAAGGAGGGAACAATAGGGACTGTCAGCCTCCCTGACCCCATCTCTCTCTCCCTGCCCCTCTCTCCCCAAAGCCCTAGAGATCCTGCAAAACACCTCGACCCTTCTGGTCCTGGAGGGCCAGGCTCTGTGGCTGCTCTGTGAAGCTCCCAGCAATCCCCCTGCACACCTGAGCTGGTTCCAGGCATCCTCTGCCCCGAACGCCACCCCCATCTCCGATACTGGGATCTTGGCGCTTCCTCGAGTAGAGTTTGCAAAAGAAGGAGTCTTTACCTGCCGTGCTCAGCACCTGCTGGGCTCCCTGCACATTTTTCTGAATCTCTCAGTTTACTGTGAGTGTGGGGGCAGCTGGAGCAGGAACTGTATGGTATTAAAGAGGGAAGAGGCTCCCTGCTGAGTCCTGTCCTCCCTCCCCACAGCCCTCCCACAGCTGCTGGGCCCCTCCTGCTCCTGGGAGGCTGAGAGTCTGCACTGCAGCTGCTCCTTTCGAGCCTGGCCAGCCCCCTCCCTGTACTGGTGGCTTGGGGAGAAGCCACTGGAGGGGAACAGCAGCCAGGGCTCATTCAAGGTCAACTCCAGCTCAGCTGGGCTCTGGACCAACAGCTCCCTGATCCTCCACGGTGGGCTCACCTCTGGCCTCAAAGTCAGCTGCAAGGGCTGGAACACCTATGGGTCCCAGAGCGGCTCTGTCTTGCTGCTGCAAGGTCAGGGGGCGTATTGCAGAGGGCAGGGGCCTGAGGGGAGGGGCATGGATCCCAGAGCGATGGATGGTAGGAGAGAGAGGCTGGACTGGTGGTGGGGAGAACAGGGTTCTTCATCTCCTGTCTGAGCAGGGCCCTGGAGCAAGTTGCCCAGCAGGTGGGAGGACAAGAGTCTGAGTCCTGAGAGTGAGTTATTGCATGCCCCTCTTTTCTGCAGGGAGATTGAACCTCAGGACAGGCGTGGTTCCTGCAGCCCTTGGTGGTGCTGGTGTCATGGCCCTGCTCTGTATCTGTCTGTGCCTCATCTTCTTTTTAATGTAAGTCTTGGTCCCAGGAAAGGTACAGGTTGGTGTTTGTAGGGAGTAGGAGAGACTGAATGTCAGAAATGCAGAGCTAAGGCCAGAGGTGGTAATGTGTGCTTGTAGTTTCAGATGCTCAGGAGTCCGAGGCAGGAGGATAGCTTGATCATAGAGGTTGAGGCTGCAGTGAGCTGGGATTGTGCCACTGCACTCCATCCTGGGCCACAGAGCGAAAGACCCTGTCTTAAAAGAAAAACCAAACCAAACCAAAAGCAGAACTGAGTAGATCCAGCGAGGTCTTCTTTCTTTCTTTCCTTCCTTCCTTCCTTCCTTCCTTCCTTCCTTCCTTCCTTCCTTCCTTCCTTCCTTCCTATCTCCCTCCCTCCGTCTCTCTCTTTCTTTCTCTCTTTCTTTCTTTCTTTCTTTCTTTCTTTCTTTCTTTCTTTCTTTCTTTCTTTCTTTCTTTCTTTCTTTCTTTCTTTCTTTCTTTCTTTCTCTCTCTCTCTCTCTTTCTTTCTTTCTTCTAATAGCTTTATTGAGGTACACACTTTGTACAATTCATCCACTGAAAGTGTACGAGTCAATGGCTTTAAGTATATTGACAGAGTTGTGCATCCGTCACCAAAATCAATTATAGAACTGTTTCATTAGCCTAAAGTGGAAAACGAAGACCTAAAGAAACCTTGCACCCCTTAGCTATCACTCCCGCTTCTTTCCCCCAGCCCTAACCTATTCTCTGTCTCTGTGGATTTGTCTGTCCTGAAGCTGCAGCTGTACTTCGTGTGCATGGAATCATGTGATATGTGGTCCTTTGTGGCTGACTTCTTTCACTCAGCATAATGTTTTCAAGGTTCATCCATGTTGTAGCATGCATCGATACTTCATTCCATTTTGTTTCCAAATAATATTCCATTGTATAAATGAAACACATTTGATTTGTCTGCTCAGCCATTGATGGGCAATTGGGTTGCCTCTACTTCTTGGCTATGATGCATAACACTGCTATGACAATTCCTGCCATGGTTTTGTGTGTAAGAGGGGGTCTATGTGATGGAAATTCAGTCCATGGCACCCTGACCAAATCTCCGGTTATCCAGGAGGATGGAGCCCTCATTCCCATGTCAGGAAGGTCTCCGAGTTCAGTTCCAGGGCCTGGATGACTTCACTGTCATTTTCACCATCTTAACACGGGATGGGGCAGCCTGCGAACATGTACCTGGGTGGTCCCAGCTGCACTGTACTGGTTTCTTTCCTTAGAGTGAAAGTCCGCAGGAAGCAAGCAGCTGGGAGACCAGAAAAAATAGATGATGAAGACCCCATTATGGGTACCGTCTCCTGGGTGAGTGGCTTGGGAATCTTCCCTTGTGCATGTCCACTCGGAAAGTCCAGGCTGAGCTCCTCAGCCTTCCACCAAACCCACTCCTCCCTCGTCTCCTGGGAGTTCTCTTCTCTCCCGTTCTCGCCCTTCATATCCCAGATCCAGGAAATCATTATGTCCCATTCAACCTTCTTTGTTTGTCTGTCTGTTCGTTTTTGAGACGGAGTTTCACTCTTGTTACCCAGGCTGGAGTGCAACAGTGCAGTCTCGGCTCACTGCAACCTCCACCTCCCAGGTTCAAGCGATTCTCCTGCCTCAGCCTCCCGAGTAGCTGGGATTACAGGTGCACACCATGACGTGCAGTTAATTTTTGTATTTTTAGTAGAGACGGGGTTGTGCCATGTTAGTCAGGCAGGTTTTGAACTCCTGACCTCAGTTGATCTGCCTGCCTCGGCCTCCCAAAGTGCTGAGATTACAGGCATGAGCCACCGCACTCGGCCACCGACCTTCTTTCTAAAACTAAAACTAACTTGTCCTCTGCTCATCTTCCCTCCCTACCTCTACTGACCACAGATCCTGCCTCACCTCCTCCCTGCCTCCATCTCTCATCCCAAACTTCAGGCTGCCAGAACCATCGCCCCAAAACTATTACTTCCCAGGCATCCTGGAGTTGTTGTTTGCTCCCGTCGCTTAGAGAATCAGGCCCGTGTTCCTTGTCCCCCACGAGGTGGCCACTTCAGCCTGTTTCCTGACCTCTGATCCTGCCCCTTGGCCTGGCCACGCTGGCCTTCTGTCTCCATACAGACCTGCTGTCCTACAACTTAGAGCCCTTGCAAGTACAGTTTCTTCCATCCTTCCTTCCCCATTTCCACCAGACTACTTGATCTAATCCTTCCAGCTCTAATCTCAGTATCTGTTACTCTAGTCACTTCCCCTCCCTTTGACATCTACCCCTTCTGTTCTATGTTTACAGCACTATATGCATCCCTGTCCCCATCACACATCACCACTGCCTTTACCTGTCTCCACCCCCTCATCGTATATGTGGCATTCTGTATTATTTTTATTTTTATTTTTTGGAGATGGAGTCTTGCTCTGTCACCCAGGCTGGAGTGCAGTGGTGCGATCTCGGCTCACTGCAACCTCCGCCTCCCAGGCTCAAGCAGTTCTCCTGCCTCAGCCTCCCAAGTAGCTGGGATTACAGGCATGTGCCACCACACCCAGCTAATTTTTGTATTTTTAGTAGAGACGGGGTTTCACCGTGTTGGCCAGGCTGGTCTCGAACTCCTGACTTCAGGTGATCTGCCTGCCTCGGCCTCCCAAAGTGCTGGGATTATAGGTGTGAACTACCGTGCCTGGCTGATATCTGTGGAATTCTTGAAGGACAGGGGCTGGGGCTTCTTTAGCCCCTGCAGTTTTTTCTCACGCTGTTTCTGTCCAGCATGTCTCCTCTCCTCTTTTATAAAATTGATCTAGTGTTGTCCCAAATGGAATTATCCAAAATGCTTAGTTCATGACCAAGCTATAATCACTGGAACAAGCATCAATTACTTTTACTTTTTCACTTTTGTTCATAATATGATAAATAACTGCGAACCCACCATCCAACCTAAGACCTAACACATTGGTGATAACTTATATCCACCTGTGTTGCTCCCTGATCCATTCCCAGTAACCACTGTTGTGAATCTTGTCTTCCTACTGTTGTCACATATATGTAGACTTAACATATACCACTATTTAGTTTTAATTGTTTATGAATCTACAGAGGGTATCGTGTTCCATGCACACTTCTCGGACTTGCTTTGTAGACTCAACATTGTATTATGATGCATCCATGTTGTATGACGTTGCAGTTGTATTCATTTTTCCCAGTTATAATATCTATATTTTTTGAGACAGGGTCTGACTCCATTGCCCAGGCTGGAGTGCAGTGGTGCGATCTCGGCTCATTGCAACCTCCGCCTCCCAGGTTCAAGCAACTCTTCTGCCTCAGCCTCCTGAGTAGCTGGGATTACAGGCACATACCACCACGCAAGGCTCATTTTTGTATTTTTAGTAGCAATGGGGCTTCACCATGTTGGCCAGGCTGGTCTTGATCCACCCGCCTTGACTTCCCATGTTATGCCCAGACCCTTTGTTCCCCGAAGAAGACCACCAGAATCCAGAGTCAAAGCCAAGCGGCAAGGATCTTTAATGCAAGTTCGAACTTGGTCCCTCTGTTCTACAACATACAGGAGGGCCCTGAATGATGCATGTGGCCGCTTTTTATAGCCCGATGCATACAGGATATGTAAGGTTACAGAGGTACAAAGGAATTCTTTTGGTTGCAGCATTACAACTGGTAATTGGTTAATACAATTAACAGTTTTCCATTTGTTCCCGCGCTTTTAGTAAAACTACAAACGGTTGTGATCTTATCAGGGGCTCTCTAGGTGGTGTTTCTGAGATGTGTGTCGGGGGGGGATGTGTTGGGCTCAGGAAGTTGGGAAAAAATAGAGGATTGTGTTTGTACTGGGCCCAGGACTAAGATATGTGGCAGACACCGGTAATTAGAGCAGGACAGAGACTTTCACAACGTTTGTCCTTACAATGTCCGGAGTCTATAGATAACCTAATTAACCTAATCGGTTGGGTCCGGGGTCGATTTTTAACTAGGCTGAGGGCGCCGCCCGGGCTGTCAGGGTGCCGCCCGGGCTGTGAGCCTGTGGACTTCATTTCTGCCTTTTAGTTTTTTCCATTTGATCTCTTTCACCCAGAGTGCTGGGATTATAGGTGTGACCGCTATCATATTATATTTTATGATTGTATCTATCACCTAAGCTCATACTGATGCACACTTGACTTTTTCCATTTGAGCCATTCTGAACATTCTTATCCCTGTCTCATGGTATTGACACGTAAGAGCTTTTCTTTAAAGATTGAGTTGCCGCGTCGCTGGGCATGTGAACGGGCATCTTTACAAGGTCATGAAAAATGGCTTTCCGAAGCAATTACATCCATTTATACTCTCATCTATGCCTAGGAAATCTTGTTGTTCTGTTGAAGGGGTGGCCTGCCCCTCCACACTTGTGGGTGTTTCTCGTTAGGTGGAAACGAAAGACTTGAGAAAAGGAATAAGACACAGAGACAAAGTGTAGAGAAAGAAAAGCGGGGCCCGGGAGACCAGCGCTCAGCATACAGAGGACCCACGCCGGCACCGGCCTCTGAGTTCCCTTAGTATTTATTGATAATTATCTTTACCATAAAAAGATAAGGGAGTGGCTGGACAATAGGATCATTGTAGGGAGGAAATCAGCAGTAAGACATATGAACAAAAAATCCTTGTAACATGAATAAGTCTAAAGGAAAATGCTGTGCCTTGAGATGTATATGCGACATCTCCATAAACCTTTTAGCAGTATTGCTCCAGCAAATCCCACCTTATTCCTAAAGGCGGTTTCTCCTCACTCAGTAAACAAAGCACACAATGGGTATTACCCGGAGATGTTCCATTGCCCAGGGAGGGGCAGGAGACAAATGTTTTTCTCTTTCTTGAGATTTAAGAGAATGGTGATGACCTTTAACCATAAGCAGCCTTTAGGCACTTGTTTAACAAAGCACATTCTGCACCGCCCAAAATCCTTTTAACCTTAAGTTACCACAGCGCATGTCTCTAGCAAGGACAAGGTTGGGGGTAGGGTCACAGATTAACAGCATCTCAAATACAGAACTAAATGGAGTCTTTTATGTCTACTTCCTTCTATATAGACACAGTAACAGGCTGATCTCTCTTTCTTTTCCCCACATTCTCTCATCTCTCCAGCACTTGCTTTTCTCAGTTTTCTCAATTTTGGAGGTTATTTTACTGTCTTACTATGGTATTGATTTGCATTTCCTTGGTAACCAATGAAGATGAAAAATCTCTCTGTGTTTTCATCCTCTGTAAAATGCCTGGCCACATCTGGATCCCATTTTCCTATTGGGTGTTTGACTTTTTCTTATTGAATTTGTTGGAGGGCTTTATACATCTTTACACTATTTTTCTCATTATATGTGTCATAAATATAAATATATTCTCCCAATGCGTAGCTTGTCTTCACTTCTTAAAGTGATCTTCAATGAACATAAGTTCCTAGTTGTAATATAATCATATTCACAAATCCTCTCTTTTCTATTGAGTACGTTTTGGATCTCATTAAAAAAAAAATTCACCCATCCTAAGATTAGAAAGATATTCAAATATAGTTTCTACTAAAAGTTTTATGCTTTTCTTTTTAATTTTTTTTATTTTTAATTTTGTGGATACATGTTAGGTGTATATATTTATGGGGTACATGAACTGTTTGAATACAGGCATGCAGTGTGAAATAAACACATCATGAAGAATGGGGTGCCCATTCCCTCAAGCATTGATCCACTGAGTTGCAAACAATCCAGAAGCCACGTAAGTGTCCATCAATAGATGAACGGATAAAAAAAATGTGGTGCATATACACAATGGAGTACTATTCAGCCAAAAAAGGAATGAGATCCAGTCATTTGCAACAACATGGATGGAACTGGAGATCATTATGTTAAGTGAAATAAGCCAGGCACACAAAGACAAACATGGCATGTTCTCACATATTTGTGGGATCTCAGACTTAAAAAAAATTGAACTGATGGACATAGAGAGTATGCTTTTCTTTTGACATTTAAGTACTCACTCTATCTGGGGTTGACTTGATTTGTTTTTCTAAGACCACCAGAGCGGGCACAAAAGAACCAGCGAGTAGGCAAGTGTAGGAGCAAAACTGCAAGTTTATTTTGGTCACCTAGCTTCAGGGGAAGAAGGTGGGTAGGGAGAGGTCTGTTGGCCCCCGACAAATGAGGCCCACAGAGTCACCCGGGCAGCTCTCCGACGGAGTTCCAACAGTCCCCACCGCAGTGGGGAAGCTGGGAAGTCCGTGCGTGGCGTTCGTCCGGAGCGGCTTTTCTAGGAGTGGGAGGGCGATAGGCGGGGCACAGGCGTGTCGGGGGCGTTCCGCAGGTTCGACCAGGTAAATCTTGGTCTCTCCGGATTGACGTCACCTGGCGCATGCCTAGTTGGTCTGCACCTTCCCGGGTCGCCGGCTGCATTTTCGCACGCGCGGGAAAAGTTGGGGGGGGGATGAAGAACCCGGAAGTGCACCATCTTGCCTCCATTCATCCAAACATGACTTTTGTGTGTGGTGTATAGTGTTGATCCAGATATGTTTCTCCTTCATTTCTGAATAGTCCTTCTCCCTTCTCCATTGAGCTACATGCCAATTCTGCCACATATTGAAATTCTGTATTTTGTGGGTCTCTTTCTGTGGCCTCTGTTCTATTCCAATAGTCAATTTTACTGTCCCTGAGTCATCACTGTCTATAAATTCAAAAATAAGTCCTGATATCGAGTACATCAAAACCCCTTCCTTAATCTCCTTCAATAGTATCTTGACCATTCTTGGTCCTTTTTTTTTCACTTAAATATTAGAATCAGGTTGTCAAGGCCCGGCACGGTGGCTCACGCCTGTAATCCCAGCACTTTGGGAGGCCGAGGCAGGTGGATCACGAGGTCAGGAGATGGAGACCATCCTGGTTAACACGGTGAAACCCCGTCTCTACTAAAGATACAAAAAATAATTAGCTGGGCATGGTGGCCGGCGCCTGTAGTCCCAGCTACTCAGGAGGCTGAGGCAGGAGAATGGCGTGAACCCGGGAGGCGGAACTTGCAGTGAGCCGAGATCGCGCCGCTGCACTCCAGCCTGGGTGACAGAGTGAGACTCCGTCTCAAAAAAAAAAAAAAAAAAAAAAAAAAAAAAAAAGAATCAGGTTGTCAAATTCCAAAAAATGCATTGAATCTATAGCTCAATCTGGAAAAATTTTACTTGTTTAGAAATTCATGCCTTCGGCCGGGCGCGGTGGCTCAAGCCTGTAATCCCAGCACTTTGGGAGGCCGAGGCGGGCGGATCACAAGGTCAGGAGGTCGAGACCATCCTGGCTAACACAGTGAAACCCCGTCTCCACTTAAAAAATACAAAAAATTAGCCGGGCGAGATGGCAGCGCCTGTAGTCCCAGCTACTCGGGAGGCTGAGGCAGGAGAATGGCGTGGACCCGGGAGGCGGAGCTTGCAGTGAGCTGAGATCCGGCCACTGCACTCCAGCCTGGGCGACAGAGCGAGACTCCGTCTCAAAAAAAAAAAAAAAAAAAAAAAAAAGAAATTCATGCCTTCTTATCCATGAGAGTAGGTCTTTCTCTCTCTATTCCTTTAAATCTTTTTAAGTGTTTTTAAGAGGTAATGTAGAGTTTCTTCACACAGGTCTTACACATCTTTCGTTATTTTTCTTCCTAAATACCAGTTTTTGTTGTTATTGTAAACGCTATCTTTTTAAAAGTGCATTTTCTGATTCCTTATCACAATGCAGAGTGAAAGTGTTTTAAAAATATAAGAGGGGTTGATTTTTTTGTAATTAAAAAAAATCACAAGTTGGTCTTGCATGTGTCCTTTAGAATCTTTTTGCTTTGGTAGCTGGAGAATTCTTAGATCTTATTTATAAGCCTGCTGATCTCTTCTTTTTCAGAAATATAGATATC